>NC_077227.1:592256243-592593641 GCF_027887165.1 Monodelphis domestica | reverse complement strand
TGCCCTTCTCACTCAGGGACTAATGTTTGCTTTTGCTTCCTTTGAGATGTTTTCAATCTTATACCTAAAATCTTGCACCTAAGAAGATTGTTCTTGAACACTTTGAGCATGTCTTGCACATGTTCAGGGCTTGGTTGCCATCAAGTTGAAGGAAGATCTGAATGAATGATACATAAATGGGTAGAAAGCTCTGATTTTTTGATTCACCACACGGTCCATCTCCTTCTCCTCAGTTCTTATTATTTGCTGGAGGACTTCTCTGTCATAGTATCCTGGGCTAGAGCTATGTTCCAGGGGGAAGGTGTCAGTCAGCTCTTCTGTTTGATCCAGCAAAGCTGCCTTGTTCTAAGTGAGACCCTGATTGAGGGGTAGGAAAGCCTTGACCCAGGTTAACCCCCATCACTGCCCAATTTGCTAACTAGCAACTTCTGTTCTAAGGGAGTTGGTGTTAAAAGCCTACAATGTTGTGCACTGTGAAAAAAAAAAAAACCCTAGATCTAAAGTCAGGGAATATGGATTTGAGTCTTAACTTTCCTACTTAGTACCTGTGTGACCTAGGCTGACTCATTTAACCTTTCTTGGCCTCAGTTTCCTCATCTGTAAAATGGGGGGCATTGGACTATATTCCTTCTAAGGTCCCTTGTGATATTCTATGACCCCCAATATTTTTTCAATTTCAATTTATTTGTTACATTAAAATAATCCAGTTAACTCCTTTTTTCCATCTCCTCCCTGTGTGAGAGAAGGCATCATCTGATAAAAACATACACATACACATATATAAGATTATGTCTTGCTTATTTCTATTTATCATTTCTTTCTCTGGAGGTGGAATACACAAGTCATTCTTCAAATAATATTTCTGTTGTTATATATAATGTTATCTTGGTTCTGCTCAATTCACTCTTTATAACTTCATGTAGGTCATTCCATGTTTTAAAAAGTAACCTGCTTGTCATTTTGAATGGTGTAGTAATATTCCATCATAACCATATGCCACAACTTATTTAGCCATTCCCCATTTGATAGACATCCCTTCAATTTTTAGTTCTTTGGTACCACAAAGAGAGCTGCTATAGATATTTTAGAGAATATAGGCTATTTTCTTTTTTTCCCTGATCACCTTAGGAAATAAATATTAAAAAGATAAACATAGTTTTATAATCCTTTGGGCATAAATCATTATTTTCTTCAGAGTGGTGGGATTATATCACAGTTCACCCATCAATGTATTAGTGTTCCCATTTTTCTACATCCCGTCCAACATTTGTCATTTTACCCTTTTATCATTTTAGCCAATTTGATAGGTGTGAGATGATATCTCAGAGTTGTTTTGATTTGTATTTCTCTAATCAATAATGGTTTGGAGCATTTTTCATATAGTTATATATTGCTTTGATTTCTTCATCCGAAAACTCTCTGTTCGTATTTTGATCATTTATCATTTGGGGAATGACTCTTATAAATTTCACAAAGTTCTCTATATGTTTTAGATATGAGACTTTTAGCTGAGAAATTGTTCATAAAAATTTCCCTTTAACTTATTGCTTTCCTTCCAATCTTAGCAACATTAGTTTTATTTGCACAACCTCTTTTTAATTTAATGTATTCAAAATTATTCCTTTTACATTTCACAATGCTTTCTGTCTCTCATTTATTAATAAATTCTTCTCCTGTCCACAAATATGAGAGGAAATATGTTCTCTGTTCTTGGATTTGGACTCATGAAGATGAGTCTTCCCTAAGCCCAGTGCTCTATACACCATTCCACCTAAGCTTCCTACTCCCTGATAGTTTCTGTTGGAGGTGCTAGGGATACAGAGAACAAAACAAAGCCTGTCTCTTCAAGGTTCTTACATTCTACTCTTGCAGTGGCAGGCAATTTTCCATTATGTGTGAGGTGGCTTACTGGATGACTTGATCCAGAAAGTCAGTTAGGATATAGGAAATCTACCTTCTCATTTCCTTGATTGCCTTCAATTGTTGTGCCTGTGAAATATGAACCATACTTGTACCATCCACATCTCAAGCTCTCTGTGATCAAAGCACTTTGTAAACCTTAAAGCATAATAAAAACACGAATAATAATTATTATTTCTCCACAGGACTCTCATTTTCTATCAGAACTCTGGGTTGGCTTTTACTCTAAGGAACTTGGTAGTCTCAGGAACTCAGATGACATCTTCCCCTTTTTAGCTTCCTTGTATGTGTGTATTTTCTACTTCCATTAGATGGTAAGCTCCTGGAGGGCAGAGACTATCTCTTTTTTCTTTTTGTATTCCCAGCCACAAAGCCTGGTACATTTTGGGCACTTACTAAATATTTATTTAAATTAGAATTGATTGTTTTGAGGAGACATTGTTTATGGAAGTACTTTGAAAACTATTTAATGGGGCAGCTAAGTGGCTCAGTGGATTGAAAGTCAAGTCTAGACATGGGAGGTTCTTCAGGTACTTCCTAGCTGTGTGACCCTGGGCAAGTCACTTAGACCCCATCCAGGTCTTACCACTCTTCTATTGATTCCAAAATGAAAAGCAAGGGTCCAAACAAAACCATTTAAAAAGTGTTAGACTAGGGTGATGGTCATCATTAATATCAATAGTTTGGACACCAGTGCCTTCTTCAATCTAACCCTTTCTTTTCCTCTCTCAGCTTAAACCCTTCTCTATCCAGATATAGTGCTCTCATGGAACTGATGAACTGTGTTTGAACTCAGACAAAGAAGGGCATCTGGGTAGGGTCACAAAAGCTGAATGAATGAGGCCTTAAAGCTGGACATACTGGACAGAAGATCCATCCTTCCTTAGGAATTTCCCCCCCTCTTAATCATAATTGAACCATAGAGGCGCAGCTGCAAAAATATTCTTAGGACCTCTCTATTAGGGCAATTTACAACTCAATTCAAGACACCCCATTAGTCCAACATTTCTATCCAGCCATATGGAGGTCTTTTCTAACCCTAGCAGGCTGTTCCCAGGGGAAGTTCCCTGCTGTACAACCATAAGATGCCGATTTTTCCACAAGCCAACCTGCCCTCCAAATAAATCAATAAGTGGACAGATGAGCCAACTCTGGCATTAGAATATTTGCAAAGGGTAGATCTCAAGACAATGGACACATGGAATAATCTGTTTCGGCACTGGGTGAATGTGCTTCGATGAAAGGGCCATCACCAGTGTCAAAAGCAGTTAGCATCATCCTGTTCAAGTATCTATCTCTCGTTAGCTTCCCCAACATTGAGCAGTAAACACATTTCACTATTTTGCAATGTTCTCCAAAAAATATTCTGACAGCTTCTTTAACCTTTCTCTCCTCTCTCCTCTCTCTCTCTCTCTCTCTCTCTCTCTCTCTCTCTCTCTCTCTCTCTCTCTCTTTCTCTCTCTCTCTCTCTCTCTCTCTTTCTCCTCTCTCTCTCTCTTCTTTCTCTCTCTCTCTCTCTCTCTCTCTCTCTCTCTCTCTCTCTCTCCTTCAATCTCTTTCTCTCTCTCCCCTTTCAATCTATTTCTCTCTCTCTTTCTTTCTCTCTCTCTTTTTCCTTCTTTCTTTCTCTCTCTCTCTCTCTCTCCTTCAATCTCTTTCTCTCTCTCCCCTTTCAATCTCTTTCTCTCTCTCTCTTTCTCTCTCTCTCTCTCTCTCTCTCTCTCTCTCTCTCTCTCTCTCTCTCTCTCTCTCTCTCTCTCCCTTCAATCTTTCTCTCTTTCTTTTTTCCTCTCTCCCTTCCTCTCTCTCTGTGTCTGTCTCTTCTCTCCTTGTTTCCCGCTTTTCCCCTTCTTCCATCTTCTCTTTGATCTCCTCCTACCAAAACTTTTCACATTCAAGACCCTGGTAATCCTGCTGAGATCAGGAAAGGAGAGGAGGAAAGGTCTGTCAGGCATTTCTTTTTTCCTGTTCTCCTTTCTCCTTGCCTCAGCTAAAAATACTGATTCCTTCACTATGCCTTGTCATCTTCCCTGTAATTAAAAGGCCTGCCATTTTCTTACCTGCCACATCTCTTAGCCCAGGGTGGAACTTCATGAGCAGGTGGAAGAAGGGTATGATTCCCCACAGGTTATGAGGAAGCAGCAATGATCAGGGTTTTGGGGAAGGCGGGGTACAGCATGGCTAGTGGAAATTATTTTCCAGCACATGGCTTGGTTGCCATCAAGTTGAAGGAAGATCTGGATGAATTATTGCTGATGGTCATCACCAATATGATCACTCTATTTATTTAGTCTGACTTTCGAGGACCTCCTCAATGTTTCTCCCTACATGTTTTCCTGGCATCATTTTTTCTTTCTTCCTATGGTTATAGGAAGGGCAGCATGGACTCTTAGCAACAGTTGGAAGAGTGCTGGAGGGGCAGGGTTTAGGGGTTCCATTATTGCAATTATAGTGGGAATGGAAAACCTATTATCTGTATTTCCTTGGTACTAGCTCACCTGTTTATCAACAGCAACTCCAAATTACCTTTGCCAGCTTAGGGTTCCTGCTTTTACTGCTCTTATGGACTGAAGGGCCATTAGTGGGGCCTATCTAGCCTCTCCTAATAGTCTCTAGATTTGGCTTTGATTAGTTAATTTATAATTAATTTTTCATAATTTTATAATTATAATTTATGATTAATAATTTATGAATTCATTAATTTAGGAGGCAGTCTTTTGCAAATGGCTTCTGTGTCCTCCTTTATACTCTTCGTTCTTATTTCCTAATTGTTGTTTCTCTGTACTGGCTGCTTATATACCTGTTTACTATAGTAATGAGTGGGATGATCAAAGGGACCATAACAAGATGCCGTTTCCATAGGGGGACATTCAGTTAAAAGGCATGGCCAATGGACATATAGCTTCATGGATCAGTATGGCTGGATCATAGAATGTTTGGCAACTCCATCACCATTTCCCAAAGCTCCAATAGTTTCTTAGTCTTTAGAAGAGTAAAAATTCCTAAGTCATCAGATTGCTTTTACAATCTGGCTTCAAGGTGGTCCAGTAGATAGTGCAGTGGACTTGAGTCAAGGAGACTTGATTTCCTTTTTCTTTTTTTTAAACCCCTAACTTCCATCTTAGAATCAATACTATGTATTGGTTCCAAGGCAGAAGAGCAGTAAGGGCAAGGCAATGGGGGTTAAGTGACTTGTCCAGGGTCACACAGTTAGGAAGCATATGAGGTCAAATTTGAACCCAGGACGTCCATCTCTAGGCCTGACTCTCAATCTACTGAGCTACCAAGCTGACCCCTGCCCTCCCTGAAACCTGATTTCAAATCCTACCCCAGATACTTATTAGTGTGTGACTCTGGGCAAGTCACTTGACCACTCTGTGCCTCAGTTTCTCTTACTGTAAATTTGGGCTAATAATAGTACCAACCATGTAGTACCAATAGTACTACATACCAATAGTACCAATAGGACAACCATGGTTGTCCTGAGGATCAAAAGAGATGATATTTGTAAAGGACTTAGCACAGTGCCTGTCACATAGTAGAAACTTAACCTTCACAGTCTTAGCTCATGCTGTTCTCTACCTATGACCCATCATGTAGGTATTCCTATAGGCCTCAGAAATACTCTATGCATGGATAATGGGCATATAGCTTCATAGATCAGTATGGCTGAGTTGTAGAATTTTTGGTAATCCCATCACCAATTCCTCTTAATCTTTGCTCATTTTGTTCTCCCCTAATCCTTTTTGACTCTCATTTCAATTCATTAATTCAGCAAACATTTATTAAGTTCCTCCTGTGTGCCAGAGGACAGCTAGGTGGTGGCAGTGGATAGAGTGCTGGCTCTGGGGTCTGGAATATCTGAGTTCAAATCTAGGTTCAGACACTTGCCAGCTATGTGACAACCCCGGGTAAATCACTGAATCCTGTTAGCCTCAGTTTCCTCATCTGTAAAATGAGCTGGAGAATAAGATGGCAAACTACTTCAGTATCTTTACCAAGAAAACCACAAATGGGGTCACAAAAGAGTTGCACACAAAAAATCAACCAAAGGACAAAGTGCTAAGTGCTGGGGATTCACCTAAGAAAAAGAGAGATAGTCTCTGCCCTCAGGGAGTTTATAATTTAATTAGAGGAGGAAAACACACAAAGGAAAGCTAAAAAAGGTAGGGGAGGTACCCAGCAGAGAGACACTGTGGAGAAGGCAAAGAAGTCCAAAATGAGGGCAGCCAGGGAGGAATGATATGATGTCTGACAATGTCTCTGGTCTATCAAAGCCCAATTCACGTCTTATCTCCTCCAAGAAGGCATCCCTGGTACTCTGATCCCTTTCACTCTAGGGGTTCCCATTGCCCATACTCTCTGTACTGTTGATTTGTTGAAGTAGCTCCCACCATCTCCTATTTTCTATTTCTTTCTTCTGCGTCTGCCTTTTCCTCTCCTTCCTCCCCCTTGTCCCCAACTAGACCATGAGCTCCTTTAAGGCAACGCCAATGTTCAGAGCCTCCCCAGACTGTGGGCACTCAAATCCTTCCTGAGTGAAACAATGAGTAGATAATGAAAAGACTGTCTACCACCATAGAAGGACCTGAAGGAGTCTGAATGCAGATGGAAGCATACCATGTTTCACTTTATTTCCTTCATGAGTTTTTTTTCCTTGGGTAAGTGATATGTATCTTCTTTCACAATACGATGAACATGGAAATATGTGCTGTAGTTAGCAGGTGAATATGGATAACCAATATCATATTCCCTGCCACCTTGGGGAGGGCTGGAAGGGAGGGAGGGAGAAAGCATGGGTCACCAAATGTCAGATAGCAATGCTTAAAATGGGTATTTCCAGGCAATTGGGGAAAAAAATAAAAATATTTTTCAAAACAATGAGCAGATATGAATGAAGAGGACTGACTCGGTGAGTACTGATTAGCGATGATGGGGGTACTCAGGGAAAGCGAGGATCGTGTTCTCACAGGAACACCAGGAATAGAAGTGGAGACATAGGACGGAAATTCTCACTAAGGGAGAGAGGGAAGGGTGGATCAACAATCTCCCCCTCTCATACTATACCCAATTAACAGCAATATTGAACAATGATTATCTGTGAAAACTTGGCTGCTCTCAACAATGCGATGATTGGGGACAATCCTGAAAGACAGACATAATGGGGAATGCTAACCACTCCAGAGAAAGAACTGTTGGAGTCATCTTTCACATCCGCATATATTTGTTTTTAATTTGGAGTTTTGGTTATGTATGACTTTGTTCTTACAAAAATGACCAATATGAAAGTGTGTTTTGCATGATGATAAAGTTAAAATAAAAAAAAAATCCTTTTCTCTTCTCCTTCCCTGCCCTCATCCTGTTATGGTGGGATTTGTTAGGGGAAATAGCAAAAGGGAAACATACAAATATTTTAAGTTTATTGTTGGGAAGGTTGAGAGGAAGGAGGGTAAAAAGGGTAAGGGAAAGTTATTGATCTTAAACCCCAAACTAATTCTCTTAAAACTATCTTAATGACTAAATTACCTCTGCTAAATAAATTAAGTTTCCCCAAACACAATCTCACAAAATAGAGTCCAGCCTATGAGCCAAGATCCCAGGAGAAAAGGTCCAAAGTAGGTCCAGTAGAGAAGTGGTTCTTTGGTCTTCTGTCCAGCTGCCAGCAGTCAGTCCAAGCAGGGTTTTCTCTCACTCAAGCTGGTATCTTCCAAAGGGCAAGAAACTTGGTAGACAGATGGAAAATCTCCAATCTCTCAAAAGCATTCTTCAGGAGAGTTTTACAGTTGGGACCTTGAAATCTTCACCCAGATCTTGACTCAGGCTCCCATGCGACTCTCCATCACATGTCCCTGTCAATCAACTGGAAGTTCATATTGCAAAGTTCTTTTGCAATCTTCCTTTTCTTATCACAATCACCAGCACTCAGAGTTAGAGACCCTTGATTAACACTTGAATTGGATATTTTTCTGTCCTCCACGCCATTCATAATTAGAATATTTATGGTGGTTTTATGAAGAGAGCCTTGAATCTTGAGTCAGGTCAGGAAGCCCTGAGTTCAAATCCAGTCCTAGCTGCTTACTAGTTCTGTATCCCTAGACAAGTCATTTAACTCATGCCTACCGCATTTTCCTTCTCAGCAAGATGGAGATGATCACTATGTCTACTCTATAGGATTGTTATGAAGATAACACAAGCTAACATTTTTTAATACTTTGCAAACTTTAAAGGGATATGTAAATATAAGGGAATATATACATGCTTGTTAGAATGCTGCTGCTGGTGGTGATGATGATGATGATGGCGGCTTGTATAGGGTACAAAGCCATGGATAAGACTAACTTATTTGAGTAATGGGGAAGGAGAATATGGAAAATGACTGGGCGGGATCTGAAAGGTCTCATCACCTTTTAATATTTTCTCTGTTCACTGAATTCCTACTCTGTTTTAGGTTTAAAACTAAAATGCCAAAGCTGTTAATGGGATGTTAGTAGTAGTGGTGATGTACCATCAGGAATTAATTTATCACACTAGTTTTACTTCTTTAGCAGAATCTTTGGCAAGAGGACACAGTGGGTGAAATGTCTATGGGGTGATTTGGAATGTTGGGTGCTGTCTAGGCATGATCTTATATTGGAAGACTGAGGGAAGCTATTGGATACCATTATGGGGTAAGATACCTGAGGACTGGAGGTGACTCTTGGTTCCAACAAATGCCGTCTAAACACCGCAAAAAGTATGAATGGGGGACATTGGATTTTAAACCCTATCTCTTCCACTGTTTTGTTTAATTGCTTTCCTTCCTTTCTTCCTTTTTTTCACCTACTCTCTTCACTCCAGGCCACAACTGTATTTGTTTTCTCTTCTCTATATGACTTTCTTTTACTTTCTTTCTCTTTTTCATTCTCCCTCTGCCTCCATCATTCATCCATATTTTCTCATTTACCATCTCTCTGTGCCAAATCTTCATAAGAACAACACGATTACTTTATTAGGCTTCGAAGAAGAAGAAGAAGAAGAAGAAGAAGAAGAAGAAGAAGAAGAAGAAGAAGAAGAAGAAGAACAAGAAGAAGAACAAGAAGAAGAACAAGAAGAAGAACAAGAAGAAGAACAAGAAGAAGAACAAGAAGAAGAAGAAGAAGAAGAAGAAGGAGAAGAAGAAGAAGAAGAAGAAGAAGGAGAAGAAGAAAAAGAAGAAGAAGAAGAAGAAGAAGGAGAAGAAGAAAAAGAAGAAGAAGAAGAAGAAGAAGAAGAAGAAGAAGAAGAAGAAGAAGAAGAAGAAGATCCCAGAGGTTTATCATCTAAATTGTATTTTTAGGGAAATAATTATACAAGTCATGATGATTAACTAATAAAGTTGTTCCCTGGGATTGGGCTTTTTATGAGTTATAGATGATGGTAATGATGGTGTGACAGAAAGAATACTAGAATCTAGAGGGTCAGAACCTGGGTTCTAAATCCCACCTCTGACACTATCTATGTGACCACTTAACCCCTTTACATTTTCTAGGTCTTAATTTATTTATTTGTAAAAGTTGGACTACATCCACTTTAAGGTCTCTTCAGACCTTCAATTTTTTGATCATCAGTCTTGCTGAAACCAAGACTATGGGAGAAACCTTTGTTGAAACAGTTCATAGGCTCTTGAATGGTAATTGTACCCACAGGGATGTATGTAGAAGTCAGTCTGAGTCTCAGGTCTGAGAAATTGTGCTCTAATAGTACAATGATAGACAGTGAGATGTCAATGCTAACCCAAGACTGGATGGTGGATCAACATCTGGGAAATGGAGGAGATGTGAAAAGCTAACCTCATAACACTCTTGGAAGGTCCAAAGAATTCTTCTGGTTGTAGCTCTCCAGACCCAAACTGAAATCTATTGTATTCTGGTTTTCTTGGATACTTTTCTGTTTCTTGAGTGACAACTGGTTGAGGGCACTTATGACCCTTTTCCTATTGACATCTTTCTTGCTAAACCACTGCTTTTCTGACTTTCCTCCATTTCGATTCATCATATTTCTCTTCTCATCATGAAGGATTAATTCCTTTACTTGGAATATAGGTTATACTACTTTATTGGGGTAGCCATTATAGAGGAAGCCTGAGTGTAGGGGGATCTGTAAAAGATCAGACTCCAAACTGCAGACAAGAACTTATATGAGTAGGAATTGCTTCCTTTTTTTTGGACTTGCATGCTCAGTGCTTAGCACAGTGCTAGGCATAGTGTTACTTGTTGTACAGTCATGTGTGCACTTGAAGTTTTCTTGGCAAAGATACTTCTTTAGCAGATTCTTTGGCAATGGGACACAGAGTGGGTGCAGTGTCAATGGGATGATTTGGAATCTTGGGTGCTGTCTAGGAATAACCTTGTAGTGGAAGACCCAGGGAAGATATTAGATACCATTAGGTTGCTAATTTCTTCTCCAGCTCATTTTACAGATAAAGAAATGGAGGCAAACAGGACTAAGTAACTTGCCCAGGCTCACATAACTAATAAGTGTCTGAGACCAGAGTTGAACTCAGGAAGATGTTTTCTTGACTCCAGGTTATCCACTCTGCCACCTAGTTGTCCTTAGTCACTCAATAAATACATGCTGATTGATTAATTTTTCTTTAGGGCCATCGATTTGTCTAATGCCCAGGATAATCTTTTACTAGGATTGTTCAGACTCCTGTTTGGAGAGGCATATAGTTTTTCAAACAATTTGACCCTCGTTGGGAATAGGAAAAGCATCTCTCATCTGCTGACCAGAGATCAATTATCTGATTCAAGAGGATCAAAACTTTTTATTAGCCTAAAATCAAACACTAAAGGTATGTACAAGTCAGGGCCCATGCAACACATGGGCCAAACATTAAATAAGAAGCAAAAAAAAATCAAGTAAACAAAGAAAAATGAGGTATAGTGAGGAATGCTGGATTTAGAGTCAGGGGACTTGTCCATGTCACTTTTTACTTATGTGACCTTTGACAAATTCTCTTTCTCTCTTTGGACCTCACTTTTCTCATCTGTATAATAAGGGTTTGGAGACCTCTAAGGTCCCCCTAAGGTTTAAATCTATTCTCCTATAATCCTATGACTTAGTACTTGTGATGTTGGACAAATCACTTATCCTCCATTTCAGGTCCATAAAATTAGGGCAATTAGACTCACTGAACTCTGAGTTTCCTTCTTGCTCCAGGTCTATGATCCTCTGAGATATTTAGAGTTTGGGTATGAGACTAGCCGCATTAGTAATTCTCTGAGAGCTCTGTTATCTCTTTTATGTATCTCCACATAAGTTCTCTTGGTCTCCTCTACTCTCTACCCTTCAGCAACTATTCCCAAGAACTCCTTGTTTCTCTCTTATTAATAACCTGGGAGTTCATCTGCTTCCCTTCTGTACCCCTTACCCATCTCTTCCTCAATTTTTAACTTCCCTTCCCTTTTAAATATACATTATTTTGTGAAATTTTGACCTCTCTACTTCTCTATTCTTATGGAGCTTCTCTCTTATGGGCAAGGTTGTACTGGTAAAATATTTAACAACCAACTCTCCAGTGAGAAAAAAGATATCCATGACATACCTTAAAGATAAATCTGAATTATTATTTCCTCCATCATTTTCTTAAGTCTAGAAAGCAACAAATAAAGCTCTGATTTATAGTGTTTGCCAACTTCTGAGGTGTCAATGCCCACATGAAAATTTTACAATCAGCTCCAGTGAGCCTAGTTGAGTTGACTCCAATATCTTCCATGGGTAGGGTTTATCAGAAGGATAACATGAAGAGAGCAATCACATTCAGGAACCAGCAAGAAAGCCTTAGTAATCTAGTTCTTTAAAGGCTGCAGGTGAGCTCAGTTCTGGGTTATGGTGTTTCAAAAGACAGCAGGGAGTTTATGGTGATGTCAAAGTTTTTGAGAGAAGATCTTGAAAAACCACACATACTTGCACATGCTGGTGAGATTATAGCTTCCCTCAGGCAGAGGGTTTTGTAGATACTAAATTGCCGAAACACATCAACCTTGGGATTGCTTCATTGCACTCTAATGGTGGCCGTAAGCTTCTAGCTCACTCACTGCTGTCATATAATAAATGTTCACAGACATATGTTTTCCTTCTCTGGGCTCCAGTCTTTGCCACTTGCTGCTTCTCGATTCACTTGTTCTCCAAACCTTTTCCCAGGAATATTGGAGGTGTCAGATGCTCCTATAATGGCAAACTGGATGCCTGGAGCCAGAGTTTGTTTCTTGTGGGAAAGGTAGAATTCTTATTCCCAGGACAAGGGGAAATTCCCAGGACAAGCCAATGAAGGGGAGGATGTAAAAGATGGGTCCTCATTGCCAGTTATTTGGGATTATCATATTATAGGGCTAAGGATGAAGGATGATTGTGGAAGCTAGGAGGTGAGGTATGGGTAATGAGTAGTCATAGGAGGAGAGGATGGAGGAAAGGGTTTGGAGTCATAAAATTGTTCTTTCCCCCAAAGGTAAGCTGTTCCATTTTCTCTTTTTAAGAAAGACATCACTTAAGCCTCTCTAGGCAGCTAGGTGATATTCCAACTCAAAGTTGCCTAGGAAATGGGAGTCTGATGATCAGTTCTAGGAATGAATAAATCCTATGGCCAGGTCTTTATAACCTAAAGTTTTCTTGTTGCAGGAAAGTTCAAGACTCTTATTTTTTGTCCTCTGTTACCATCCCACAACTAAAGGCTGTTATTAAGTTGTCCTTCAGCTTTCTTTATTCCATGTCAGCTCCTTTGATTGTTTCTCACTGGAAGAAAAAGTGATTTTACATAGACTGTGACAGGGAAGAGATGGGGTTCAAGAAGAAAAGAAGGCACTTCCAGGGAATTTGGCCTCTTCCAGTGTGGTCCTGTCAGAAGCTTTAACCAGGTGGTGACTCAGGCCCCAAAGTTCCCGATTTTTTCATATGCTGAATTAAATTTGGATCCTTCTTTGCCACAGAGAGTTAAAAGAGAAAAGATTTCTGTGATCATCCTTTTCTATACCATCCCATTTGATACACATATGCTTATTAAGCACCATTATGTGTGAGACTCTTAGATTTGTTGTTGTCCTTGTTTGTTAAGCATTTCAGTTGTCTGACTTTGTGACTCTATTTGGAGTTTTCTTGGCAATGATACTGGAATGCTTTGCCATTTCCTTCTCTGGCTCATTTTACAGATGAGGGAACTGAGGCAAATTGGGTTTGGTGTCTTGCCCACAGTCATAGCTAGTCTGAGGTCAGATTTGAATTCAGAAAGATGTCTTTCTGACTTCAGGTTGGACACTCAATTCATTGTGCCACCTAACTACCCCTAACACCTATTTGTATCAGACAGGGAAATATTAAGGGAAAAATGAGAGAAAAAGCCATCACTGTCCTCAAGGAAACTGAAATATGGTTTGGGGACACAAAACTCCTATAAGTAAATATGATAAAATTTAAAGCGGGAGAGAACACTAAGCAGGAATATTACTGAGATGAGCCTTGAAGGAAGCTGGGATTCTAAGAATTCCAGGCATTTGGGATAGATAGACTACACAAATCTGGGTCACTGAGTTTTCTTGGCTTTTCCTTTATAATAAAAGACTTTTATTGGTAATGCTTCCTTTACTCCTTTAACAGACTCCAGGACACAAAGATGGTTTGGGCTCAAAATCATTGAACTGAGAATTGTTGGGGCCAGAATTTAGGTTATCCACATAAGTTTCTATTTTCCTGTAGGTCAGATCCATTCAGTTCAGGTTTAAAAGTACTTTCCCTAGGTTATCTAAGTTCAGAAGGGTGGGAGTAGGGAAGAAGGAGAATCCATACAGAGCCACATCTGGGTCCAGAATTCATGCTCTGGGGAATGAAGAATCTAGCCAAAAATAGAAAAGAAAGAGAAGGATTGATACCCTTTTATGCCCTAGGAGTCTGGCTGAGGGAAAAGAACATGAAAGGAGTGACCTCAAGGTCAAGTATTCAGAGAAAGAGGCTTTGAGAAATTCTGTGGTTGGGGTAGTGCCCAAGAGAGGGGGGCCCACACTGCTTTCTTTGTGTAGAACTTAGATTGTGCCATACTGGCAAGGGGGTGGCCCATGTATGGCCAAGAGGAGAAGAGGAGGGCACAAGAGGAGAAGGGAGGGAGGGGAGCTACTCCCTGGGTCTCTCTCTGTCATTCAGCCTGGGTGGCTTGGATTCAGAGAAGCACTATATCATGCTCTAAAGGTTATCCTCAGGAGAGACAAATGGAATAAAGAGACATCCCAATTCCGAGAAGGGGTTGTGAAGATCAGTGGTGGGTTTGGGGATCCAAAAGATTCAGAGAAATAGTAAAGTCCCCTGATTTTCCTCCTGTCTCTCTACCTACCTTCCTTCTTGGCTTCTGTCATTTTTTCCTCATCTTCTCAATGTAGATATTCATTAGGAATCTGTCTGGTTCCCTTCACTCTACTGTTTTCACATCAACACTCGTTCTCTCCCATGGCTTCATATCTTCAATTCTGTGTCGATAGCTACCAAATCCAAATCTTCAGGTTTGACCTTAGAAAACCTCCAGATTCACATTTATAATATTCTATAGATTATCTCTAACTGGATGTCCGACTGGCATCTGAAATTCTTCATGTTAAAAACTGAGCCCATGATCATTCTCTTAAACCAGGAGCTCTTAATACTTCTGGCAGACCACCGAAGCTTAGAAGGTAAACTCCTTCTAAGTAAATTTTAAAAATTCTTTATTTATACTATAAAAATTTAATTCCCAGGCATCCTCCTCCCTCCTTTCTCTCCTTGTACTATAGAAGGCAACTGACAAAAATGCATATAAATTATGTCTTTCATGTTTCTATTTATCAGTTCTTTCTTTGGAGATGGACATTCATGAATTCTTCTACAAATATAAATTCTACTGCTGTATATAATGTTCTTTGATTCTTCATTATTTAATGTAGGTCTTTCCAAGTTTAAAAAATAACCTGCATATCATTTCTTACAGTATAGTAGTATTCCATCTTTTAGATAAATTTTTAAAAAATTCATAATTAAAGAAAATGCTAAATTTTAGTTTGAGCTTAATGAAAATAAAGATGTAATTTTTTTTCTGGATATATTCAGAGGATCCCTGAAATCTGTCCACATATCCCTTGGAGTGGCTAAGAATCTCTGCCCTAAGCTTATCCCTTTATCTGGAAACTTGGGATGATTTTTGGCTTTTTCCAATCTTTTATTTTTCATAGCTAATCTGTCACCAAATATGGTTCAGTCTTCATCTTTGGCATCTACCCCATCCTTTGTGCTTAGTCAGTAAATTGGTCAATAAACATTTATTAAATACTCTATCCTGCTAAATGAATTTACATTATACTGAATTTACATGAAGCCAGGCAAGGAAGTGATAGACATCTTTAGAACTGGGACTATTCCCCCACCCCTTTCTTTGTATCTTCCATTACTTAGCACAATGACTGGCACATAGTAGGCCCTTAATAAATGCTGATTGACCAGTTCTTGCTTTGGCCTTGTCCGAAAATAAATTTCTCTTCTCTAGGTGGGAAGCCTACCTCATCATCAGTCATCTATAATTGTTGCATAGATCAGAATTCCTAATTCTTTATTCATCCATTTTCCAATCTTTAAAAAAAAGTTTATTTTCCAGATTTTGTTTTTGTATGACAGTCATTCTCCAACCCCCTCATCACTTTCATTCCCAATCCCTTCCCCAATAAATAAATAAAGGAAAAAAAAAACCAGTTAAGCAAAACTGTCTGATACAGTGATTGTGTCTGACAGAGCATGTAGCATTTTGTACTTGCAGTTTACCATTTCTTAACAGAGTGGAAGGAAGTGTACTTTAACATCAGTCATCTGGGACCAACATTGGTCATTGTACTTGATCAGAATTCTATTATGTTGTTTACATCACCAATGCCATTGTTTATCTTGCTCTCTTCATACTGCTACTTTTGATCCAACTAGCTTCCAATATGCTTCTTGAAATTCCTCATAGTTGTTCCTTTTTGCACTGTAATTACATGCATAGAACAACTTTTATTTAGTCAGTTCCCAATATATGGGAATAGATTTGTATTTCCCCCTACATTTTCACTTTTACAAATAGTGCTGCTATAAATATTTTGATATTTCTCCTTTATTCTTATCCTTCCTTGATCACATCTCTATGGGTTTACTTGCATAGTTTCTCATCACTGGTTTTGATGCCTTCTCTCCATAGAACTTACCCACCAGGTTCTTCCCCATCTTTAATGGCCAACATTTGTGACCACCTCTTCCATGGATCCTTGTCTAATCTTCTCCTCCTCAAGTGAAATGGAAATCTCTCTCCTCAAGTCCTCAGAGCACTTTGCCTGTACCTTTTTGAATTTATCTCACCCTTCCAATATCATAGTTACTTGTGCATACATCTTGCCACCCCATTCTTTCCCCATTAGATTATAAACTCTTTGAAAGCAGGGCCTTTGTATCCTTTGCAAAATGCTTTCTGTAGAACATATACTTAATAAATTCTTGTTGAAACTGCCATGAAGTGAAGGAAAGATTGTATTCCTTAATGGATAGAAATTAGGTTTCTTCTGGGGAAATTAGGAAACTGGGATCTGAACTGGGGAGGACTTGAAGAAGAAATTAAAATAAATGGGGAGTCTGTAGGAATCTGGGCTAGGAATGGGGTTTGCGTGTGGGAGTATTGTTAGCCTGTCAACAAGCATTTAATATATGCTAGGCACTACATTAAGTGATGAAGTTACAAAGAAGGGCAAAAAAATAGTTCCTGTTCTCAAGGAGCTTACATTCTATGACTATGAATAGCTATGTACATGTAAGATATTTATAAATTTGATGGAAGGTAATCTCCCAGAAGGAAGAGCCTATGGAAGGCCTCAGAGGGAGATGAACAGAAAAGATCTTTTGCAGAGGGTAGAATTTGAGCCAAGTGTTGTAAGAAGTCAGGAGGCAGAGGTGAAGAGGGACAGTATTCCAGGCATAGAGGACAACTTGCAAAAAGGCACAGGGTCAAGAAATTGTGTTGTGTTGGTGGACCAACAAATAAGCCAGTGTAACTATCAGAGCATGTAGAGGGGAGAAAGAAGACTGGAAAGGTAGGAGGGTCCCAAGTTGTGGAAGGTTTTAAATGCCACACTGAGGATGTTATATTTGATACTGGAGGTCATAGGGCGCTATTGGGGTTTGTTGAATGGGGCTGGGGAAGAGATGAACTGGTCAGTCTTGAGTTTTAGGGAAATCACTTTGCCATCTGAGTGGTGGAGGAATTGGAATGGAGAGAAAGTTAAGGCAAGCAGACTAAATAGAAGGCTATTGCACTGGCCTAGGGCAGAGATGATGATCTGTGCTGGAGTGGGGTCCAAGTGAGTAGAGAGAAGGGGATGTACACAAGGGATGCTGTGAAGGCAGAACTGTCAAATTTGACAACAGATTGGATTTGTGGTGTGAATGAGGGTAAGTATGATGCTGAGGTTGCAAGCTTGGATGACTGGCAGGATAGTGGTGTCTTCTTATGGTAAACAATGTTAGGAAGAGGGAATGTTTTGGGGTTAAAGATGAAGAATTCTGCTATGAATAGGGTGAGTTTGAGATGCCTACAGACTATCCAGTTGGAGATGTCCAAAAGGTGGTTGTTTAGATGTAAAACTGGAACTCAGGAGAGAGACAAAGGCTGGAAGTAAGAGGAGAGCACAGACTTATTGGACAACAAGGATAGAAGTATCTGGGTCACGAAAGACTGGACTTCCTGCTCTATCCTTAATAAGCCTCTTATTCATGGGTTATATCCTCATTTGAATGAAACTATACTGATTGAGAGAAGCAGCTTCTTTGAAATGTTTTAATAGGTCTGTGAGGGGAATGGTTAGAGAGAAAACAGGGCCAATATACTATGGAGATAAGGAACTAATACCTATTCTTAACTCTTATAGAGGTTTCCCATGTTAGGATACATTCCATCTACTAGTAGTTCTACCTTTTCACTGGTTAATTATATGCCATTTCCCTCCTATCTCCCTTATAGTCTCTTGAAAATATGGTACTTGCAGGGTGGCCTAGCAATGGATGGCCTGATTGATTGTTACATGGGCTCTGGGGCTCAAAACAGCAATCTATCAGGTCTTAGACGATGGAATTAATAAATTATTTAAAAATGTCTGGGGGCACTGCAAAACAAGAAGATGATAACAATATGCTGAAATTACCTGTAGCATATCTGAAAAAAATGACTTTTAATCTGCCCTTCTTATGAGTGCAGTGCAAGTTATATGTCTCCTGGAGATTCGGCTTGGCGAAGACCCTGGCTTGTCCTGGAGCTGGTACAGGTCTGGGATAAGCAGTGATGCCTATTGATCCATTATTGTGATTTTGCTGTGGGTCTGGTAACCATAACATAACCAGAGTTGCATTGCTCATCCCTTTAGATGTCCTGGTTGGTGGCTTCCGTAAAGAATGAGTTCTCTAATATCTGCTAATTCTCTTGGAGGATGCCCTCAAAGTCTCCTCATAGCAGGCTGTTCTATAAAATGGATAAAATTAGCCAGCTGTAAAAATAACCCAGCCTAAGAGATGGTTTGTAAATGGGTTGTGACTAAGGTGTCTCTCCAGCCTCATCAAGGAGACTGGAATGTAACTAATGTAAGATAAGCGGTGATGCAATTAATTATAACATGTCTAAGGTAATGTTGTCAAGACAAAAGGGTGGCATCCTGCATATTGCCTTGGAAAAAGAATGCTAAAGAATTGGCCAGTGTTTCTCCAGCACTGTTCTGGGGAGAGCTGGCTCTCTTTGCCCTGGCCCCCTTCAGGGCAGTCTCCTTGGACCAAGAGAGCTGGCTTAGGTTTCACAGTCAGAGATAAAATCATTCACCAAATGTGAGGTACGCCATTATATGGGCAATGAAACAACAGCATTGTAGACTGACAAGATACCCAACAAACACAGACACCACCTTCCCCAACTGCCATTCCCAGAAGGTAGAGCAGTCGGTAGAGCTCACAGATGCTGATGGGAGGAACAGATGCAGGAAAACTTAGACTAGTCCAGCTATACAGTTGCTCAGATACTTGTCTGGCTCATTCTTGATTGATTCTTTGTCTATACTTTGCCTGAAACTATAGAATTGGTTAAGGTGGCCAGATGATACACACTAGCAAGGTTCTAACTTAGTCCTTATGGACCCTGGGAGATATAGTCCAGTGTACTATCACCCTATCCTAACTGAGCTGGGAAAATGGATGTGGGCATTTTGGAATCCTAGTTGATAGGTTTCTATAGTGGACATAAATTACTGACTTTCTTTTTCTTTACTTTTAATTTTCATTCTAAAGTAACCCTAAATAAAACAAACATTTCCATATATAAGGCAGAACAGAAAAGATTCTACATGAAATTACATATACATGAATTGCTATTTTGAACAGCTTTCATTTTCTTTTAAGGATATAATAAATTCAACATGTAATTTTTAAAGATGTCCTGCTAATATGTGCTTCCTTCTGACTTTTCTATTCTTTTTTTGCATTAAAAATCTTTTAATGAATCATTTTTCTTTTTTCTCTTCTTTTTTGGTTCAACTTATTCTGACTCCTGCTCCCCTCTCCTAACTCCTCTTCCTCTATTATTGAAAGAACCCAACAACAAATAACTTCCCAAACCATAAACAAAACCATTGTAACAAATATGTATTAGTTAAGCAAAAAAATTCCCACATTGGCTGTGAGTGACATTATTAATTAAGATCATCTAACTTCCTCTTCTCTGATTCAGCTCACCAAGCTATCTGATGGTATTGATTTGGTTTCTCAAGTAGACCTTCCTCCTGGGAAGAGAAAATACTTTGTAGTTGACATGAGCATTCTGGGTTCTTTGGCACCCAGTGTCAATTAATAAATTGGTGTCTGGTTTATACATCTCTTCTTGGTTTGATCAGTGTGAATCAGGCCCTTGGGGCTCAGTTATAGTGTGTGAACTGATAAAATTAAGTTCCTTTGATTCAAGGACTCGTTTTTGAACCCACTCAGCGTAACCCCTGACCACATGCAGACATCTGAAGAGGCTCAGGTTAAGCAGCTGGCTAGCACCATTTCCTCCCCCTTCAACACATTAATAGGAATCAAAAGAATCATTGATTCCAAAATCAGGGGTGGAGGAGTAAAGGTGGGGAAGGACTTTATCTAGATAAGGATGGTCCCTATTCCATAAAATTGACCTTACATAGTAGAATGATTTGAGAGAAGGCAGCCACTAGCCAAATGCTCTATTAGAATCTGTGCTACATGTCAGTGATTAGCAGTGGCCCAGCCCCTGGAGATGGCTTCCTATGATCTTCTAGGAAGGATGGGAGCTAGAAGGAGGCTGGAAACCCCAAAGACACAGACAGAGATAATCATTGCCTATAGCAGTTGCCATCCTCTTTTATTGCTAGGAATTTTCATTTATGTGAGTCAGGGTACATGCCAGGACTTACTATCTTCATGCCCATCCCCTTAACCTCTATATTTCAGGAAACATGTTAGGATGATTAGAAAGTCTGTGGAATCCTTGTCTATTTACTTAGAAACCTTTCTCCAAATAGATTGCCTTAGGGTATAGAATCTCTCATATTAAAAATTTCCTTCTTCTAGTTAAAACAGTAGTTAGGGAGGGGCCCTAAGGAGGTAATATACTTACTTGACCATCAGTCATTTATACATTGATATTAATTAGTTTTTAAGGAAATGGAGCATCATGGACGATAGCTTTGGAATCAGGATGACTCCAAAGTCCTGCCTCTGACCCATCCTAGCTGTGTTACCATGGACAAGACATTGAACTCCTTGGTGTTCCAGGCATGTAGCTCTCTAAAATCACAAGTTACTGCTATTTACAGATCTGAATTCTGTATGAGTTTCTACTGTGGAAACTTCCTACCTTGATTAAATCATAGGTATGGGCAAAGGAAAAATGGATTTGTTTTTCAGATTGGTAGTGGGTTCCTTTAAAAATAAAGAGCAGAGGAGAGGCTATCAGTCTCTACTGATGGGTAAAAGGGGATGTCATAAGTGAAGAGTAGAATAAAACTTGGGAAGAATGGAAAAGAATGGGGAAGCCTGGAAGACTACATCACAGAATCATAGAACTGCAAAGTAGGGAAGGACCTTAGAGTCCATTGAAGTTAACTGGTACTTAGGCAGGCTTCCCTTTTCTGATATCTCTAGTAAGTGGTCCATCAGCTTTCACTTAACAAGTGAAGGCTGATGGTTATGGGGGAGCTCACTATCTGCTGAAGGAGCTTCCTCCCTTTTTAATGTTTTATTTTTTCCCCTTATTAATCATGTTGTAAAAGAAAACATGGAACAAAACAAAACAAAAAAGAAAAAAAAAGTTAAAAACCTGCTTTGCTTTGTATCAAGATTCCTTCAATTCTTTCTTTGGAGGCAGATGGAATTTTTCTTCATACCATTTAGTGTTGTTTTGGATCACCGTGTTGCTGAAAAATTCTCCTGGTTCTGCTCACTTCATTTTGCATCCGTTTATGAAAGTATTTCCTGGTTTTCCTGAAAGAATATTATTTATCATTTCTAATAATACAATAGTATTCCACCAAAGCAGCTCTAATTGTTAGGAAAGGGGGAAGGGAACAAGTATTTATTGAGCACCTTATTTTTTACTAGGCATTGTGCTAAGCACTTTACAAATATTAGCTTATTTGATCCTCACAACAGTTCTGTGAGGTAACTGCTATGGTTAGGGAGCATTTCCTTTCATTTAGTCAAAATCTTACTCTCTAACTCTCTAAATGTTTCTAGTTATGCTTTCTGGTGGATAAGTAGATCTACTATATGCCATCTTCTTTTCTACATGACAGGATCTTAAATATTAAAGGATCATAGCATTCTATGGCTAAAATGAACAGACAAGGTCTTCTAATCCAACTTCCTCATTTCACATATGAGGAAAATTAAGTTTTAAGGGCTTAAGTCCAAGATCACCTCAAGAGGTAAGAAGAACAGGTTTCAAACCTTCCTCTTTCTGGATAGAGATTATGCTTCTCTGAATGTAGCCTACAACCGTTTGTTCCAATTATATAATACCTGGGCAGGGTGTGAATGAGGGATGGAAAAGAAGAGAACAGGTAGAAATTTAGAGGGTAGGTGGCATTTCTGAAGAGGGAAGGGAAGGCATAAGCATTTGTTAAGCACCTACTGTGTGTCAGGCACCATGTTGAATATTATCTCTTTGGATTGTTACATCAACCCTAGGAACCAGGTGCTCATATTAGCCCTATTTTACAGTTGAGGAAACAGAGGCAGATACTAAGTGACTTGTCTAAGGTTATGTAGCTAATTAAGTGCCTGAGATTCAACTTGAGCTCAGGTGTTCCTGATTTCAGGCCCATAACTCTATCTACAGTGACAGGTAGCTTCCTGAAGACAGGCTATACTTATTTCACAGTTTCATGCTGGGTTATTCTGCTGGTGAGGAGCAGAGAGTTCTCTGAAGGAAAATGAGGATATTCATTTCTAAGGCAGATGGTAGAAACTGACAATTCCTTTCCCCATCAAATGTTTCAAGGAAAATTATTTTTCCCATCCTCCCTAGGTTTCTGATCAGCATAGAAGGGGGAGAATTGGTCTTCACCACTGGTGAATCTAATCTTTAGGCTCAGGGTAGAAAAAACTTGAGGAATTTCAGACTTGAAAGGCCTACAGCAAAGTCCTGAGATACAGGTGTTTCCTGCCCTCTGTATCCTTAATGTCCTAGGGCTAATTTTAAGGTTTCACTGTCCAAGTAATAAAACAAAGTTGGATATTTACCTGGAGCTTTTCTTCCCAGACTCTCCTAGCTTTGTAAATACTGAGTGTTATTGGCCTCATTGTGGAAATGAAGAAAATGAAACTCCATTTGTCTTTCCCCTTCATCGCCCTCTACCAAATGCCTTATGGAAGTTACAGTATGATAGTGGAAGGAGAACATTAGAGTTAGGTCCCTAATTTGCTATGTGACTACTTCATCTACATAAGCCTCAGCTAAAAATGAATTTTTTAAAAATGGGCATAATGATAATTGTTGTTCAATTTGTAAAGAATTAAAATTGGGGTTTTTGACTCAATAAGGGACTTATAAAGTAATATTCTGGTTGCCAATTTAAAAATATGATAGCTTAAGTCAAAATGACTTTTCGCAACTTTTATTTATAAAGATGTATAAAGAGTGAAAGTGGGAAATGTAGATAAAGAGACAGATTCTTTTTTTTTTTTTGTATTTAGGAAGACCTGAGTTTCTTTTTTTTTTAAACATAATTTTATTTGGTAATTTCCATACATTATTCATTGGAAACAAAGATCATTTTCTTTTCCTCCCCTCCCCCCTCCCACCACCTTTCCCTCTCCCATAGCCAACCCAACGATTCCACTGGTTATCACATGTGTTCTTGACTCCAACCCATTTTCATGTTGTTGGTATTTGCACTAGAGTGTTCATTTAGAGTCTCTCCTCAGTCATATCCCCTCCACTCCTGTAGTCAAGCAGTTGCTTTTCATCGGTGTTTTTTCTCCCACAGTTTATCTTCTGCTTGTGGATAGTGTTTTTTAGATCCCTGCAGATTGTTCAGGGACACTGCATTGCCACTAATGGAGAAGTCCATTACCTTCGATTGTACCATAGTGTATCAGTCTCTGTGTATAATGATTTCCTGGTTCTGCTCCTTTCACTCTGCATCACTTCCTGGAGGTTGTTCCACTTCACATGGAATTCTTCCACTTTATTATTCCTTTTAGCACAATAATATTCCATCACCAACATATACCACAATTTGTTCAGCCATTCCCCAATTGAAGGGCATCTCTTCATTTTTCAATTTTTGGCCACCACAAAGAGTGCAGCTATGAATATTCTTGTACAAGTTTTTTTCCTTATGATCTCTTTGCGGTACAAACCCAGCAGAGCTATGGCTGGATCAAAGGGCTGACAGTCTTTTATTGCCTTTTGGGCATAGTTCCAAATTGCCCTCCAGAATGGTTGGATCAATTCACAACTCCACCAGAAATGAATTAGTGTCCCTACTTTGCCGCATCCCCTCCAGCATTCATTACTTTCCATAGCTGCATGTTAGCCAATCTGCTAGGTGTGAGGTGATACCTCAAAGTTTTTTTGATTTGCATCTCTCTGATTATAAGAGATGTAGAGCACTTTTTCATGTGCTTATTAATAGTTTTGATTTCTTTGGCTGAGAACTGCCTGTTAAGAGAGATTCTTAACAAGCCTACCAGCCTTAGAGCTTCTCCTGTGAAGTTCTGTTCAGTACCCCAGTAGGAGGCTTCCTCAAGTCTCCATCTCCACATCCTTTACAGCCTGACCCACTTACCCAGCAAGTCAACACAGGATCCAGGGAAAAAGTCTCCTCTAAAGTCAAGGCAGGCATCTCTGGAACCAATCTCTCCAAATGCTAGGAAAGGAATGATAGAAGGCCATACTCTCCAGTCTATGTTGGTTTCTTTTATCCCCCATTTTCCATATCACTTCCTGTCTCTTCCCCTTCTTCACAGAAACCAATTTCAGTCTACCCAGGGCTGGCAGTCCCCTTTGGAGGTGAGAGTTTTTGACTTGTGAACTCTGTTACTTAAGTGTTAAGTAGGGGTGCTTTGAATTCTTGATTGATCAAGTTAAAGGTTGCTGAATGATTTCATTAAAATAGACAAAGAGAGGTAATTCTATCTTTACAAATTATTTCTGATTCTTTGTGATCCCTTTTGATATTTTGTTGGCAAAGTTACTGGAGTGGTTTGTCATTTCCTTCTCCAGCTCATTTTACATGTGAGGAAACTAAGGCAACAAATTTAAGTGACTTGCCCAGGGTCACAAAGCTAGTATGTTTCTGAGACTAGATTTGAACTCAGGTCTTCTTGACTCCAGGCCTGGCATTCTATCTACTGTGCCAACTAGATGCTATAATAATAATATATGCACTATTTACCCCATAGGTTGATTGTGAGAAAATCAGTTTATAAAATGTAAAGCGTTATAGAAATGTGAGTTACTTTTACTACTACCATCATTGTTCCTGATCTGTAGTAATGTATGTGTGTTTGTTGAGGAGTGAGTGGGGGGAATGTGGTCATAGGGCTACATGGTCTCCAAGGCTCCTTCTAGCCCTCACATTCTTGGATGCTATGACTGGCTCATAAATCACCCCATGCCCTCTGCTACAAGCCTTAATGACAAAGGCCAACTCCTTGGCCAGGCTCAAACCCAGATGTCCTCTTATTTACAGACTCCCCTTAAAACAAAAGCCCTGCTCACAGCCCAGAAGATAGACTGATGAAATCAGAAATGACCATGGGGGCCTCCAGCTATGTTTCATGAATGGTTCCCTTAGTGGCAGAAGGCAACAAAGGAATGAAAAGGCTAGATAGAAGAGAAGAAGGGAATGATGGTTTGGGAATTTTGGAGCCTTAGACTTGGAGAATGAGGGGTCATCCAGAATAATCTCCTCATGAATGTCTTTTAGGGAAGCTTAGACTTTCAATGAATATGAGTCACTCCATCTCCTTTACATTTTCCTAATGAAAATTCCCTGCAAGGAAAATTTAATGGTATAAACGGTTGCCTAATTGTCACCCTGTTCTGTGGCAGGCTTTGCTGGCTTACTGCTGATTGTTTTTTCTCCTTTCTTTTCTATGTGCCCATTTGCTGTATAGTGCAAAGTGTTTAATAAAATTTAGCAGAAAAATCCTGACCAAGAAAAGTGATTTCCAGGAAAACAAAAGAATGAAATCCTCAAGTCAGTCCTTTCCAGTCACAAACACTCACAGAAACAATGACTTGTAATGGCATTCTCCTGAACTGGGATACTGATCTAGTTTATTAGTTAATCCCATACCCCTGCGGAAAAACAAAACAAAACAAAACAACTTATTGTGAGGTCTTGTTGTCAAACCTCTCCTTTCACTCACTCCCCCCAAGTTACCCCCTCCCATTATTATGGCCATGCCATGTGGCTATAAATGTGCTCCCCACTGCCTGGTGCTCCCCACGTGCTGTTTGACAAGTCAAGGTTACCTTGAAAATATTGTAAGGGGGGTGGGGTGGTTTGTGAGGCTTGGTGGGGAAACCTTTCCATCTCTCAATTTATGAGTCACCAATGTGATGTCATGTGCATCTCGAACCTATTTCCATTAATTCTGTCTGTGAAAGCATATAAAGTATTGGCTGAGAATTAAACAAATGCGGGTGGCAGTACCAGCCTAATATGCCGAGACTGCAAGTGGAATGTCCTGTTAGTGGAACAACCAGACACAGAGTGATGGCTTTTTGCTGTCGTTAATTAGGCTGACCTTCGATAGGGGATGTGCAGACTGCTTAGATCTGAAGAGAACAGGAGACCTTGGCTTCCCTCCCCCTTTTCTTGAAGACATGGCAAGACTTACACAATTAGATGTAATTATGATGCTGTGCTGCCTTCATCTAATATGTTCCATCTGGGCGAAATTTCTTCTTTTTCCTTCTTGATATACCCCCTCCTCCTCCCTTTGATAAAGCCCCAGACTTCAGAGCTCCGCCAGCAAGGGAGCCTTTGGAAATTGAGCTATAAAGAATCTCAACTGAGAGTCTCCTTGTAACTGACTGCTTGTCTCCCACTCTTGCTCTGGTTCTGGAAATTCCAGTTATCCCGGACTCCTCACTCCTCATGGATTGGCTTCTCTGCAGCCCTTGATAGTGTTTGTCACCCTCTTTTCCTTGAAATTCTCTCCAGGTTTTTGTGAGGCTGTTCCCTCCTATTGCTTCTCCTTTTTGTCTGACTTCTTTTGTTGTTGATTGAATCTTGATCTAGGTCATACTAGCAGATCTCTTAAGGCTTTGTCTTACACCCTCTTCTTCCTATATGTTGTTTCATCCATGAATTCAAATGATCATCTCTATTTTCCCAGCATTTACCTTTCTACTGGCCTCTAGTCTCTCACCTTTAACTGCCTATTGGAATCTCAAACTAGATATCTCATAGATGTCTAAACTCAAGGCCAAAACTGAACTCATTATCTTTCCCCCAAACCTTCTTTTCTTCCTCCTTCCCTATTAACATTGAGGGTCCATCATCTTCCTCGATTTGCATTGTAGGTGACATCTTCAACTCTTGACTCTAGATAGCAAAGGAAAGCATTTATATAGCATTTTAAAGTTTTTAGAGTATTTTACATGGTATCTCACTTGATTGTCCCACATTCAATCAGTTTCCAAGACCTGTTATTTCTATCTTCGCATCTCTTATATGTAGTCTTTTCTCTCTTCCTACACTGCTACCATTTGAATCCAATTCCTTATCCTGCCATTCATCTGGACTATTGTAATAGTACTGGGATTTGTCTCCTACCTCAAATCTCTCCTCACTCAATCCATTTGGCTGCCTAATTGATCTTCCTAAAGCACAGATCTGTCTATGCCACATCCCTATTTAATAAATGCTGATGGCTCCCTATTAATTCTAGGATCAAATATAAAATCCCCTGTTTGACTTTTTAAGCCCTTCATAACCTGGTCTCTTCCTACTTGCTCACTCTTTTTATACCTTCCTCTCCTTCTTTCTCCTCTATGATTCAATGGCACGAGTCTCTTTACCATTCTTCACAAAAGACACTCCGTTCTCTTGATGCTGGGAATTTTCATTGGCTGTCTTCCATGCCTGGAACTCTCTCCCTCCTCATCTCTACCTCCTGGATTCCTTCGAGCATCAGGTAAAGTTCCACCTTTTGCAAAAAGCCTTTTTCAGCTCCCCTTAATCTTGGTGCTTTCCCTGTGAGACTACCCACTGCATATCTTCTTTGTATATAGCTGTTTGCATGCTGTATTCTGCTCCCTTCTGCCCCCAATAAACTGTGAACTCCTTGAGAGAAGGGGCTGTTTTTTCATCTTTCTTTATGTCTCCAGGACTTAGTGCAATGCCTGGTATATAGTAGGTACTTAATAAATCCAGTCTTTTCAACCTGTTCTCTATGAGGACTTTATTGTAAGCCCTTCTGATATGGAGAATAAAATAGCTCTGTTCCACTGAACTAGCCATTATGGTGTGCAAGGAAGAACCTGAGGCTTGGGTGTGATCTCAAGGCTTATTGTTTATATTACAAGGCCCTTTGGTACTCAAGCGCCAGAATTTCGTTGGATAAAATCCAAGACATAACCACTTCATCTTGAATTCTGCAGAGGGGCCAAGGAATTTCTAATATTAAATGCCTCATGGGGTTATTAGCTGGTGCTCAGAATAGAATAAGGCTCTGTCTCTGATGATCTGTTTGGCCTGGCAAAAAGGAAGAGGCTATCAAAGAATACACTAGGAAGAAGTGGAGTCATTCTGTACCTGCCTTGCTATCTACTGCCCACCATTGAGTCTTCCAATGATGCACATTTCCTTGTCTCAGTGTCTGGGCTAAGGCCTGTCTCAGAGACTTCCTCAGGTCCTAGGGGAAGTCTTAAAAAGTCCATGTCTCAGAGAGCAAGCTCCATTCTCTCTCCTGGCATCCTATAACTGTCAATATAGTCACTCACCTAGACCTTGACATCCAGTTGCCCGTAGTCTTCATCTTTGTCCCTCATGCTTTGTTCCTCAGGCTGGGTTCTCACTTTCTTGTTGCTCTTCCACCTAGACTCTGTTCTTCACTTTCCTGTCTTGTCTTACTGTACCTGCCTTTTTCTTCTCTAGACTTTGCCTGAATCTACCTCTCCCAGGCTAATTTTCTAATTAATGTGAATTGATTAATCAGTGTTTCTGACAGAGGGCGTCTGCCAGCATCCTTTTCTGGCCACTCTTGCCATGCTCCTCCCAAGTTCTTAGCTTGGCAAAGGGAAGGAAAGTGAGAAATAATAATTTATATAGCAACTACTATGCGCCAGGTGATTTATAAATTTTATCTCATTCAATTCCTATAACTATGATGCTGTGATTATTACCATTATATAGATAAGAAAACTGAGGCAGGCAGAGGTGAAAAGACCTGCCCACATTAAAACACCTAGTAAGTATCCAAGACTAGATTTGAATTCAGGTCCAGCTATCTTAAGAAATAATGCAGTAGATCAGGGACATAAGAGACACGTAAATATATAGCATATAATATAAAATGTCAGGGTTCAATACCAATAATGTATATGCTCCATCAGTGGTCATCATTTAATTCCAGGTGTAACCTTTTTTCCCATTAACCTAGGACCTTCATATTAGCTCCTTTCTTTCCCCAGAGGAAATCTTATTCCTGTATCTAAGTGCTTTGCTAGATTTGGCAAGTTTGCAGAGGACTGAGTCATTTCTGGTCTTCGTACATCGTAGGTGAGGGAGGATCCTTGGGTCTGCTGGGCTGCAGACCCATTTCTAGACCTGCAGTTGGTCTAGGCTGAAAACCCAAGTTCTTGACAATTCCAGAACAACAATAGAAGGCAGGGAAGAGGTGGCTTTAGAATAAACCCTCCATCTGTCCAGGTTGAGGTTCCCTTTAGGTAGTAAGTCTATTGTGGCCTTCCTACAGGTGTCAGGGGCATGTGCTCTTGATCTTGACCCTCTGCAGCAACTATTCCAACCCTGTCTTAAAATCAAAGTTGTTTTATACTTTCTTGTGGGAGCTAGCTAGGACTTTTAAATAAGTATCTTCAGCACTCTTACCATTAACAAATGACTCCCCAGTATCAACAAACATTTCAACACCATGACCAGGGCCCTGGATCTTCCCCAGACATATTCTATCAAGAGAGGGTCTCCTGAGGCTCCCTAATAATCACCTACAGTTTATGTTTCTGTATAGTTTTCTTGCCACCTTTGTACGTTATCTGTGGCATGTTTTAGGAAGGTATCAAAGGCTACTTCTGCAGGTAATTGGATTATATTCCCCTGGGAATAACCTTAATTGTCTATAATACTGTCATTCCTCCTTTCCTCCTTGCTTCTCTCAATCTGTACTGCTTAAAGAAGAATGTGTACCAAATCCAAACCAATGCTTATCTTGTCAGGAGATATCTGCCCAAAGAGGAAGATTTTGCTCCCAGGTTACTGACTCTTAGGGAGGGTGATGGCAATGGGTCACAGAAGAATGAACCTCTCTCCGACAGGCCTTTTATATCTTATTCAGGGTATCTTGCTCTTAACATAAGACCTTCAATCTGTGGAATTTGTTCACTAATTTCCAAATCCCTTCTCCATCAAAATCTCTTTGGGAATCTGAGCATACTCCATAGTTCTAGGAATTTCACAGACTTACATCTTTCTTCTTGCATGTCTAGTAATCTAGTATTTTAGCTTCCCCTCCAAGAGTCCATAGAGTGACACAAAACCCCTTCAATATCTTTGTTGCATAAGGCAGTAGGTTCTTCCTCCCTCTTTATCTCCCCAAATCAATAGTTCTCTGTGATGGTATAGTCTTCCTACTGATTGGTAGTCTCCAATACTTGAGTAGCAATAGGGCTTATTCATTCTGGCAAATAGGCATCCGATGTCACTTTCATACAATTATACAAGAATCAAATATGATTGGATTGTTACCAATTTTATTACCAAATACAATGCCATTAAAATCAGTAGCCTAAACTCAAAATAATAATAAAAAAGATAAAGAACACACCAAGACTAATTTAGACTACAATAAGTGGTCCAAAACTCAAAGAGTACATGGGATGTATATTCTAGCAAGAGTATCTGGATGTTCAAGCCCCAGCGTGAAACCTATAAAATCAATATAGGACAAAATACTTAGTTAGCATCTACATGCCACTATACTTGGGCAGTGGCATTTAGAGACTTCAAAGAATTAAAGACCAAAAGGTTCATGTTGTGGGTAACCAAATTGACCAAGGTATTGTAGTTTCCCACTATTCTTTTCTCCTTTCCTTCTTTTGTTCATTCATTCATTCTTTCATTTGTTCCTTCCTTTCTTCCTCAGAGAGAAACAGAGGTGGAAAGAGACACATACAAAAAATAGAGAATGAGAGAGAGAGAGACAGAGACCAAGAGACAGTTAGAGAAAGAGAGAGATGAGAGAGAGAGACAGAAAGACAGGCAGAGGAACTGTGTTTGGGATCTCTCAGAAGAGAAGCCATGTTATAGACTGCTGCCTCATCCACAAGGAAAGAGGGAAAGAGAGATAGTGCCTTTAATCTATCTATTTCTTATCCACTTGGACTCTTCAGGCTTTTAGTTTTCCTTATTGTCAGCTACATGGCATAATGGGAAGATCATCAGGATTTTTCTTTTCACTTGCTACAAATTTAATGAGAATTCACATACCTGAATTTCAGTATTTCTGTTCTTGGCCAGGATGAGGGAGAATACCCCAGGAAAAAAAAGGAAGGGTAGGGGATATAAAAAACTTTAACGAAGTTGATAGGACAAAAAACAACATGGTGAATAAAGAGTAGATGCAGAGGCAGGAAGACATGGGTTCAAGCCCTGCCTCTGATACAGACAATTTGCCTTGGGAAAATCCCTTAAAATCTCTTAGAACTCCAAGCAGCTTTTTTAAGCTCTTTAAGCTGATGAGCAAGTGGCCATCTGCAAAGGGAGAGGAAGATCCTCACCAAGGGCTCCCCAAGCAGATGGAATAATAGATTCGGCCAATAAATAAATAAAAAGAAGACAGTCTAATTTCTACCTCCTCTTTCTCAATCTCTAATCCTTCATATTGGGCAGTCAAGAAGTGTCCTCTGGTAAAGTATTGGGCCTTTAACACTTGTAGATTTGTGTGTTTCTTTTGATTTCATTTGTTTTCATGATGTTTCTGATTTGTGATTAATTCACTTCATCATGATTTCTTCATATTATTTTTGTGTCAATAATTCCTCAGTAATGCTCTTGCTTTCTTCAAGTTTGACTAGTACAGTAGCAATATATTCTTCACTGGGTGGCTTTCCCTGCAAAATGGATGTCTTGTCTAGAATATTTTCATTCACATCCATCAACCATCCTCTCCAATAGCCTGATATAGTATATTCTACTCCATCTGAACAGGATATCCTATTTCAACTTCCCAGAAACTTTGCTCTGAAGTCTGCTATTGTTGATACTGATTTGTTAGTTCATACTTTTGTTTTTCCATTTTGAAGAAATGGATGAGATTTTAAATGACTAGGACTCAGATGACTTCTTGGCTTTCTACTGACCTTCCCTAAAACTTATTTCTCATCTGAGGCTATTTGACTCTATGACTTCTAATGTTCTTTATAGCTCTTAATCCTATGATTCTGTATTCCTGTTTATATGACTTCTCTTCTATGTCATGGGGCTAGCTAGCACATTTTTGTATTTTCTAGGAATGACAGCATTTTAGAAGAAAAACCTTTACATTCTCTAGTGTTGATTCTTTTTTATCCCTTTCCTCATATGGTGGAGGCATGGCAGAATCAACTTAACAAAGGGTTTGCATAATGATATGGAGGGAGCACCCAAAAGTGCCATTTCTGTCAGCAAAGAATCCAAAACCCTATTTTTTATTTCAAACAGGAAATAGGAACTTCCCAGGAAACTCAAAAGGGAACATAGGCTTTGAAACTGAAAGGAAGCAGCCATCTGCTTCTGAATGGTTGAGAGATCTGATGTGATGAGAAAGGATTTCAGCTACTACATGGCCATTGAGAATAATAACAATAACAACAGTTGACGTTTATGCAATGCTTTAAGGTTTGCAAAGCTCTTTTTGTCCATCTCTTTGGAGACTCATAGCAACCCGATGGCTGAATGTTGGGGCACATGCCTGTAACTCCCTGCTTCTCAGGGACACTTCTCATGGATTTTTTGAGTGAGTTATAGAAAGACTAAGGGTATCTCAGTGTCTACACTAAGTTCAACATCAACAAGATGAGTCCCAGCAGTGGGAGGAGCCACCATGCAGCTTATGGAGGTGGGGAGACACTCCAGGTTGGAAACAGAATATGCCAGATCCCTGAAGCTTATCAGCAGTGGGACTGAGCCTGTGAGTGGTCATTGTATTTTCAGCTTGGACAAGATGGGGAGAACTAGCCTCAAAAAAAGTAAAAAGAAAGACAAGAACTACAACAAAAGCCTGTGGAAAAAGCACTACATGCATTATTCCCATTTTAAAGAGGAGGAAATTGAGTTTCAAAGAAATTAAATGGTTCAATATAGTCCCAACTAGTAGGGATCAGAAATTGAATTTGGACTGATGACTTTCCATTTCCCAAAGTCCGGTGTTCTTTCCACTGTAACCTTGTTGAAAGTTGTCCCAGATATTAGTCTTAGGATCAAAAGGTGAAGAAACCTCCCAAGTAAAAACAGGTTTGAAAATATGATGTAGGAAACTGAATAGTAAACAGAGAAAGAACTAGGGCTAGAGGAAATATAGGCCTTCCTGGAGCGTATGTCATGGATATTTTCCTGAAAGGCCAAAGAAGATATTTATAAGGTCAGTGAAGGCAAAGTACAGTTTGCTCCTAAATCCCCTGATTTGGTATTTGCTGATTCAGTTACCTGCAGTTAACCTTGGGAAAAATGAAAATTAAAAAACATTGGTATTTTAATTTCATAATTTTTATGAATAATAATTATTTTATTTTTTGTTATTTTAAATATTTTATGAATAATTAATTCCATAAACTTCAAACTGCCTACCATGTGAGTATAGGATGTAAAATGGTGAAGTCCACCAGCCCAGTGTATTTCTTGTCTCCCTTTGTCCCCATACCCAGACTCCCATGTGAAACTTCCTTTCAGTTTGCCTGTAGAGTTCTTGTGTGACGTAGCATTATTGCAGTGCCTTTGTTTTAGAAAGACCTTTTGAATTGTAATAATGGCTTCAAAGTGTAAGAGTAGTGATGCTGGCAGTGCAGTTGTGCCCTGGTAAATGCCAATTTGGCAATCCACTGATTCAGCAGTGAACAAGTGTTTGCTTATATTCAAAGTTTCAGACAACCATGGTGGGCCTTAGAACATATCCTCCATTGATACAGGGATTTGCCTGTATTTAGGAAGCCCAGGAGAAGAGTACTTGGTCCCAATAAGAAGATGACCCTTCTATAAGTAAGGAAATGACACAAAAATAGAACTTGTACAAGTTAAGGAGGATGACTAGTGAAAGTAAACAGAGTCAGAGGGGCTGTGGCAGATACAGGAGTAGGAAAGAGGTTCTGAGAAGTACTGAAGATTCAATTCCACTTAATTCCATTCAACTACATATTTATTGAGTGCTTATTCTTTGCAAGGTACTGTGCACTAAACCATAGGAAAAACAGATAAATGAGATGTAAGTCCTGCCTTCAATAAGCTTAGAGTTTAACAGAGGTATGGTAGCCTATTGATAATGAATTCAATCAAAGAATTAATCAATTGATCAACCAAGTATTTATCCTTATATCTTATTTATTGATTTATTCATCTGCTCAAAATCTCTCTCTCTCTCTCTCTCTCTCTCTCTCTCTCTGTCTCTCTCTGTCTCTCTCTGTCTCTCTCTGTCTCTCTCTGTCTCTCTGCCCCCCCCCCAATTTTTCTTACATTCTAATGGGAAGATAACAAGCACATGTAAAATATATGCAACATAAATACAAAGTTAAGAAATACAAATTAGTTAAGTAAAGAATAAAGCTCACAAATGTAGATATAAGGAGATATTTGATCCTTTGACCTAGCTCAACAACAAAAAAAGGAAACAATACACTATTATCATTAGTGGGAAACTCAGAAATCATCTAGGTCAATGGGTTCTTGAATGAAAATTCCTTCTTCAGCATTTCTGACAAAATGCTCATTCAACTTGTGTCTGATGACCTCTAGTGATATGGAACTCCTGAGGCAGCCCATTCAACTTTGGGACAGCTCCAATTATTACGAAGCTTTTTCTTATAATATCCAACTCAGATATGCTTCTTACAACCTCCACCCATTGCTCTGAGTGTCCAGCTCTATCAGTGGGGTCCAAACAAAACAAATCTAATCCCCCCTCCATGTGAAAAGTCCTTCAAATATTTGAGAAAAGCTATTATGTGCCTCCCTAAATCTTCTCCCCAGGATAATTATCTCTACCAATTCTTTTGTAGTGTGGTCTCAAATTCTCTCCTTTACCATTTGCTATGTCCTCTTCTGGGCACACTCCGGTGTGTTAAAATTCTTCTTAAAATGTGCTATTGAGAACTAAGCATAATATTCTAGAAGTGGTCTGACCAGGGCAGAAGATAGAGGCACCATGACCTTCTTTGGTCGGGAAGAAAGGTAAGGCATAATTTTCATAAGAAGCATCTAGATATTTGCTCTAAGGATGTGTTTTAGAAAAAACCCCAAACCTTCAATTTCTGAATGTAATATTACTGAAAAGTTTCAGATTACATATTGATTAAACTATATGATGTGGTAAAACCCTACCTGAAGGCAATTGTAACTATTCAAAAGAAAAAGATCTCACAGATGTTTGTGTCAACACAAGTGAGTCCTTTGCCTTCTCTTGCCTCATTGCTCTGAATAATGAAGAGAATGAACTGGGCAATCCTCTCAACGATAACACAGGCATATAAAGCAGAATAAAATCAGAGAGAGGTGCCCAGAGAGAGGTGCTATGAAGAGGAAGGGAAGGTGAGAGGAGGGAGAAATTACAGCTAATTCGGAAAATGCAGGAAAAGGCTCTAGAAAAGTGCAACTTAATTTGGGTTTTGATTGAGGTACTGGTAGCATTTTGAAGAGATAGTGAGAATTGGAACCCAGGTTCTTTGCTCAAGATAGCACTTATTCCATAGTCCCAACCCCACCATCTCTTTTGTATGAGAGTTATGGCTCCCTTTGGAATCATTGGTCTTGTTTATGGGTTGTGAGAATAAACTGGGTAAGAAACTAAGTGACCATTTATGCTAAAGAAATAGATACTGGCTTGAGCTCTATAGCATGTATCTGACTAATTTCCTTTCAAACAATTCCCTCTTTCATTATGAAGCGAAGAATAAAGAGAAGATGGTCACTACTCTTACACTTTGAAGCCATTATTACAATTTCTTGTAAAGATAAGATGGTACAATGCTAAGATATTTGTGCTTTTGTTTAAGATTTTTTCCCCCCTCTCAACTTGAATAACTATGAGGAGGGAATAGTATTGCCCTGGCGGTCAAGGGTAGTGGTGGCAGGACCATTTCTAAAACCCAAGGGGATTAGTTGAGGAAGACAGAATGAGAACTTGATTTCAGAGTCGTCTTTGGATGTGTGAAATTTTTCCTCCCTTGGCAATTTTATAACAGGTTTCTAGGAGATAATATATTGAGATAATATATTGATTTGAAGGGGAAAAAAAGAGTTCTCCTCGACACCACTTATTTGCCCCTTGAGTTCCTTGAAACTATTGAGAAAAGTGGAAAAGAATGGGGATGTGTGTGGAGAGTACCTTCCTGCCCCAGGAGAGATGCAGGGATTAATTAGCTGGTTCCCACATGATGTTCTCAAAATGAGAAATGCCTGGGATTATTATCTATCAAATGTACACATATAAATATGCTCCTGTTCCCATTATTGATGTGTGTGTTGCAAACTTGTTCAGCAGAGTGTGGCCTGTTTGGTAGTTTTAATTACAAATATCAATAAAATTGGATGATATTTATGGGCATGGAGCTTTCAGATCAGGAGGAAGGAAGCTAATTGCGTAAGACAGCTCTGTGATTGAACTCCAAGGGAGGCATGGGCTCCCGCTATCCAGGCCCAATGATGAGACAGCACCAGTCTCTCTGTGTTAATTAAATGTGATGAAGTGAATATTAACTTGTAAAAAAGAGTCGGAGGCAAAGAATAGAGTTTGTTAGGTGACTGAGAGTGAGGTGGTGAAGGGCAGGAGGCAGGGGCTAATGTTATTCTTATGCTCTATTAAAGTCTTCCACTGGATTCTTTGTTTCAACATGTAGGTCCTCTCAGAGCACCAAGCACAAGCTTGGAAGGTCCCAGGAAGTTGGGTGGGCTGTGATTGTGAATCTAGCAATGGTCTGTTTAGGATCGCCTACCCACATTTGTTGGTTTGATGGAACAATTTCATCACAAAGGTATTGGCAAATAAAGTGGCAAACTATTAAGTGTCTGAGTCCAGATTTGATCTCAGGTTTTCTTGACTCTGTGTCCAGTGCTCCATCCACTGCACCATCTAACTGCCTTTGGAAGGGACTTCAGCTATCAGAGATTCATCTACATCTGGAATATTGTGTTTAGTTCCTGGCAACACATTGAAGAAGAGATATTATCGGGCTGAGAGCATTCATAGAAAGGAAGGTCAGGATGGAAAGGGACTACCTTCTATTGTAAAAGAAACTACTCGACGAAGAGAAGATCAGTTGAGGGAGTTGACAAAGTAGAAGGCACACCAGCTCATATTTCTATAGAACTTTATAGTTTTAGAGGCGATTAGATGGTGCAGTGGATAGAGTGCTGGGTTGAGAGTTAGGAAGACCTGAGTTTAAATCTGGACTCAGATACTTACTAGCTATGTGACCCTGGACAAGTTGCTTAACTCTGCATGCCTTGGTTTCCTCATTTGCCAAGTGAACTGGAGAAGGAAACGATGAACCACGCCAGCTTCTTTGCCAAGAAAACCTCAAATGGGGTCACAAAGAGTCTGATACAACTGCAAATGACTAAACAACAAACTATAGTTTTCAAAGAACTTTCTCATAACAGCCCTTTGACAAAGGCAGTGAAAATACTAGTATCCCTGTTTTATATATGAAGAAACTGGCCTTTATAGAGGCTAAGTGACTTGTCTCTTGAGACAGGAAGGTGGTGTAGCCGCTAGAGAACTTGGTAAATGCCTCCTCTTCCACCACTTGTACATGGCTCAAACAACTAGTAAGTGATAGAGTTGAGATTCGAATATAGCTTTTTTGGCTTTAAAGTTCTTTCTACTGCTTCCAATTTTTTTGTTTTTTAACAGGATTGGGGTGTATGGGGTGCTCAGGGGAGGGGTAGTATCTCTGGTATGAAGGGCTTGTCGTGCCCTCCTAGGGCAGCTCTCCAGCCTCTGACCCCCACCTGACACCCAGCTCTCACTTGTGGCTCCCAGTAGCTGCTAGCATGTGGCAGTGGCCACACCCCGGGCAACGGCTTCGACAGACCGGCCAAACCTTGTGAGGGTAGCCATCGGGTCGTTGACCCATGGTGAACCAGGGCTTTGCTCACCTAGCATGTGAACACTGCTTCGACTGAACAGAAGGAAGAAACCAATACGAAGGTTCAATGGCTGAGAGGGCGACGCAGCAAAGCACTGTGGAGTGCTTAGGGCGTGTTGGAGCACAAAGGACAACACGGCCACCCAATGCAGCTGAGGAAGTCTCCAGACATAACAATTTTTCGTGCCACTGGACCCAGGCTTCCAAAGCCAAGAGAGTGGGACTGTCTCTGTGCATCGGCTTTTCCACTTAAATCTCTTTCATGCACAAGTGTCTTTGTGCACACTCATCTATCCTAACCCTGTCCACCCTCTTCAAGACCTGCGGCGATGGGGGAGTGATGATGCAACAGGTGGAGGTGACCAGTGGCAGTTGTAGTCATGTTCCTGCATGTAGGCGGCCCACGAACCAGTGGTTGCTTGGCCCTGTGGGCAGCAGGGACGTTCGGCAGCATCCTGGGCAACTGAGCAGCCCTCTCTAGGACAGCACTGCTCAACCTAATCAAGGGAGGGGACTAGAAAAGGTGTCCCAAACATTGCCTGTCCTACAAACACCTGGTCAGCACACTGTGGATGGTGGGTCATCCCTTTAAGCAGTCGAAATCAAAGAAAAAATACAAAGAAACTCCTACTAGGAGCATGGAACATCAGGACATTACTTGACAGAGAGAATACCCCAAGACCTGCGAGAAGAATAGCTCTAATCGGTAAAGAACTGGCGTGATATAACATCGACATCGCAGCCCTAAGTGAAACACGCCTACCAGAAGAGGGATCACTCAGTGAACCCACCACTGGATACACCTTCTTCTGGAAAGGTAGAGCCTCAAATGAAGACAGAATCCATGGTGTTGGCCTGGCCATCAAGACCAGTTTGCTCAAACAGCTGCCAGACTTGCCTATGGGCATCAGAGAGAGGCTCATGAAGATCTGTTTGCCTCTCAGCAAAGACTGGTATGCCACAATCATCAACGCATATGCCCCAACACTGACCAGCACAGAGGAGACCATAGAGCAGTTCTACTCTGACCTGAGTGCCGTCCTGCACTCAGTGCCCACAAATGACAAGCTGATACTACTGGGAGACTTCAACGCCCACATTGGCCAGGACCATGAAAGATGGAAAGGAGTGCTCGGCAAACACGGCATGGGCAAAATGAACAACAACAGCCTACTGCTACTCAGCAAATGCTCAGAGTTCGAACTCACCATCACGAATACTGTGTTCAGAATGGTGAACAAATATAAAACAACGTGGATGCACCCAAGATCAAAACAGTGGCATCTCATTGACTACATCATTGTAAACTGGCGAGACATCCAGGATGTAAAGATCACCAGAGCCATGAGAGGAGCTGAATGCTGGACAGACCACCGATTAGTTAGAGTGACTCTTCAAATGCACATTGCGCCTCGCCATCCAAAATGCGCCCAGACAGTTCACGCATTTTACAACGTGAGTCATCTTAGAGATCCATCTTATTTGCAAACATCCCAGTCCTGCCTGGACGACAAGCTGTCTGCCAAGGGACCACTCACTGGAAGCTCAACCGAGAAATGGAACTAGTTCAGAGACGCAGTGAAGGAAACATCAAAGGCAGTCCTAGGCCCAAAACAATGCAACCACCAGGACTGGTTCAATGAGAACAACACTGCTATTGAAGACCTATTGAGCAAGAAGAACAAAGCCTTTATGGAGTGGCAAAATAACCCAAACTCTGCTCCTAAAAAGGACAGATTCAAGTCTCTCCAAGCCATGGCGCAGCGTGAGATCAGGAAGATGCAAGACCGATGGTGGGAAAAAAAGGCAGAAGAAATTCAGCGGTTTGCTGATATGAAAAACTACAAACAATTTTTCAGCGCCCTCAAGACTGTCTATGGGCCATTAAAACCCACCACCACTCCCTTGCCACCACTCTGATGGTGACACTCTCATAAAAGATAAAAAAAGGCATCAGCAACAGGTGGAAAGAACACTTCAGTCAGCTTCTCAACCGACCCTCTTCAGTTGACCAAAGCGCCCTTGACCAGATCCCCCAAAACTGCTCCATTGAACAACTTGATGTCCCTCCTTCAATAGAGGAAGTCCAAAAAGCCATTAAACAAATGAGTGCAGGCAAGGCACCCGGTAAAGATGGGATCCCAACCAAGGTGTACAAGGCCTTAAGTGGAAAGGCTCTTCAGGCATTCCACATAGTGCTGACCAGCATATGGGAAGAGGAAGACATGCCCCAGAACTCAGAGATGCCTCCATCGTAGCCCTATACAAGAACAAAGGCTCACGAGCAGCCTGTGACAACTACAGAGGCATCTCACTACTCTCCACTGCTGGAAAGATCCTGGCCCGTGTTATACTCAACAGACTCCTGTCATCTGTTTCAGAGAACCTGCCTGAATCACAATGTGGCTTCCGACCAGATCACAGCACCATCGACATGGTCTTCACAGTGAGGCAAATGCAGGAAAAATGCCTTGAGCAGAACCTGAGTCTCTACATTGTCTTCATAGAGCTAACAAAGGCGTTCGACACAGTGAACAGGGACGCATTGTGGGTAATCCTCAGCAAGCTCGGTTGCCCAGCAAAATTTGTCAAACTGATCCAGCTCTTTCATGTCGACATGACAGGGGAAGTCCTATCTGGTGGAGAGACTTCTGATCGCTTCAACATCTCCAATGGCATGAAACAAGGCTATGTCCTCGCTCTGGTACTATTCAACCTATACTTCACCCAAGTATTATGACATGCTGTGATGGATCTAGACCTGGGCGTCTACATCAAATACCGACTGGATGGCTCACTATTTGACTTTCGCCGCCTGACTGCAAAAACAAAGACAACAGAGAGACTCATCCTGGAAGCTCTCTTCGCAGATGACTGTGCTCTCATGGCCCACCAAGAAAATCATCTCCAAACCATTGTGGACAGGTTCTCCACCGCAACAAAACTGTTTGGCCTGACTATCAGCCTCAGCAAAACAGAGGTGCTGTTCCAACCTGCACCAGGGAGGCCAACTAACCAGCTGTGCATTACAATCGATGGCAGCTTTCCAATGTCAACACTTTCAAGTACCTGGGCAGCACCATCACCAACGATGGGTCCCTAGACCACGAGATTAATGCCAGGATCCAAAAGGCCAGCCAGGCACTCGGGAGGCTGTGCTGCAAAGTCCTCCAACACAGCGGTGTAAGCACTGCGATGAAGCTCAAAGTGTACAACGCAGCGGTCCTCAGCTTGCTCCTGTACGGTTGTGAGACATGGACACTGTACTGGAAGCACATGAAACAGCTGGAGCAATTCCAAAGCTCCCTCCAGTCAATCATGAGGATCCGATGGCAGGACCGAATCACCAACCAGGAAGTCCTCGACAGAGCCAACTCCACCAGCATCGAAGTCATGGTCCTCAAAACCCAGCTACGATGGTCTGGACACGTCATCCGCATGGACCCACAGCGAATACCAAGACAGGTATTCTACGGTGAACTGTCAGCTGGACTCAGGAAACAAGGCTGACCAAAGAAAAGATTCAAGGATCAGCTAAAGTCCAACTTGAAGTGGGCTGGCATGACACCAAAGCAACTAGAACTCGCTGCCTCTGACAGAAGCAGCTGGCGAACCCACATTAAACATGCCGCCGCCACCTTTGAAGATGAGCAACGTCAACGTCTTGCTGCTGCGTGTGAACGCTGACACCAGGCCACAACTGCCCCTCCCGTGACAGCTGGCGTCCCAGGCCCCATGTGCCACAAACTGTGCGCCTCAGCCTTTGGACTCCAAAGCCACATGAGGGCACACCGTAGATGAAACTGCACAAAGACAATCGTCATTCTTGGTCACCGAGAGACTACCACTATTAACAGGATTTAGACTTTGCTGTTTGTCCCCAGTTGATTATACTGGGAGTAGTGGCTATAGCTGGTAGATTTTCTGAGGTCAAGAATTCTAAGTTTCAGTGGGGCTAAGCTGATCTGCTATCTACACTAGTTCTAGAATCAATATGGCAGAAGAATGGGGAGGAGACACCAGGCTAATTAAAAAGTGGATGCCTGGGGGGAAGCTAGGTGGCTCAGTGGATTGAGTGCCAGGCCTAGAGATGGGAAATCCTGGGTTCAAATCTGATCATAGACACTTCCCAGCTGTGTGATCCTGGGCAAGTCACTTAATCCTTGTTGCCAAGCCCTTATAGCTCTTCTGCTTTAAAACCAATAAATAATATTGATTCTAAGATGGGAAGTAAGAGTGTAAAAAATAAAATACAGAAAAAGTAAACAATTGGTCCAGGTCACAAATAGAACAGGTCAACACTCCTGTATTGAGCCATATTGGGATTGGGTCTATGACTGAATAAAGTACTTCCAGCTTAGGTAAGTTTGGAAAACTCAGTTACAAACCACTAAAAAGATCATGTTCATTTAGGTGGTTCTGATATATTTGTTTAAATAACCCCCCACCAAGATTTGACATCCTGTACTTTTTTGAGGGACAGGGAGGGTCTCTGAAACCATAGTAGTGGTAGTAGGTGATGTTCTTAAGTTAAGGCTTTTGGATAGGCCTATTTTATGCATTAAATTCAGTGTAGCATCATTGAAAGAATAGTATATTTTAAATTAGAAGACCTGGTATGGAATTTCAACTCTTCCATTGACTAGCTGTGGGATCTGGAGAAAATCACTTATTCTCCCTGGGATTCATTTTTGTCATCTGTAAAATGAAGGGTTTAGACTAGAAAGGCCTCAGAGGTTCCCTTCTAGCCCCAGATCAAAGAACCTATGATCTCTCCCAGCTTGAAATTGCATTATACAATTTACCTATGATCTGTTATTCATTTGTTTTTCAGTCATGCCCAACTTTTTGTGACCCCAATTTGGGGTTTTCTTGGCAAAGATACTGGAGTGGTTTGCCTTTGCCTTCTGCAGCTCATTTACAGATGAGGAAACTGAGTCAAACAGGATTAAGTGACTTGTCCAGGGTCACAAAGGCAGTAAGTGTCTGAAGTCAGATTTGAACTCAGGAACTTCCAGACTCCAGACCTGATACTCTATTCACTGTGCCACTCAGCTGTTCCCATGTACCTATGGTCACACCTTCAGGAAACCAGTCTCAGTGGATGGGATACATAAGCTTCATTTCTCTGATTTTCCTTAGGTTATGGAGAACAACCATTAAAACCTCTTTTGCCACCTAGAATGGGACTTTCCTTATCTCCCAGACACCCTCCCCACTACCTTTATCCCCTGCTGATCTACTCTCATTTGTCATCTTTATTAGCTTTTAATCTCCCATCAATTCAGTCCTAGGATTTAAAAATGGGATTAAGGAGGAAGTTTAATTGGATGGTCCTCAATGGCCCTCTGAACATCAGATTCAATAAAAGTTTATGAAAAGATAAAATCGCAAAGGGTTTTATAGCTCTGGACAGAACAAGAGACTTGTGTAAGGAACAAGGTAACTGTTTTTCAACCTCATATAATCCATGTTTCAACTTGATTAAATGAGGAAGTTAGTTTTCCATCTCTCCCCCTCTTTCTCTTTACTTGGGTAACATTATCCTTTCTGCCTGGTGTAAGCAAGAAGCCACTTTCTTTGAGGTTTTCTCTCCCGCCCTCTTTGATTCCCTTTGACAGGAAGACTAATGGAGCCTGGATGCACCAGAAAATAACATTTATTTCCCATGGAAATATGCTGAACCACCACTGAAGGTGGATGGGGTGATACCCTGGTGAGGAGAAAAGCTGGTTTGCAGAGAGTTGGATGCAGGGGAGGAGGTAGGGCAAAGGATAGCTCAACCCTCAAACTACAGAATAGAGAACTTCACACTGAAAAGGGACCACAGAGATTATTTAGGGAGCACAGAAAACTTCTGGTGACAGGGAACTCACCAATGAACTATAGTTCTGTTGTTCCTGTGTCCTGATTCTCAAGTTCTTCTTTTGGGGGCAGTTAGATGGCTCAGGTGATTGAGAACCAGAGTGAGTGCAAATACTCAGATACTTTCTAGCTGTGTGACCCTGGGCAAGTCACTTACTCCCAATTGCCTAGTCTTTACTGCTCTTCTGCCTTGGAATTGATTCTCATTCCATATGCCCTAATATCCTTATTTCTTACACTCTCACAAAGACAGAAGATAAGGGTTTAAAAAACTAACAAGAAAAAAAAGAACTAAATGATTCCCAGAATCAAGATGAACAATAAATACAATATGCCTGATGTACTCAGATCAGTACAGAGGACAACAGATTCCCTCTGACCTTGTTCTGGAAGTTTTCTATTAATGCAGTCCAAGATCTTGTTGAGAGACAGGATGGAGTCTTTCAGGGGCTCTTAACCTTTTTTTGGGTCAGGGACAGGCAGTCTGATGAATCCTAGTGATTTCATCTCAGCATAACATTTTAAAAGTCGTATAATAAAATACATTAGATTACCAAGGAAACCATTATATGAATAATACTAGCTAGCATTTGTAGAGTACTTTAAGTTTTAGAAATCCTTTTTCAAATACCATCCTATTACAACAACCTTGGGAGGTAGTATTCTTCTTCTTCTTCTTCCCACTTTACAAGTGATAAAATTAAGGAAGGCAGAGGTGAAGTGATTTGCCCAGTGTCACACAGCTAGTAAGTGTTTGAAGTCAGACCTGCTCTAGTTATTGTACCAACTGGCTGTTGAATCAATTTGTAAAAATATGAAAAAACAAAATGAGTTCACAGATTTCAGGTCAAGAACCCTTGGCATAATAGACAATGCACCTTGAAGCCAGCAAGATCTGAGTTCAAATTCTGCCTCTCACATATATTGTAATCATGGGAAAGTCATTTAATTTTCATTTCTCTAGGTTAGAGGTGTTAGACATGAAGCTCACAGGTTGAATGTAGCTTTCCTCACTCCTGAGTGCTGCCTAAACCTGATTACAATGTAATTGGGAAACATTTCAGAAATTTTAAAAAATCCAATAAAACATAAGTAACATTACATTTTAAAACCAACTCCATATGCAGCCTCCAGGGATCCTTCTATATGAATGAATGGTTCCCATTTCTATCTAAGTTTGACACCAGTGATCTAGACAATTCTCCAAGACCTTAAAGTGCAGAGAAGGTGGTAACCTGCTCCCTTCTCTAGGAGGTTCCTGCATAGATGAAATCACCTGAGATCTTGGTTTTTAGGGTTAGCAGGCCCCCCTTTGTTCAAGCATATTAAAGTCGATGTCCCTTAAAATTCCAAGTTTTTTCTCCCATCTTAGTCCTGAGCAGCTAATTTTTTGAACCTTTCCCCTCTTTCTCTTCCTCCCATGGTCAATAATTCTGTCTTTCAGAGAGAGAAACTTCCAGAGACAGAGGAGGAGGAAGAAGGGGCATCACAGCTGATTATCATTTCCAATAGAATAATAACATAGACATGCCAATGAGAAGTGATCATTAGCAACAGAATCATAAACAGGGAATTGATTTTTAAGATCTTACAGAGGGAAAGAAATCAAAGAGAGAGGAAAAGGACCCATATGTACAAATATATTCATAAGAGCTTTTCTTTGGAGTAGCAAAGAACTTGAAACTAAGGAAAATAATTATCTGGGAAACAAATGATTGTATATGAATGTAATGAAATGCTATTGTGCTGTAAGAAATGACAAAAAAGGATGGTTTCAGAGAAACCTGGGAAGACTCATGAACATTGCAATGTACAATGAAGTGAACAAAACTGGGAAAACAACAGATATAATAACAACAATGAAAACAACTTTGAAAGCCTTTGGTACTCTGAGCAGTCCATGGATCAAACAGGATTTCAGAAGGCCAGTGATGAACCCTGTATCCCATCTCCTGATAAAGAGATGATGAACTTGGGTTGCAGAATGAGACATATATTTTTAGACATTGCAAATGAGAGAAAACAGGGTTTCTTTCCCATCCCCTCCTTTTTTTCCCCCAAGGAGTAGAAGAATGGGAGGGATTTTTATTTATTGAAAAAAAATTTTTAAGATACTTAAAATAAATATTTTGTGGCTGGAGCCCTCACCTGACCCCTGGAGGTGGGGTAGATGCCTTGACAAAGGGATTCAAAAGATAGATCCCAACCATCCTGCCTGTGAAACTAAGGTCTGGCCAGGGTAGAGGGACAGTTCCATTTTCATTCTCATTTAGTAGCAGAAATGTGGCCAAGAAGGACAAGAATGCTTACATAGCTTTTTCTTTCCTTAGCTATCTTCTTCCCTGATGGGGGCAGGGTTTTCCACTGAGGGAGGTGAAAGCTTGACACTACCTTGCTTTTAGACAGACAATGAGAAAGGTGATTAGGAGCTATTAGAGCCTCAAGCAGACATTACTGAGTGGTAAATGAGATTTTTATCTAAGTTTAGCTTGTCCCATATAGGGTGGGCTATAGAGTCCAAGCCCAGGTATTTTGTAGGTCCAATCTCCAGATGTAATTCTTTTTTTTTTTTTAATATCTTTCCCTTGGGGACACTGGGCTGGTTAAATTTAGTTGTTCTGGGAAATCCAAATCCTTCGATTTATTCCGGGACTGTGAATCTAAATGTCACCCTCGTTGCACAATTACTAACACATCTTGCTGACAGGAGTTGTTCATATGCTTTTTTGGATGTGTTGGGTGGGAGGAGGGGGAGAGAAAAGGAAAAGGAGGGAGGTCTTAGGAAGGAAGAGTAGGAAGAAAGGAAAGAGGGGTTTAGAAAGAGAATGGAGTTGTTTGACACTTTCCCAAGCTCCCAGAAACCAGGAGAAAAGGACAATCACTATATTTGAAATTGGACAACCTAGGTTTGAATCCTAGTTCTGTCACTTACTTGCATGAGTAGGTGAAATGGCATTTCTTAAAAACTGTGCCCAGCACTGTGCTAAATAATAAGGTTCCAGATATAAAAGCAAGATAACCTGTGTCCTCAAGGTGTTTACATACTAATAGCATGAAACCACTCATTTAGGGGAGTGGTTTTGAGGGAAGAATATTTTTCTTTGGAAAATTTTATTTAATTAGTTAATTTAGAATCTTTTTCCATGGTTACAAGAATCATGTTCTTTCCCTCTCCTCTCTCTAACCCCCATCTATAGCTGACAGGTAATTCCACTGGGTTTTACATGTGTCTTTGATCAAGACCTATTTTCATATTATTGATATTTGCACTAGGATGATCATTTAGAGTCTACATCCCCAATCACGTCCCCATTGACCCATGTAATCGAGCAGTTGTTTTTCTTCTGTGTTTCTATTCCCACAGTTCTTCCTCTGAATGTGGATAGTGTCCTTTCTCATAAGTCAGAGAAGAATATTTTGGTTGGGAAAATTTTAAAATGATGAGTGCTGCTACTGGGGAGTAAACTGAATCAATCAGGCAGTCAGTCAGTAAACATTATGTTCCAGGTTTAGAGTTAAGGCTGGCAATGCAAGGAGAGGCAGCAGCTTTGTCCCTGACCACGGTGAGACCAACATGTAAATAATTGGGTTATATATATATATATATATATATATATATATATATATATATATATATATACAGAGTAGATGGAAGATTATCACAGAGCAAAAGTAAAGACTGAATGTGGAGCAGAGAATGCTATAAGAAAAGACTTGCTCAAGTTGGAATATGAATTGAGTGATTCCAAAAAGAGGAAGTGAGCAAGAGCATTCCAGGCATGGAGAATAGCTATTGCAAAGGCAGAGAATATGGAAATTGTTGTCCTCTGGGAGGAACAGCAAGCAGGCCTGTGTTAGATGGATCATAGAGTATAAGAAGGGTAGGAAAGTGTAAGAAGATGAGAAAAGAGGGAAGTTAGAAGGCATAGCAGATAGAGTGTCATATCTAGAGTCAGAAAATCAGAAAGATACTTATTAGCTGTGTGACCCTGGACAAGTCACCTAATCCTATTTACCTTAAAAATATAGGCTAGAAGTCATCTGCAAAGAGGTGATAATAGATCCATGGGAATTGACAAGATCACAATGTAGAAGGTTTGAAAAGAGAAGAGAAGAGATCCCAGGACAGCATCTTGAGGGGCAAATAGAATTAGCAAGTATATGGATAAATTCAACATAGGAGACCAAGGAGCTTTCAGACAGGTAGGAGAATCAGGACAGAATCATGCCACTGATTGGAGAGAATCTTCAGGAGGAAAACTTAAGAGGAGAATATTCAGGAGGAAAAGGTGGTTGACAGCATCAAAGACTCTAAAGAGGCTAAGAAAGATGAGAACTGAAAAAGACCAATAGATTTGGTAATTAAGAGATCATTAGTAACTTTGGAGAGGGAAGTTTCCATTGAATGATGAACCCAAAGACAAATTGCAGAGGGATTAGAAGCGATCAAGAGGAGAGGAAGTATAAGTACAGAGTGTATCAGCTTTCTCAAGGAGTTAAGTCAAGAAGGACAGGATGAATACGGAATGATAGCAAGCAGGGATGGCCATAAAGATGAAGTGATTTTTAAGGACTTGGGGAGACATGGGCATTTTTGTAGGTAATAAGGAAATGGCTTAAGCAAGAAGAGAATGAAGATTTTTAGAGAGAGTGAAAATGATTAGGGGGGTGGCAATGTCATGGGGAAAACAAGATGGGATCAAAGATACATGTAAAGGGATTAGCCTGAACAAAGAGGACTACCTCTTCATCAGAAACAGGAGTGAAGTAGAATACAGTGGAAAAAGATGTTTAGATGATTTGAGATGATACAGGGATAAGAGGGAGGTTTTAGTGGTTGACTCCAGTTTTTTCAGTTTTTGCTCCTCACTCCTACTTTCATCATGCAAGATGCAGAAAGCTTCTCCTAAATCTGTGGTTGGGTTTGCTATCTGCTTATTAGAAAGACCTCACAGAACACAGACCTGGGCATCAAGCAGCCTGAGTTTTCAATCTGGTTCTGTCAACTGAGATGCCTTTAGTATGCTTTATAATCTCACTGGACCTCAGTTTCTTTTTTATTTTTATTATTATTAAAATTTTTATTGACATAAATTTCTTCATATCATGAATGAACATAATAATTATCCTTGCCTTAAGAGAGGTGATGTGAGGATCAATAAGATCTCAGGATTTAGAGGTTATATCATTCAACCACTCATTTTACATATGAGGAAATGGAGATACAAAGAGATGCAATGATTTCAACAAGGTCACCTGGGTGGAAATGAGATTCAAACTCTGGTCCTCTGACTTATAACCTAATCCTCTTTCCACTACACTAAACTGCCCAATACCTGTGATGATGATTAGAAAATTCATTTTTTTATGAAAATAAGAGATTCGTGATTATCTTGAATTCAACTATGGAGTAGAAATCTCAGAGGCTATTCTTTTCCTTGGTAATTGTGTCCTGCTTTCTTGTTTTGGCTCTGACAGTACTGTCAGAAAAGTTTTCCTAAGGTGATTCAGGACTTCCATTCTCATTAGCTTGTGAATTTTTTGAGAGGAAGGACAATCTTTTACACTTTTTGTATCCCCAGCCCAAATCACAGTATTTGGCATAGAGAAGGTACTTAATAAAGGCTTATTGACTTGTCTTTACTGTTAGGTTTGTGTGTGTGTGTGTGTGTGTGTGTGTGTGTGTGTGTGTGTGTGTGTGTGTCCTTTTAAACTCTAGTTAGGGTCCAACACTTAGACACTTCTCAGTATGCTCATTTAGAATTCAATGAGGAAGAAGCATGAAAAAACTTGGACTGCATGGGTCTGACTCCCAACAACCCCCCTACCCTGTTCCAGTGACTGGATACCTGGCTATTTTATTTCTTTTCTTTCTCGCTCTCCTTAAGTGTTTATGTCATTTCTGAGAATCCAATAAACTGCATTATTGGGAGGGAAAACACACACGGGCAAAAATCTTTTTTTTCACATGAATGCTTTAGGCAGTCAGCCATGATGGGAAATAAAATGTGTGGAAAAATACAGGGTGGATAAAGAGGGCTTTAGCAAAATGATGAGCCTCTTAACACTTCTATCTGCAGGTGATGCAATGCCTATCCATTAGCTTAGGGGGAACATGGCACCCTGGCTTTGTTTTTGTTCATATGTGGTAACTCCAGGTCCCCTCAACTGACTCCTTTTTTTCAGGTGAAGGAGCTGCAGGACACACACTTTCAGCATCCTGGTGTCCCTAAGGATTCTTGGGGGTTGGGGCATAGAGCACTATTGGACCATAGAACTGCTTAGGACCATTGGTTCCTAAAGAATCATGTCTGAATGTCTTTTCCTCTCTACTGTCCTAAAGTTTTAGACAACCTTAAATCCATGTTTCTTACCACATGGTCAAATGATCTGACTTCTTATCAGGTTAAGACCCAAGAAGAGTTACTTGTTCTCTTAATGGGACCAATATCAGATGCTAATATGTGGCTCTTTTCTCTAGCTCTGTGATGGAGAACCTATGGCACATGTGTCAGCACTGACATGTGTAGCCATTTTTGATGACACATGGCCACATACAGGCTTAGAGTTCCTCAGGGTCTGTGGTCATGGCCACGTCCTGGCCTGCCAGGGGTGGGGGTAGGGGTGGGGCTGCTCCAGGCACTGGCTGAGAGGTTGGGGGGGAAGCAGCTGGCTTTTGATGGGCCAAGTGACTGAGGCATGTGGGGCTCTCATGGGGGCAGGAGGAGGAGTGTGCTGGGAAGGAGTCCACATGGGCAGGCAGGCTGGTGGCCAGCCAGCTGGGAGGGACAGAGTGGGAGGAGGCTGGGCCAGCAGAAGACTGGGCGGGGCTCCGACCCAAGTGCAACAGAGGAGTGCCTGGAACCAATTACCAGACACTTTTAGCACCCTGAAAAATATAGCAGTGGCTTTACTCACAATTTTTCCCTTTACATACTTTTGTGAGACCTTATTCTGTATTAAATAATATAAAAACCAACAAAAGAAACAGATTGACTGATGAAGTTAATAGCGCTTGCTTGGGCTTGAAGTGTACAAAATACCAACCTTCAATTGAAGATTTAGCCAATGAAATTCAGCAACAAAAAAGTCACTAAGGGGGCAGCTGGGTATCTCAGTGGATTGAGAGCCAGGCCTAGAGACGGGAGGTCCTAGGTTCAAATCTGGCCTCAGCCACTTCCTAGCTGTGTGACCCTGGGCAAGTCACTTGACCCCCATTGCCTAGCCCTTACCACTCTTCTACCTTGGAGCCAATTTGACTCCAAGACAGAAGGTAAGGGTTTAAAAAAAAGTCACTAATAGGCAGGTTAGTTAAAGAATTCCCCCTCCCCCTCACTTATCTTAGTTCATGGCACCCCACACAAGTTAAATAATATCAAGACCAACAAAAGAAACCAACTGACAGATGAACAAAGAAGTCACTAAGCAGGTAAATTAAATAACTAGTTTTTTTATTTATTAAATACAGTTATATATTACATTTATACATTTTTGTTATTTAAACTATAAATATCACACAATTATGTTTTTTTTTTTCTCAAAGTGAGACACCACCCGAGTTATGCTCAGTTTTTTGGCACATTTTGACACACCAAGCCCATCACTGTTCTAGCTCTTTCTTCTCTTTCTACTTAGTTCAGACAGTGAATTAGGCAGTATTTTATTTATGAAAGTGGGTATATCATCCCTGCATTAGAAAAACATTGAGGAAATCTAGTTTTTATGTCTGCCTTGGCTACTAACCAGCTGTGTAGCTATAGTCAAGGCATTTCATCTCTACATCTCAGTTTATTCATCTATAAAATGATTGGATTAGAATAGTTGATCTCTAAAGTTCCTATCTTCTGAGTTAACTTATATAGGACAAGTATAAGGGGGAAGAGACTTGGGAGTATCAGATGGAATGACTGGCAAAGTTTAACAGTACCCCCTTCCCACCCCAGTGTTGTTCAGTTACTTCTTAAGGCCATTTGAAGCTATGAGGTCATTTGCATGATATAACTTTAAGTATCTATAATGATAGGAGATGAAAGAAATAGAATGAATAAGGTTCAGAAAATAATGTAAATTTTTGCCCTGATGGATCCTTTTGTAGGTTGACCAAATAAGTGTGTGTGATGGGGTATGTTGGTTAGCACTAAATATGTTTGTTGGGCAGTTTCACCAAAGAGCAATAACACTCCCTTAAAGAAGTCAAAAACAGAAGACTGTATTTTTTTAAAGTTTATTTTATTTATTTATTTATTTATTTATTTATTTATTTTTCCTTTGGAAAATTTTATTTAATGATTTAATTCAGAATAGTTTTCCGTGGTTACAAGATTCATGTACTTTCCCTCCCCTCCCCTCACCCCCTCCTGGAGCTGATGAGCAATTTCACTGGGTTTTACATGTCATTGATCAAGACTCATTTCCATACCATTGATGTTTTCACCAGGGTGAACATTTAAAGTCTGTATCCCCAATTCATATCCCCATTGACCCATGTGATCAAGCAGTTGTTTTTCTTCTGTGTTTCTACTCCATTTGGGGTTTTCTTGGCAAAGATACTGGAGTGGTTTGCATTTCCCATTTCCTTCTCCAGCTCATTTTATAGATGAGGAAACTGAGGCCAACAGACTTGCCCAGGGTCACATAACTAGTTAGTATATGAGGCTATTTTTTTTTTTAGTTTTTAAAACATTATTTTATTTGGTCATTTTCATACATTGTTCATTGGAAACAGATCATTTTATTTTCCTCCTCCCCCCCCCCCCCACCCCTTCCCTAGCCGATGGGCGATTTGTCTGGGTATCAAATGTGTCCTTGCTCTGAACCCATTTCCTTGTTGTTGGTATTTGCATTAGGGAGCTCATTTAGCGTCTCCCCCTGATCATGTCCCCTCAACCTCTGTAGTCAAGCAGTTGCTTTTCCTTGGTGTTTTTACTCCCACAGTTTGTCCTCTGCTTGAGGATAGTGTTTTTTTTTTTCTCGTAGATGGCTGCAGGTTGTTCAGGGACATTGTAAAGCCATTACTGGAGAAATCCATTACATTCTCTTGTACCACAATGTGTCAGTCTCTGTGTACAATGTTCTCCTGGTTCTGCTCCTCCCACTCTGCATCATTTCCTGAAGGTTGTTCCAGTCTCTATGGAATTCCTCCACTTTTGATGATTCTCTTGAGTTCTGTGGTTGGACATCAAATTTTCTGTTCAGGTCTGGTCTTTTATTTATGAATGCTTGGAACTCTTCTGTTGTGTTAAATGACCATACTTTCCCCTGTAAGAATATAATCAGTTTTGATGGGTATTTTATTCTTGGTTGTAGACCTTGCTTTCCGGAATATCATGCCTTTCGGTCCTTCAGTGTGGATGCAGCCAGATCCTGTGTTAACCTCACCGTGTTTCCATGGTATCTGAATGGCTTCTTCTTGGCAGCTTGTAATATCTTTTATTTCATCTGATTGTTTTTTAATTTGGCTATAACATTTCTTGGTGTTGTCAGTTGGGGATTAAATACAGGGGGTAATCTGTGGATTCTTTCAATCTCCACTTTCCCCTCTTGTTCTAGGATCTCGGGACAGTTTTCCTGGATAATTTCCTCTAGTATTATGTCCAAGCTTTTTCTTTTGTCGTGGTCTTCTGGTAGTCCAATTGTTCTTAAATTGTCTCTTCTTGAACGATTTTCTAAATTGTCTGTTTTGTGAATGAGATGCTTTACATTTTCCTCAATTTTTTCATTCTTTTTGTTTTGTTTTATAGTGTCCTACTGCCTTGTGAGGTCACTTGATTCTAGTTGTTTTATTCTGGTTCTTAAAGATTGGATTTCATCTCTGGCTTTTTGGTCGACCTTTTCCTTCTGGTCTGATTTTCTTTGAAGATCATCTTTCATCCTCTTTACTTCGTCTTTTATCTCTTTTGCCTCATCTTTCATCTCCTTTGCCTCATTTTCCAGCTGGTTGATTTTGGCTTTCAAGACACTATTTTCTTGTTTTAGTTCAAGTGCCTCTGTTTCCAGATGACTTATCTTAATTTTTAAGTTCTTTTCCCAATTGTCTTCAGCCTCTCTTAGTTGTGTTTTGAATTCTTCCACAGCCTGTATCCAATTTGCTGGGATTTCTGGTTTATCGTTTGCTGATCTCTCCCCCTCTGTTCCATTTGCTGAGTAGTAGCTGTCTATTGTAGTTTCTTTCTTCTTTTTCTGTTGTTTGCTCAAATTCACCCCTTCTTTACTCCCCATATTTGTCTGTGCTCTTATTCCTCTCATTTTTTTTGGGACTTCTATCAGTCTCCCCTCTTGGAGCTTTAACAGAAGATCTCTTGTTATAGTCTCCGGGGGAGAGTTGTTGGGGGTTTGGGCTTCCCTGTCCTCTGGAGGCTTTTGATTGGCTTAAAGTCCAGCAGTCAATGAGGATAGGTGGGGAGCCTGGGCTTCCCTGCTTTCTGGAGACTTTTGATGGGATTATGTTCAGCTTGGTTGGGCTGGATTTACTCTGAGTTTTAAACTTCCTGGACGACTGGAGCAAATATGGAGGATCTCCAAAGCTCTGGCCAGGCTGCCAAGTCTATGCTCCTTCTAGGCTGCCATCTTGACTCCCCCTGTAGGTGTCTGTTTTTTCAGAAGATGCTGCTCTCTAAGGGGGGACAGGTCATGGCCTCCCTGGGCTCTGAGGGTTTCTGATGGGATTAGGTTCAGCTGTTTTGGACCAAATGAGCCCTGAAGCAAAAAACCTCCTCCTCCACAATCTGTGTTGAATGCCCCTATTTATTTATTTTAGATATGAAAAATATTATTTAATCAAGGGATTTAGAATATTTTCCCATGGTTACATGATTCATGTTCTTTTCTTCCTCTCTCCCCCACCCCCACCCCATATCCAATGAGTAATTCCTCTGGGTTTTACATGTGTCATTGATCAAAGGATCTAGTTCCATATTATTAATATTTGCATTAGGGTGATTGCTTAGAGTCTACACCCACAATCATATCCCCATCAACCCATGTGATCAAGCAGTTGTTTTTCTTCTGTGTTTCTACTCTCACAGTTCTTTTTCTGGAAGTGGATAGCATTCTTTCTCATAAGTCCCTCAGAATTGTCCTGGATTACTGCATTGCTGCTAGTAGAGAAGTCCATTACATTCAATTGTGCCATGGTGTATCCATCTCTGTGTATAAGGTTCTCCAGATTCTGCTCCTGTCACTCTGCATCAATGCCTAGAGGTTGTTCCAGTTCACATGGAATTCCTCCAGTTCATTATTCCTTTCAACACAATAGTATTTCATCACCAACAGATATCACAATTTGCTTAGCTTTTCCCCAATCAAAGGGCATCCCCTCATTTTCCAATTTTTTTGCCACCACAAAGAGCGTGGCTATAAATATTTTTGTACATGTCTTTTTCCTTATTATCTCTTTGGGGTACAAACCCAGCAGTGGTGCGGCTAGATCAAAAGGCAGAAAGTCTTTTAAAGCCCTTTGGGCATCCAAATTGCCCTCCAGAATGTTTGGAATAATTCACAACTCCACCAGCAATGCATTAATGTCCCTATTTTGCCACATCCCTCCAATATTTATTACTTTCCTTTGCTGTCATGTTAGTCAATCTGCTAGGTGTGAGGTGGTATCTCAGAGTTGTTTTGATTTGCATTCCTCTAATTATAAGAGATTTAGAACACTTTTTCATGTGCTTATTAATAGTTTTGATTTCTTTATCTGAAAATTGCAGAAGGCTGTCCTAGTAGACTAAATAGAGTAGCAGCAACTACGGAAGAAACAAATGTCACCTTTGGAGGTGTGAGTGGCAGCTATAGAGGTATATTGGAGCAGCAATGAGTCACAGCTGATTATTGGGAGACAGAGAACCATAGGAATTATTCTAAACAAGATACAATCCTAGGGTAATGATGAATCTCTAAGGTTTTGCAACCTTTTGGTGTAGTAAGATGAGTGTAAGACCCTCCAGGGTCTCATTCCTCTAGGGATTCTCCACCTACCTCACTTGCATGTTTTTCTTCTAACCATGCTCCTTAAATCTTCATTAGTTACCAGCATCATATATCACCATTAATTATATCAAACTGATACTCAGAATTCTGAAATTGAAAGCGATCTCAGAAGCCCTCACTATAATCCTCCCCAATAGACATTCATCCTCTCCCTTAAGACTAGGGAGAGAACCCACTTCCTAGAGGCTTTCTCTCCTTTTGTATTACTTTAATTGTAGGAAAGATTTTGCTTGTAAATCTCTTATGATATGGAAAGAACATTGATTGGAATTAGAGGGCCTTAGCTTCATGTCCATCCTGTGGCAATTACCAGCTGTGTGCTCTTCAGCAAACCCTTCCCCTGAAGCCCTGTTTTTCTCATCTGTAAAATTAAAGGTTTGGATAGATAGTTTCTGAGGTTTCTACAGAGCATTCCCTAATCAAGTAGAGATTCAAAATAGAGATTTCTTCTAGTTTTGTGTTGGGAAACCTATGGGACCCATGCTGGAGGGAGCTGCTCCCTTCCCCCTCTCCATGCATGCCTGAGGACATTTCTCTTATCACCTGCCCCTCTGCCCAGCAGCCCAATGTGGGTGCTCCCTCCCTCCCTTGCCTGGGAACTCATATATGGTGTGAGGGTTGTAGTTTGGGCACTTGGTCTCTAAAAGGGTCACCATCACTGCTCTAGCACATACCTTAACTTTGAACAGAAGTGAGAGACCTCTTAATTTCTCCCACATAGCAAGAGGATGGCTAGGTGGTTCAGTAGATAGAGTGCTGGCCTTGAAGTCAGAAAGACTCATCTTCTTGACTTATAATTCAGCCTTAAGCAATTACCCACTATGTGACCCTGAGAAAGTCACTTCACCCTATTTGCCTTGGTTTCCTCATCTGTAAAATGAGCTATAGAAGGAAATGGCAAGTCACTTCAGTATCTTTGCCAAGAAAACTTCAAATAATATCCCGAAGATTCAGATAGGAAAGAAAGCAATTGAACAACAAGTGTATGAGATAATTCTGAGAATGAAAAAAGAGAGACAAGAAAAAGGAAGAACTTTTAGTCTAAATAACTATCTTCTCTGTTCTACACTTCATCTTCTGTGCTTTCCATTGCTCTACCTCCAACCTTTAAAGGACTGGGAATATCAGATGTTTGCAAAAGATATTTTTAAAAAATCTATAGAAATCCATGGCTGAAGCATCTAAATAGAAAAGCAGGATCTGAGAACAAATTCTTGTTTGGGAAGCAGAATTTGCAGAAATAAAAGGAGAAGAAAGGCAGAAAATGACAAGAATAAAATGATCATGCAGAACATAGCACAAAGGAAAAAGTAAGTTGAAATATGATAGATAAAATTGGAAGCCTTCCAAGGTGGTGGTGAATTAAATGTGTAGTTAAAAGCTCTGGAGTTGGGAAAGCCAAGTTTGATTTCTGGTTTTAACATAAACTGAGTGACCCTGGATAAAGTCAATTTTGAGCCTCAGTCCTACCATCTGCAAAATGGGAAAAATAATGCCCCAATTCACCCACCTCACAGGGTTGTTGTCAGGAAAGGTAAAGCTTCTTCCTCTCTTCCAACTCTCTTCTAAATCTCTGCACTCTGGCTTCCCATTCAACTGGCTTCATCATTCAACTGAAACTGTTCTCTTCAAGGTTACAGACAATCTCTTAATTGTCAAATCATTTATAAACAATTTCTAAGTCCTTATCTTCTTGACTTCTCTGCAGCCTTTGACACTATTGATCACCTCTACATTCTCATCTCTCTAGTTTTTGTGATGTGTCTCTTATTACTTATCTGACCATTCCTTCTATGTTTCCTTGGGCTTATCTGAGTGCCAGTCCTGTAATCAAATGATTTGGTTTCAAATGTCACTTCTGATACTGTCTCAGTTACTTTATTTCCCTGGGTCTCAGTTTCCTCATCTGTCAAAAAGAGCAGGTTAGAATAAATGGCCTCTGAGGTCTTTTACATTTCTTGAGTTTTGATCTTATCATCTTTATTCATGTAAAAACCACGAATTGTGGATGGTCCCAAAGACTGTCTGGACTTTCTTTTCTCATCTTTCTGTTCTTTCTTGTTTTATCACCTTCTCAGATTTGATGGGCTTAATGATTAGTTCTATGCTATTTATTCTCAGGTCTATCTATCCAGTGCTATATTGTCTCCTAAGTTGTAATTCCTTATTACCAATTACTTATTAGGCATTTTGAAGTAGATCTTCCGTAGGCATTTTAAACTCAACATGCCTTGAACAGAAACCATTATTTTCTCCTCCCCTCAAACCTCTTCCCTTCCAAACTTCCCAGTTATTATTGAGGATGCCTCCATCCTCTCACTGACATAGTTTCACACCCTTGGTGTCATCTCTACCCCATGCACTTGAGTCACTGACAAGCCTTGCTCTCTCTATCTATGCAGTATCTCTAGAACATCCCCTTTTTTCTCCATTCAAAGAGCTTTCACTGTAGTTTAGTCCTCATCACTCTTGTCTGGATTAGTGGGACGCATTCTAAATGGTCTTCCAGGCTCAAGGCTCTCTCCACGCTAATCCATCTGCCTTTGCCAAAGTGAATTTCCTAAATCATGGGTCTGATCATTTCTCTACTCAATAAATTGCATATTATCTCTAGGGAAAAAATAGAAACTCAGTTGTCATTTAAAGATCTCCGTAACCTAACCCTATCCTGTCTGTTGGGCTTTCTTACAAATCACTTTACTTCACACACTATACCATACAGTCATACTAGCCTACTTGTTATATTCCTCACAGAGAAGACTCCATACCCTACCATTAGGTTGTCCCTTATGCTTGGAATGCTTTCCTTCCTTACTTCTGCTTTTTGGCATCTCTGGCTTCTTCAAAACTCAACTCAGATCCAAATTTCTGCAGGAAGACTATCTGATTTCCCTCCTCCCTCCTCTGACTTTCTAAGGTTACCTTTTATCTGCCCTGTATGGATTTTCAATGTGCATGTTATTTCCCCCATTAGAATGTAAGCATCTTGAGAGCAAGGACTGCCATTGCTTTTTCTTTGTACCTCTAGAATTTAGCACAGTGTTTGACATATATTAAAAGTTTAATACATATTTATTGATGGATTAAAGTGAAATAGAAATATATCTGTAGATAGATAAATAGATAGATAGAGATAGATAGAGATACATGGGGAGAGATAGGTAGACAGAAGACACAGAGGGACTGAGGGACACTGAGTCTTCCCTTCTTACCCATGCTCCCTATCCCATTACAGATAGCTTTGAATCCATCAGAAGCTTTGACCTACTCTGTTTCTGAGCTGGGCCAGATTGTAATTTCTTAGTAGCTCCTCAGTTCTACTCTGTCCCTGTTCCCAAGGGCTTTATCATATTGGTGACAGACTTAGCGAGGACACTTAATTGGCTTTAGACCTACTGAAACTCAGAACTCTCAAACTCAAGGAGCCATCAGTCCCAATTTCCTCAGTCCCAGGGATTATAGGTATACTCCACCACTCCCTGTTCTATCTAAATATTTCAATGAATCTGTGATCTCATGGATGTGAGTACTCTTTCCAAAGGTGTAGTTCACAACCCATCCATGCTTTGTTTTATTGTGTTATTTTTGTCTGGATGCTCCAATAAATCTATCATAGAAGATAGCCAGGATGCTCAAGGTTTACCTCCAGATCATTGGATATAATGTCAATAATGACGTAAAGCACAAGGCTTATCTTTGTGATTCTTTCTTCTATCGACAGAGTGGGTCAACTTGCTTTTTTAAGGCATATATTCCTTCAGTGCAGTCCTTTATTCTACTTCAAGCTTGCAATTCATTGTTTTAAGCATGCTGTTACCACTTTTTTTTTTCAGGACCACAATATGCTTTTCTATTGCTCTTTGGGTGAACCATAATTTGATTCCTCAGTGTTTGTGGCAGATCATAAGTTGAAGCCATTATAAAATCACTTGAAGAATCTTCATGTCAAAAAGATTGAATTTTGTTTTAGGTCATTGTAAATGCTGAGCGATATCTCAAGGGCTATTCTCTTCAATTCTGTACCCAGTTCACTGTTCCTTTACAGCATCTGATACATAAACACCAGGGGATGAACATTGTCTATCAATCTCCACAATAATCATCCACTTGATTTTTCCTGTATGGATGTTCATGCTGACGTCTTTTGGATGATTTTGAATCTCATTTAGAAGGTCCTGCAACACTGTAATTGTCATGTAATTAGCACAAAATCATTTGTGAACAAGAACATTTGACACTTTTCCTTCTGTAGAGAATTCATCTTCCATTACAATTATAGCTAACATTTATATAGTTTTTAAGGTTTACAAAGTGCCTCACACATATATTATCTTCTCATAACAGATATTGGCTCCTCATAACAATCTTGGGCAATCATAAGTCCCATTTTATTGTAACCAGCAAAAGATGAAATGACCAAAGAGACAAAGTTTGATCTTCTGAGCATACTGATTTATTAAACAATTCATGCCAATTGTATAACAAACTGGGACAGAAACAATCAAATAAGGCCAACTAATTAAAAGGAAATAATAAACATTTGGTAATCTGATTTATAATTGGATGAAATATTTGGGGCTTTCCAAGTTGGGAGGGAGAAAGTGAATAGGAACAATTCCCTGAATTCAGGAAAAGAGGTGCCCCACTCCTCTCGGGTCTGTATACAATCAAAGGAACATGGAAATAATAACTGATCACTATGGGACCAGTTTTCAGAGAAGACATATAGGTTGCTTGTAATGTACAATTATGAGAAAATTCCTTCCATCAATCTTAGGATCTGACTGCATTTCTGGTCAACATAACCTAGGTTCTTGGGTAAGAGTTTCTAAACAGCAGGCAAAGGTAGTCCAGTTTTCCAGCCATATGAGGCTAGGTTCAAATTATGCAATATGGTTTTCTCTCAGTTCCCACATTTGAATAAAGTTTTCTCAAAGGACATAGTTTGGACTAGATTCATAATTGAATAGAAAGGGAAACTAAGACTCTAGAATTGAGCTACAAGATGGAGTTGGTGTGGTTAATTCAATTCCCATAATTAACTACTTAGTGTACAAATCCCCCCCCCCCATGACTTTATCACATTACAGATGAGAAACCTGAGGCTGACATGGGCTAAATAATGTGCCCATTGTCGCACACTTTTTAAGTGCCCAAGGCAGGATTTGAGTCTGGGTTTTTTAAAGTTTTTTATTCTAGGACTCTGCAGGACATTCGTCCTGAAAATGGCAAGTGCCTTTGATCTTTGTTTCCTTGCTTTGTATCTTGCTTTAATCATCACAGGATTGTGAAAGTTATCTCTGTTGTGTCTATCAATCAATCCTGTATGATATCTTAACATATGTGTGGGTGTAACGGGGCTAAATATGGCAGATGTTTCATTGTGGGAGAGCTTCAGAGGCATTTTGCTCTTTTGAATCAAATGTTTTCTTCACATCAGCAAATGATAAGCACAATGAAATTGTGCATTCTCTTCACCTTTCAAATAATTGTGTAACTACAAAGTTTTAGTCTATGCAATATCTTCCTAGTGTTATGGAAATATGAATTATTACTTTCTTGTCTGCCAGTCTATACATTTTAGATGTGCCAAATTTGATGGAATGTGAAAAAAGAGGGAAGTAAACAAAGGGTCAGGAGGATGGTCATTTAGCCCATCCTATCGTTTTACAAATGTGGACACTGAGGCCCAATTTCCTGTAATTTGCCTAAATCCACACAGGTGGTAAGTGTGAATAACTTAAACAATCCTTTACTCACGCTTAGGTCCCAGAAGCCTTTGTGGCCCCACCAGCTACAAGGCCAAAATGTGCTCAAGATGGAGGGTAAATTTAGGAAGGTCTAACTGGCACACTGAACCCAATTACCAAGAAAAGGAAAATGAAATCCTTTTGCTGAAGGGCACCCAGACAGCTGGAGTGTAACAAATATAGTCTGAGCTTCTATAAAGAAGAGCATTTGCCCCATCACACCCAGCCTGTCGCCTTATCTCCCCCAACAAATGCAGTCTCCCCATAATGTCTGAGGGAGATTATTAAACCCACTTGAAGGCCGAGTCACTTTCCTAGATTAAGAGTTGTGTTTAAGAAGAGAAAAAAGTCGGGGAAAACGAGGAGATGCTTATCAGGGTTTTGTGTGCCCGTGATCTCCTCTTTCTAAGCTGAGTGGTTTGTAATGGCTTTCTTCATGGTAGAATGAGATATTTTCCCTGCTTTGACCCTGAAAATTTCCTGTGAGCGCTGCCCTGGGCCCTATCAGGAGATATTTTTATTAGTAGCTGGAGAAAGACTTTAGATAAAAGATTGACTGCACTGTGGCTCTTGGACTTGAAGGTTTGGAAAGTTCAAGCAACTGGCATCTCCTGTAGGCCCCCTGAGGTGTCTCACCTCTGTCTGTTTTGATGCTCTTGGGATAGAGCTGGAAACTACAATAAAATGACTACTTACTTGACTTTATACTTTTTACTCCTTCATGCTGTGAATGATAGAATCCTGGAGTTAAATCTGGGAAGTATGCTGGGTGATAGGACAAATTTGGGAGTCAGAGGCTTTGGGTCCAAATTCTTGGTCTGGTACCAACTACCTTTGGCTAAATCTCTGAGCTTCACTTTCTTGTTTAATTAATTCAATCAATCTGCATCTACTACACACAAGACTGTGACAGGATGGTGATATGAGGGAACCATGGGAAACAAGGTCCTATTTTATACATATACAGAAAAAAGTACAATAGAATGAGAAGTGGATATGCATTGAGAAGAGCTGGGATCATCTTGGCTTCATTATTTACATCCTGTATGGCCTCAGAGAAGTGGTTTAAATTTTCGAGGCCTGAGTTTCCTCATCTTAAAAAAGATGCCTTTGGCCTAGATGGATAACCTGTCTCTGATCCTTTGATAGCATTTGTCCTAATAGCTCTACTATCTCTCCCTATAATCCCATGGGCAGCTGAGTGGTACAGTGCTTTGGAATCAGGAAGACTCATGTTCATGAGTCCAAATCCAGCCTCAGGTTCGTACTAGCTATGTGACCCTGGGCACAGTCACTAAGCTTTTGTTTGCCTTAATCCACTGGAGAAGGAAATGGCAAACCACTCCAATATCTTGGTAAGAAAACCCCAAAACAGGGTCATGGAGAGTTGGACAAAACTGAAACAACTCAACAACAGAATCTTCAAATGATGAGCGAAACAAGCATGGTGATGCTGATATATAGGGCAGACCCTGAGTCCCATAGAAGAGGTAGGAACAAAATGTTCTTCAGACCCAGAAGGGGAAAAGACCAGTTGGATGACATCAGGGAATGGTGGTAGCATATGTTCAATGCCTTGAAAAATGGGTAGCATTTTTATGGATGGGGAGTACATTTCCAGAGAGGCAAATAGCATATAAAAAGGCACGGAGGCAGGAAAGCATGGTCAGAATGAGTTTAGTTGGTAGAGAGGACAGGGTTTGTATACTGAAGAAATGGGAGGAAAAAAGGATATAAGGAAGGGGGGGGTGTCAACACGGAGAGCCTTGAGGTTGGAGTTTATTCAGTAGATAATGGGAAGTTTCTGGTAGGGTTCAGAGAAGATCAGAGAAGGTGAGTGACATAAAATGATCACTCAGCCTCTTTTCCTTAACCGCCATTACCACCATGGATATGAGCTGTGTCTTTGGCCTGTGTTTGGGGCACACAGTGAGAATTAAATCAGTAAAAAATAAAAATTGTACTGATACTCAGGTGAAAAAGCTACCTCTGTGTCCCTGGGAAGACTGTGAATGAAGGACCATCACCTCCCTTTTGATTGGGCTTGTGGACCTTACTTGTCCTTTTTGCCCTTCTCTTTGCCAGATTTGTGGAAGCCCTCAGGGACATGATACCTCCAGATTTTCCCCTAAGTAGGGCTAGGCTATATTAGCATCCTAGCCAGATACTTAACACCCCATGTTCATGCCTACTGCAGGAAAGGATTCTAGACTCCTTCTAGGATACAGCTACATGTCAGGTAAGGCAGCTGAGGACTATGAATCCCTTATCTTCATTTCTGTTCTCTAATTTTCAGTCTCTTCCTATCTACTTTCCCTCCTGGATCCTTCTCTGATCTTTCCATATATGTGTAACTCTCCTCTATCCTTAAGAAATCTTTCATTTAGGGGCAGCTGGGTTTCTCAGTGGTTAGAGAAGCCTGGAGTTAGGACATCCTGGGTTCAAATCTGACCTCAGACACTTCCTAGTTGAGTGAATCTGGACAAGTCACTTAACCCTAATTGCTTAGCCCTTATCCAGCTTTGTAACAGATACTTAGAATTAATTCTAAGACAGAAGTATAAAAGTTTTTTTTTAATCTTCCATTTAGGAAAGCCTTTATATTCTTATACTTTATATTCTTGGCAAGTGGCCATAGAGGTGGTAGAGCAGTGCCATGGTTTAGGGGGTAGGGAAATTCATTTCTGCAGGAGCACTAGCATTTTAAAGTGAAGATTTTGGTAGCTTTGGGGTAAGGTTATAGGAAATAGAGAGCTGTAATACCAGTATTAGATATAAAGCAAGGAAAGAGGTCATTAAATTTAAAATAGTAATAATTATTGATGTAGCACTTAGAGGATCACCTTGTATGTCAACCCCTAGAACATGTACCCCAAGTTCAAGGTCCTTTATAGTTTAGAACCCATTTGAAAGCACAATTGGTATGTCTGTGTGCAGCTATATATTTACTTTTATTAGAGAACCAGAGGACACACTTTAAAAAGACATTTAATCAAACAACAAAACTAAGTAAAAACAGAAAAAAATCTTTCCAACCATCCACATATGGGATCTACTTTCTTACAGGTTACCATACCACTAGAGAGGGGAGAGTATACAAAGGAAGAACAGCCTTGATAAGGAAACATATGCAGAGAGAGCATGTATGTAAGTAAGTAAGGCTGTACACAGCAGGAACCAGTGTGCCTAGGACAGAGGAAGGAGCCCACGTAGGGATATATCAGGCCAGAGTCCATGCATAACTAGGGCAATTCACACTTCTGACTTTATAGACTCCTTATATCTTTAATGGGATTGTTTTATGGATCTCAGGTACTCCTTTCTATATATTCTCTCATTTCTGCTGCATATCATATTTCCAATCTCCTTTGGGGTTTTTTCTGCTGAGTATCTCCATTGGTTTCATGGTTCCTGGACTGTTACCTGTAACCATCTGCAAAATTTCAACTTTTTAGGACTACCTGCTTCTCTCTGCTCCCATTTGTTAAGATAAAATGGAACTCTGAAAAAGGCAAGCTGATTTTTTTTGAACCCTTACCTTCCGTCTTGTAATCAATACTGTGTATTGGTTCCAAGGCAGAAGAGTGGTAAGGGCTAGGCAATGGGGGTCAAGTGATTTGCCTAGGATCACACAGCTAGGAAGTGTCTGGGGCCAGATTTGAACCCAGGACCTCCCATCTCTAGGCTTGGCTCTCAATCCACTGAGCTACCCAGCTGCCCCCAGGCAAGGTGATTTTTAAAAAATGTTAGTTTTTTTTTTCAAAATTACATGTCAGTATGATTTTCAACAATCATTTTTTCAGTCCATGTTCCCTCCCTCCCCTACATCCCAAGATGGCAGGCATTATCTTATAGATTATATATGTGTTATCACATAATACATATTTCCATGCTCATCATGCTGTGAAAGAAGGCACATATAGCTTTCACTGGAGAAAAATTAATGGAGGAAATAAAGTGAAGAATAGTATGCTTCAATCTGCATTCAGATTCTGTTAGTTCATTCTTTAGTAGTGGATGACTTTTTTCAACATGGGTCCCTTGGAATTGTCCTGGATTCTTGCCTTGCTGATAATGGTGGCCATTCACAGTTGATCATTATATATTATTGTTGTTTCTGTGTACAACATTCTCCTGGTGCTGTTCACTTCACTTTGTATCACTTCATATAAATCTTTCCTGTTTGTGTGTGTGTGTGTGTGTGTGATTGTCTTGTTTGTCATATCTTATGGCACAATTGTATTCCATTTTAAGCATATACCACAACTTGTTCAACCATTCCCCAGTTGTTGAACATCCCTCTGGTCTCCAGTTCTTTGTCACCACAAAAAAAAAAAAGCTGCTATACATATTTTTTTTGTACAGTATCTTTGATCTCTTTGGGATACAGCTCTAGTAGTTCTATTGTTGGATCAAAGGGTATGCATGGTTTGATGACCCATTGGGCATGATTTCAGTTGCTCTCTAGAATGGTTGTATCAGGCTGATTCTTTAAAAGACAATAAATAATACAAGCCACAGCACCAAAATAAGAGCTAACAAAGGTGTGCTTTAAGATGGGAGTATGTTTTTTTGATTGTTGCTGTGCATTCTGATTTAAGGATCTTGGCCCCAGAACACTCTGATTTGGGGTTAGAAAATTCTTATAACTTTCATAACATATCTGATTATTAAACAATGTTTCTGAAGTTCATTTTGAAGACTCTTTACCCTTCAATCCCATTGGAAATGCATGGAGACTGGGTACCAAGGTGAATCTTGCTCCCAATATCCTTTTTGATTGACATGTAAATGAAGCAGGCAGGGTTTACATCATTGTCTTTATTATGCTGCAACAAAATCTCTGATGTATGTACTGTATTTAGCCTAGTTCTACTCAGACCAGAACCACAGTTGTGATGACTGAAAAACTCTCAAAAATCTATTCAGGGAGGGGATGAGGTGGGGTGAGAGGGAGTGTACTAGTCCATTGTAGCTGCTTTGGGATTTGAAAGTTTTCACAAAAGAAGCAGATGGGCCAGTGATGACAGCAGCTTTTAAACCCATGAGGTATACAGGGTGTTCTGGAAGGACTGGGATTTTGGTGGGAAGTCTTGCTGATCCCTTTTCAGGGCCGCTCATCCACCTTTGGTGTCCATTTGTCACCCAACTCTCATCTCTGGCTCCAACAAGCTATAGCATGAGCATTGACCACACCATGGTAAAACCATTCAGGCAGATGGCTAACTCAGCTTGAGCATAACCAACAGGCATCAAACAGTTAGGAGGTTGTCTACCCCAATCATGTGATAACTTTGCCCATTGAAATGATTGGATAAGCATGATTTGTTTCAAAGGCCATGAAGATGGCTGAAGAAGTGCTGTGGAGTACCTAGATCTTAGTCACACACTGAAGAAACCAAATTCATCCACTGTTTCCTGGGCTATTGCCAGTTATCTTGACTTTTCTCTTGTCACTAGACTTTGATGACTCAAAGAGAAACAGGGGCTGATGACTTTGTACAACTCTGCTTTGCTTAAATCCAAATCAAGCACAATTCAAGACATCACTCCATGATGTCATTGGTCCTCTTCAAAAACAAAGGATGAAAAACAATAATTTAAATTCACACAAAGGAAGGCTTGAAATCCAAAATGAGAAACTTGGATTTGGACACCAATCAAATATAGCCAAGGCCAATGCCGACCAAGGATATATCTTGGGAGTCAGGAGACATCAGAGATATGATCAGAGATGTTCCAGAGTACCACAGGTACTATCTAGAATCTTAAGGCCATGACAGGAAAAAGAAGCACTTTATGATTCCATAAGAAGTCTCTCTCCAGACTTGGCACCTTCAAATGAAACCAAGCTCTCATTCCACCTGGTTTAATTGTGGGACATCTGGGTCCTTTGTTAGTTCTACAACATAGCCAAGAGGTATGGGTTTTATAGATGTGGACAGAGTCTTACTCAGGCACATATTATTAGCTTCCCACTGAAGTCACAGGCAGGTAGATGGCAGGGGATGATGGCCCTTTCTGTCCATTACTGAGCATAGAATATTTTTGGCATGGGTGTTTCTACATTGAGAAAACTCCATAGAAAGGGTGAGAATAGGTGTACAGGAGAGGACATGTCTAGAGCAGAGGCAGTCTGTCCAGAATTTCAGAGGCCTCCAAAATAATTTCTATTTTCATTTTTATTATGCATTTTCCCTGTACAGTTTCAGAGGGCCAGGGGTAGGTTTATTGTTTCAACCCATGACCAAGTTGTGATATCTTTGTTTTGTGAGAAGAAACACTCAAAACTGATTCAGAGATCTATGGAAAAATGGTGGTGAAAACAGATTCCTTTTTCCTCCATTGACTTTGCTGTGTGACCTTCAACAAATTTCTGGCCCTCTCAGGTTTCCAATTCCTAATAATAGCAGCTATTTTCTAGGCATGGTGCTAGCTGATACCATGAGGCAAGGCCCCTTCCAGGTCTATTTGCATTTTAACAGAGTTCTCTTAGAGATGCCCCTTCCCAGGCTCTATCATGCTGGAGGGAAACAGAAAGGGAAGAGGGGTGGGAGCTTAAGGGAACAGCTGGGAAATTCATAGAGCCAGGTGGTCCCAGCTTTTGGGTTAGCATAATCCAGATGCTTAAACTGTCATGTTGTGGTGAGGCCTGGAAGCAACATTTGCTGTTCTCCCCAAATGGTAGGGGCTGAGGGGAAGAGAGATGCATCAGAAGGGAAGAAAAGATGTGGGGGCAGGGCAGGCCTCCTCCCTGTATAATAGCATGCTGCTGACAAGGAGCCTCTTTTTTTTTTTTCCACTGGAAAGCTTTTAAGACCACTGAAAAGGACAGGCAATTACAGGGAGGTTAGGTGTGCCCGATTGGATGTTGTTACAAATCACTCATTGTCATACAAGGCGTTTGGAGAGAAGGCCATTGGGGACTGATTTCCGTTTAGGGTAAGTGATTTCTGTTTAGAGCAAGTGAGCAGATGAAGGCTTCAGTACCACTAGCATCCCTTTCTCCCTCTTTGTATTACTGCTGCTGGGTTTTATTTAAATGTAGAGAAGAACCCTCTTTGTAGGGAGATTCTTCTCACTGAGATGTCTAAGGGAATTGAGGGGCCTGGTTTAACTTACCTGGTCAGGAAAAGAAGACCCTGATGAATGGCCTTCAGGACTAGGGTTGTTCAGGTGTTCCAGTCATGTCTGACTATTCATGACCTCATTTGGGATTTTCTTGGCAAATTGCTGGAGTGGTTTGCCATTTCCTTTTTCAGCTCATTTTACAGATGAGGAAATTGAGGAAAACAGAGTAAAGCACTGTAATTCAGGGATTAGGAGAAAGGATAGTGATGATGGAGAGAAAGAGGGAATGGGTTTGGGAGAGAGAAGGGATGCTTCTTCACCTCCCTTCCTTCTGAGGGGAGATAGCCAAATTCTGTCTCCTCGAAAGGGAAGTATGTCTCCCCAGAGAATGTTTTCTGGGAGATGGAGGACAGGAGACTAGAGAGGGAAGCCTTAGTGAGATGACAAGATGCCCCTCTCTGAGGAGCCTTGAGAGGCAAGATGATTTTTTATGCCTCTGCTTCCCCCAGGGACATCAACTGTCAGTCCCTTTCAGGATCTTAGGAATACTTCACTGCCAAGGAGAGATATCAGTTCCTTGGGTCAGGCAATCTTGAATCCCTGAGCTCTAGAAGTCAATCCCCTTTTGAGGAGAGGTGTGACCCTACCCAAATCTTCAATCCCCCTAAATATGTTGTTAGAGATTGCCCTAGACATAAATCCTGAATAACAGGTGACTTATTGGAGTTCAAGCAGGGAAGGGGAGTCAAGGGTATCATATAGGGAAGTGGGTAAACAGGGAAGCACTATGGTTACCCCCTCTAGCAGATTGGCCCTCCAACATCCAGGGATTCAAGGCTTCTCAGCCTTGACCCCTCTTTCTTCCCAGCTGCCTTAGTCCCTGCTCTTATCTTGAATATAGGAGTCTGGGGGTCAGGTAAGGGAGAGAGAGACAGAGAGAGAAATCCTTGGAAAGGATCTGTGGATGGCTCTCTTCAAAAAGTCCCAATCCACAGTCCTAATGAGGACTTTTGACTGCTGTCCTTGAGAGTAGAGTGAGAGGTATCCAAGGGTTCAGAAGAGACAGTAGATCTCCAGAGAGACAGGCTTCTTCCCAGCTTAGGAAATCCACCTCCCTCCTCAGGCTCCCAGCTGGAAGTGAGTGACCAGTTGAACCTCCAAGCTTCTGATTCTCTCCTGGAATTCTCAGTTTTCTTGCTCTTGCCACCTCGCTCCCCCTCCCCAGGACCCCCCACCCCCTCCGTCTCCTCAGATAGTCTCTGTCAGAGACTGTTCTCTCCTTGATGTGGACTATCTCTTCTCTTACCTTATAAATCTCTCTTTTCGTCTTGTGCATTTTGTCACCCAGACAAAGCACCGGAGTTAAACAAGTGAATTAATTTTATTACCTTACTACTAAGTTTTTTGTCAATCTATTTTTATATCCCATTCCCAAGAGGAAAAAAAAAATCTGTTTTCCCTCAATTATTTCTTATCCTTAACTTACCTTTTTAAAATTTTATTTAGTCAATTTAGAACATTATTCCTTGGTTACAAGAATCATATTCTATCCCTCCCTATCCCCATTCTTCCTGTAGCCCACACACAATTACACTGGGTATTACCTGTGTCCTTGATCAGAACCTATTGCAATGTTGTTGATATTTGCACTAGGATGTTCATTTAGAGTCTACACCCCCAATCATATCCCCTCAACCCATGTAATTAAGCAGTTGTTTTTCTTCTCCTCCCACAGTTTTCCCTCTGAATGTGGATAGTGTTCTTTCTCATAGATCCCTCCAAATTGTTCAGGATCACTGCATTGCCACTAATGGAGAAGTCCATTACATTCGGTTGTACCACAGTGTATCAGTCTCTGTGTACAATGTTCTCCTGCTTCTGATCCTTTCACTCTGTATCAATTCCTGGAGGTCATTCCAGTTCACATAGAATTCCTCCATTTTATTATTCCTTTGAGCACAATTGTATTCCATCACAAACATATGCCACAATTTGTTCAGCCATTCCCCAATTGAAGGGCATCCCCATATTTTCCAATTTTTTGTCACCACAAAGAGTGCAGCTATGAATATTCTTGTACAGGTCTTTTTCCTTATTATCTCTTTGGGGTACAAACCCAGCAGTGGTATGGCTGCATCAAAGGGCAGACAGTCTTTTATCGCCCTTTGGGCATAGTTCCAAATTGCCCTCCAGAATGTTTGGATCAATTCACAACTCCACCAGCAATGCATTAATGTCCCAACTTTGCCACATCCCCTCCAGCATTCATTACTTTCAGTTGCTGTCACATTAGCCAATCTGCTAGGTGTGAGGTGGTACCTTAGAGTTGTTTTGATTTGCATCTCTCTAATTATAAGAGATTTAGAGCAGTTTTTCATGTGCTTATTAATGGTTTTGATTTCTTTGACTGAAAATTTCCTCTTCATGTCCCTTGCCCATTTATCAATTGGGGAATGGCTTGATTTTTTGTACAATTGATTTAGCTCTTTATAAATTTGAGTAATTAGACCTATGTCAGAGGTTTTTGTTATGAAAATTGTTTCCCAATTTGTTATTTCCCCTCCAATTTTAGTTGCATTGGTTTTGTTTGTACAAAACCTTTTTAATTTGATGTAATCAAAATTATTTCTTTTACATTTTGTGATTTTTGTTAACTCTTGGTTGGTTTTAAAATCTTTCCTTTCCCAAAGATCTGACATGTATACTATTCTATGTTCATCTAATTTATATATAGTTTCCATCTTTATGTTCAAGTTATTCGCCTACTCTGAGTTTATCTTGGTGTAGGGTGTGAGATGTTGATCCAAACCTAATCTCTCCCATACTGTCTTCCAATTTTCCCAGCAGTTTTTATCAAATAGTGGATTTTGGTCCCCAAAGCTGGGATCTTTGTGCTTATCCATAGACTGTCTTGCTGAGGTCACTTACCTCACGTCTATTCCTCTGATCCTCCTTTCTGTCTCTTAGCCAGTACCATATTGTTTTGATGACCATTGTTTTTTAGTATAGTTTGAGATCTGGTACTGCTAGGCTACCTTACTTTGCATTTTTTTCCATGATTTCTCTGGATATTCTTGATCTTTTGCTCTTCCAAATGAACTTTGTTATTTTTTTTCCTAATTCAGTAAAAAGTTTTTTGGTAGTTCAATGGGTATGGCACTAAATAAGCAAATAAGTTTGGGTAGGATGGTCATTTTTATTATGTTAGCTTGTCCTACCTATGAGCAGTTAAGGTTTTTCCAAATGTTTAGATTTAGTTTTAATTGTGTGGAAAGCTTTTTGTAGTTGTGTTCATATAGGTCCTGTATTTGTCTTGGCAGATATATTCCTAAGTATTTTATATTGTCTTGGGTGATTTTAAGTGGAATTTCTCTTTCTAATTCTTGCTGCTGAGATGTGTTGGAGATATATAGAAAAGCTTATGACTTATGTGGGTTTATTTTGTGTCCTGCAACTTTGCTAAAGTTGTTGATTATTTCCACTAGCGTTTTGGTTGAATCTCTAGGATTCTTTAAGTAGACCATCATGTCATCTGCAAAGAGGGATAATTTGGTCTCCTCCTTGCCTATTTTGATGCCTTCAATTTCTTTTTCTTCTCTAATTGCTACTGCTAGTGTTTCTAGTACAATGTCGAATAGTAGAGGTGATAATGGGCATCTTTGTTTCACTCCTGATCTTATTGGGAATGCATCTAGTTTATTCCTATTGCAGATGATATTAGCTGATGGTTTTAGATATATACTGTTTATTATTTTTAGGAAAGACCCTTCTATTCCTATGCTTTCTAGTGTTTTTAATAGGAATGAGTGTTGTATTTTGTCAAAGGCTTTTTTTCTGTGTCTATTGAAATAATCATGTGATTTTTGTTGGTTTGCTTGTTAATATGGTCAATTATGTGGATGGTTTTCCTGATATTGAACCATTCTTGCATTCCTGGTATAAATCCCACCTGATCAAAGTGAATAACCCTCGTGATCACTTGCTGGAGTCTTTTTGCTAGTATCCTATTTAAGATTTTTGCATTTATATTCATTAAGGAGATTGGTCTTTAGTTTTCTTTCTCTGTTTTTGACCTACCTGACTTTGGATTCAGCACCATATTTGTGTCATAAAAGGAATTTTGTAGAACTCCCTCTTTGCTTATTATGTCAAATAGTTTGTATAATATTTGGATTAGTTGTTCTTTGAATGCTTGATAGAATTCATTTGTGTATCCATCTGGTCCTGGAGATTTCTTCTTAGGGAGTTCTTTGATGGCTTGTTCAATTTCTTTTTCTGATATGAGATTATTTAAGGATTTTATTTCTTCTTCTGTTAATATAGCCAATTTATATTTTTATAAATATTCCTCCATATCACCTAGATGGCCATATTTGTTGCCATATAATTGGGCAAAATAGTTTTAAATGATTGTCTCAATTTCCTCTTCATTGGAGGTTAGGTCTCCCTTTTTATCTATGATACTGTTAATTTGGTTTTCTTCCTTTTTTTAAATTAGATTGACTAGTACTTTGTCTATTTTGTTTGTTTCTTCAAAATACCAGCTTCTAATCTTATTTATTAGTTCGGTAGTTCTTTCATTTTCAATTTTGCTAATTTCCCCCTTAATTTTTAGGATCTCTAATTTAGTTTTCATGTGGGGATTTTCTATTTGTTCGCTCTCAAGGTTTTTGATTTGCATGTCCAATTCATTGACCTCTGCCCTCCCTAATTTGTTAATTCCTTAATTTATCTTAACGAATTCTAACTCTAAGACAGGATTTTTTTGGGAAAAAGAGGTTTGGGTAAATACTTCCTGTGTTATATGGGGTTGATACATTTGAATCAAGTTATTGGACCAACAATGTCCCAGAATGTTTTGCAACAATTTGACTTAAATCTACTTGGTAACAATCTCTTACTGATACATTTGAACTATGGTAACCTTTTCAAAGCCTTATACTACTTTGTGTTTTACTTAACTTCTCCTTAGCTATTACAACTCTTTAATCTCTTATTATGTCTTATCCTATTCTGTCCCTCTCTTTTAATGTATTGAGTATCAACTCTCCTAGTTCCCTATGCTTTCCCTACTCTTGTGTTATCCTATGTTTGTTAGTCCTACTGTTGTTAGTGGTATCTCTATCTTTTAATCTCTATGTGGTGTTAGTAGGCTATTGCCCAGTAATTTACATTATGTACTTCTGACTTGGGGAAGGAGAGGAGAGAGGTGAATCCCCAGAAGCTCAGGAGAAATCTATTCCCTTAGAGATCAACTTTCCTTTCTGAACCCCTGAATACATCCAACTAAACTCTTTGTCTAAAGTCTAAAGTCCTCAGTGGGGCTGTGGATTGGGACTTTTTGAAGAGAGTCATCCACAGATCCTTTCCAAGGATTTCTCTCTCTGTCACTCTCTCCCTTACCTGTCCCTGGACTCCTATATTCAAGTTTAGATAACTTAAGAGCGGGGACTAACAGGCAGCTGGGAAGAAAGAGGGATTGAGGCTGAGAAGCCTTGAACCCCTAGACTTTGGAGGGCCAATCTGTGAGAGGTGGTAATTGTAGGGCTTCCTGTTTATCCACTTTCCCACTTGATACCTTTGACACCTCTTCCCTGCTAGAACCCCAATAAATCACCTGATATTTAAGATTTAGATCTGGGTCAGTCTATAACCAACATAGTTAAGGGAATTGAAGATTTGGGGAAGGTCACACCTCTCCCCCAAAGGGGGTTGACTTCTAGACCTCAGAGATTCTGACCCAAGGAATTGACATCTCTCCTTGACAGTTGACTAGCCCTAAGATCCTGAAAGGGACTGACAGTTGATGTCTCTGAGGGAAGCAGAGGCATAAGAATTCATCTTGCCTCTCAATGATAGGCTGGACCTCAGCGGGGCTTCTTGTCACCTCACCAAGGCTTCCCTCTCTAGTCTCCTATCCTCCATCCTGCAGGAAACATTCTCTGGGGAGACATAGTTCCCTTTCAAGGAGACAGAATTTGGCTATCTTCCCTCAGAAAGAAGGGAGGAGAAGTATCTCTTCACTCTCTCACCCCATTCCCTTTTTCTCTCCCTCATCACTATCCCTTCTCCTAATCCCTGCATTACAGCACCTTGCCCAGGATCACACAGCTGAGGCTGGATTTGAACTCAGGAGGATGAATCTGCCCATCTCCAAGTCTATTGCTCTGTCCACTGCACCAGTAATTGTCCCCTTTCAGGAATATCTTCAACCCTTTTCCAGTGTCATGAGGAAGCCTTAAACATGGGCAGAGAAGGCAGAGGCATGGTAGAAAAGATCTTTGGCAAAGAATTGCCTCTGCTGCCACAATGCCTGAAATGTCTCCAATACAATTTCCTTATTTTTGCTGTGTTAGGGCTTTTCCATCTTCCAGTGCAACATTAAAATGCAAACACATTCCAGAAGGATTCCACCTTAAGCCATTAATTTACTTAGGTTGAAATTAGTTGGTAATGAACTGATGACAGGGAGTCAGGGCCATAATTAGCAATTTTTTTGTGCCTGGGGCAATTATCTTGAACCATAAGGGAAGGGAAAGCTAGGTGGTTCATTGGAGGGAGATCCAGGCCTAGAGACAAGAAGTCCTGATTTCAAATCTGGCCTCAGACACTTCCTAGCTATTGATCCTGGGCAAGTCATTTAACCCTCATTGCCTAGATCTTACCACTCTTTTGCTTTGGAATACAGTATTGATCCTGAGACAGAAGGTAAGGGTTTTTAAAAAAAGAAATATACTGGAAACAAATATAGGAAAGGACACTGGGATACTGTGATGCTACTGCCAGGGAAGTCAGATTGGGAGTTCATTCAAGGTATGACTATTAGGGCAGAGCAAGCATCACACACTGGTAGCTTCCAATTTTAATAAATGATTCTTATTAATTGAGTGCTGAACTCAGTTGCTTCTACAATCCTGAAGGATTCAGAGTGTGATCAGCACCTTCTAAATTTTGGCATGCTGGGGTAAACCCAGATCATCTTGTCTGAGTTACAGGTGGCAAGGGGGAAATTGCAGAACGAACAAGGAGTGCCCATAGTGAAGAATCCACCAAAAATAAAAATTTGCATCTACTTTACAGTGTAGCTCAGGGCCAGGTCTGAAGAGTATAGCAAATATTTATTCCCACTCCTTTCTATTGTTTCTTATCAATGAGGAAACTAATAGAATGGGGAAAAGACTGGCTTATGGATATAGGTACAATGATGACTAGTTAGAATAAATTCAGGTCGTTTTAATTTGCCGATTTAAAAGGAATGGGGTCACATATATCATACCACTCTTGGGACTGCTATTTCTTCCCCATTTTCCTCTTTTCCTTTTTGTAACTAAATCCTTTGGACTTTCAGTCTCCTTCTGGCTATAACTATCACATGTGGTATCCAGGGCAATCTAATAAACAGAATAAAATGGGATAGAAGTAAGAAGACTCAGACCAGGGATCAACTGGTCTCTGAAGCTTTAGTTTCTTCGTCCTCGAGATCTGACTGCTTGGCTGCCTGAACCTAGGCACCGACCTATCCTACTCTACTTGATATGGATTCTGGAACTTTGGATTTCTTGATTGATCAGGATTCAGTCATTTTCTAGTCTATTTGACTCTTTGTGTTACTCCACTTGGGATCTTTTTAAAAAGATACTAGAATAGTTTGCCATTCCCTTCTCCAGCTCATTTTACAGATGAGGAAACTGAGGCCAACAGGGTGAAGTGACTTGCCTGGGGTCAGTAAGTACCTGAGGCCAGATTTGAACACAGGAAGAGGAGTCTTTCTGGCTCCAGGTCATCATTCAATATACTTTGTCACCTGCAAGGATAACTGACATCCTCCCTCCTTAGCTGGACGTCTGGTTCTGACTTCTCATGCTCAACTCCATCCTTTTATCCTCATGCCCTCACATGGCAGCTTTACTTCATATGCACTAGGAATAGAAATTTAGCATTTGTGACAAGCATCAGCATCATTTATGTTTATCCCTTCAATGAGCCTTCTGTGTGTGCTGCATTTTGTTAGGGGCTGTGGAAGTTTCTGAAAGCTATAATCTCTATTATCTATGTTAGTGAACTGAGGGACTGCTCCTTTCCCTGTCTCCATGTGCCTAAGGACATTTCTCACATGACCTGACCCTCTGCCCAGCAGCCCAATTGGAATGCTTCCTCCATCCCAGTTTGGGCACTTGTTCTCCAAAAGGGTCACCATTACTGTCCTATATTGTTCAAGATTTAGTAGGAAGAAAAAGAAACCACACAGAGATCTATAATATGCACTATTGAATGATAAGTACATTAGAACTTAAAAAAAAAAAACCCAAGTTCTATGTGAATTCTGGGAAGTAAAGTCATGTCAACAGTGAAAAAAAAAAAAAAACACAACAACAACCCACCATTCCAGTTGGGCTTTACAATTGGATAGACACTTACAAGAGTAGTAGGGAAGATGTCCTAGGCATAGGATACAAGGTAAGGACACAGAGACAGGTTCAGAGGGCAGATTAAGTCCAATTTGACTAAGTCATCATATGTATGGAAGAGCGAAATAAAAGAGAAACTATGGGAAAATAGGGTGACCAGATGGGAGAGGAACTTAAGTAATATAAAAAGTAATTCACATTTTACTTGATAGAGAATGTCATATTTTATGGTTTCCAAATTTTATATAACTGGACTCAAAAAAATCTTGTCACCACTTTTCATAAAACAATCTAATGAATAATTTTATTAGCTCATATTTTATTCAAATATAATTGAGAGTCATTGTAAGTTTTTGATACAAACAAATCCTAAATAAAAAACAAAGTAACAAAATAATATAAGTAAGTTCTACCCTGTATTCAGTTCATAGGGTCATAGATTTAGAAAAAGATAAGAACTTTGAGGCCATTTCAGTTGAAGAAACTGAGTCTAGGAGATGTTAAAGGATTTGCTTAGGGTCACACAAGTACTAAATGGCAGTCTTATTTTGAACCCTGGTCCTCCAACTCCTAATCTCTTTCTATTATACCATGTTGTTTATGATAGTGGCCAGTGTTCTTCTGAATCTAAACCTGCTATAACTCTTTAGGTAACTGGGATTGGGGATAGGAAAAAGGTATTGAATTGCCTTGCTTTCAAGAATTGGGCTCTAGTAGGACCTTTGTCTAAGGACATCCTCTCTTGGCCAGGTACCAGGAGCCTTCTATGCCCATGGCAGGGATGGGAGCCCAGAATTTAGGCATGACTGGCTAGTACCACAAAGCCTTTATGGAACAACTACATACAGGCACATAACAACTGAACAGCCTCTCTATCACATCCACAGAATGACATGAGCTCTGAACGTCATAGAAGTGGGGCTGCCAGGAGCATTCTATCAGAATTAGCATGTGGTGTCAGTGTCACAGGCAACACCTTTTTCTGGTGAAGAGTTGACCCTTTTCTTTGCTCCTGGGCTTTTGATGAGAGTCAGACAGATACTTCTAGCGTGGAGAGCAGTCAGAAAGGGCTGGCAACTTATTTCCTGCATCCATGCTTACAATCCCTTATAAACTTTATCATATAAATAAAAGTTGTTATTATTTGTGTCTCCTCCAGCATTTGATATGGTATGAGAAAGTATGAGAAAAGAAGAAGGTACGAGAAATAGATATAATAGGAGAGGGGAGAAGGGGAAAGAACTTGCCTATGTGTGAGGAACTATCCCGAACACTTTACAAATATTATCTCATTTGATATGACAGAAGGTAACAAGAGTTGCGACAGAGGAAAAATGAACAGAATTTAATGCCTGGTTTATTATGAGAGGCAAGAGCCATGGAAGAGCAAAAGATGGCACCAAGGTTTTAAATATGAAAAACCAGGTGAATGGGTGATGCCATGGATAGAAATATGGAAGTTGCTTCTGCTTTCTATTCAATGAAGTTTTACTGTAATATGTTTCAGGTTGGGGCAGTGAGGTGGCACATCAGAGAGAGTGCTGGGTCTAGAGTCAGAGAGAATCATCTTTTAAGTTCAAATCTGACCGCAGACACTCACTAGCTGTGTGATACTGTGGGTGAGTCACCCATATTTGCCTTAGTTTCTTCATCTGTAAAATAAACTGGAGGAAAAATGGCAACCTGCCTTAGTATCTTTGTCAAGAAAACCCCAAAAGGGATCGTGAAGAGTCAGATGTTACTGAAAAAGGCTTAATAACAAATGTTGTCAGCAAGGCCCTGAAAATATAGGAAAAAATTAAATAAGTCTTATTTTCAAGTAACTTACATTCTCCTGGGGAAGATAGAGTAAAATCAAGATAATTTAAAGGAGAGAAGGAACGCTAACAATTGAAATATTTGTGTCCCAATATGAATATGCAAGGACTTCCCATGATGATTTTTGCCCATCCAAGAATTACATTTGGGAACACTAAATGAATGAATTCTCCCTTAATACATAAAATCAAATTATCCCAGGTTTTAAGAGAATCGGTCTCCAGCTTGTAACCAAAGACTCGGGTATACTTCTTATTCTCTCCCTCCATTTTTCTTCTTCTCAAAGGAAGGTTCCCCCTGGGAATAATAGCACATTAGGAACTATACAAGATAGAGAAACTTTGCTAATTGGGGTCAGATCTGGAGACACTTCCTTCTGGCAGAGAAGGGAGCTGTTGCTGTTCAAGAATAGGAAACATTTGATGTTCAGAACTGCATATCTAGACAAGGGAGACTGAGTACATTTAATGTTCGTGTGCATAGTAGATTCTTACGAGGTATTTCTTCAATTGTATTTACTTGATTTAATAGAAGAATGAACTTTGGAAATCTAGGGGAGTCTGGATTCTTAGTCTGATAGGGCAGTCCTGGAAAAGAAACCAGAAAGAGGATTTGAGACCTCTGCCAAGGAGCAGGGCAACAACAGAATGTCAGAGGCCTGAAAAGGCTAGTTATAAGTCATACAAATCATTGAGAAAACTGTCTTTTAGTGGTGAGGCCCAGATGACAGAGTATAGGTCAGGACCTTGCTGTACTCTCCCAACATTCCCTTCTAAACAACTTTAAAATAATGCCTTAAATAAAGATTTGGAATAGCAGAGTCAACAAAAGGTCAGAGGGAAACATTTTTCCTGTTTAAGACAACTTAGGAGGTTTTCAGGACAGGTCAGTAAGGTTTTCAGGACAGGTCAGTAATACCTGGGTTAGTGTAGACCCAGAGCATCATAGGGGTACCAGTGGTGGGCCGTGGAAGTGGTTGTGATAGCAGCAATGGCTTTGGGATCGCTCAGCCTAGAGATGGTCAGGGTCTCAGATGACTGGCTAGATAGAGATTATAGAGCCCTTTGCTGGTATTGGACACAGGTGAAACTGTTGGGCAGCTTTATTGCCCATAAGCAGTTCTGGGTTACAGGACTAAGGGGAGCCCTTGTGAGCAGTCAAAATAGAGCAGGCATACTAGTCTCATTTCCAAGACAGAGAGAAACACTAGCACTTGTGGCTGCAGAAGGGAAGGGGGTCTGGTCACAGTTCCAGGGTTCAGAGGAACACTAGTGCTTACGATTGTAGGGGAGTAGGGTTGCATAGTGCTGACCAGGACAGTGGTAACCACACTTTTCCCTGGATCACAATACCTTGGGAACACCAAAAACTTGAAGATTCCCAGAACTAGCTCTGAAAAACAGCAGCACAGGAAAATCCTGAACTTTGGCACAGTGCCTCTTCACTCCCAGGTGTGCAATGCCCAACTTTGACATAAAGTTCAAAGTGAAGAAATAGTATAGAAAAATTGAAAAAACAAAGGAAAAACCCTGACCATAGAAAAAAACTACTATGATTGTTGGGAAGGCAAAGACATAAACTTAGAAGAAGACAACAATGTGATAATAGCTGTAAGTAAAGCTTCAACGAAAAATGCTAATTGGAAAGTCAGCAAGAAGTACTGGCAGGAGCTCTTTGTGGTGGCAAAAAATTGAAAAATGAGGAGGTGTCCATTTATTGGGGAATGGCTGAACACATTGTAGTATCTGATGGTGATGGAAAACTATTGTGCTGAAAGGAATAATGAACTGGAGGAATTCCATGGGAACTAGAATGACCTCCAGGAATTAATACAGAGCAAAAGGAGCAGAACCAGGAGAACATTGTACACAGAGACTGATACACTGTGGCCCAATTAAATGTAATGGACTTCTCGACTAGCAGCAATTCCATAATCCAGGATAATCCAGAGGAATTTATGAGAAAGAACACTTTTCATATCCAGAGAAAGAACTATGGGAGTAGAAACGTAGAAGAAAAACAGAATCTATCACGTGGCTCAATAGGGATATGATTGTGGTTTCGGCAAATATGAATAACATGGAAATAGATTTTGAACAATGATATATGTATAACCCTTTGGAACTGTTTGTCAGCTTCAGGAGGGGGGAGGAAAGAGTTGGGGGGACAGGACAGGAATCATAAATCATGTAACTATGGAAAACTTTTCTAAATAAAATTTAAATTAAAAAAGAATTACAGGCAGAACTAAATAGATATTAGAGAGGAAGAGCAAAAATTGAGAGAAAACATTAAAGTGATACAAGAAAATTATGAAAAGAGAAAAGGGACACACACACATAATCCTGAAGAAAATATCACCTTAAAAAGCAGAATTGGCCTCGTGTTAAAAGAGGCACAAACATTTACTGAAGAATTGGCAGAGTAGACCAATGAAGAAGGAGTTACAAAAATTCACTGAAGAAAATAACTTGTTGAAAAGCAAAATTGGCCAAGGAAAAGAGGTACAAAAGCTTTCTGAGGAAAATAATTCCTAAAAAATTTAGAAATGAATGAGTGGAAGCTAAAAACTCCATAAAACTTCAAGAAATAATAAAACAAAGTCAAAAGAATGGAAAAAAATGGAAGAAAATATTAAATAGTTCATAGGAAAAACAACTGACCTAGAAAATTAATCGAGGAGAGGTAATTTAAGAATTTTTGGACTATTCAAAAGCCACAATCAAAGAAAGAGTCTAAAATTAGATTTCAAGAAGTCATGAAGAAAAATTGTCCCACTATCTTAGATCCAAAAAGTAAAATGAAAAATGAAAGAATCCACTTGAAAGAGATCCCCAAATGAGAAAATATTGTGAGGAACTAGGAAGAAATAATTAAAATATCATGGAGACCCAGGCAAGAACACATAGAATTTAGCAGTTTCCATATTAAAGGAGTAGATGGCTTGGAATATGATATTCCAGAATATAAAAACACTACAATTAGAAACAAGAATCATTTCCCAAGAAAAACTGAGTATAATCCTTTAGGTAAAAATGGATATCTAGTAAAATAAAGAACTCCCAAGCATTCCTGATGAAAAGACAACAGCCAAATAGACATTTTGACATTCAAACAGAAAACTCAATAGAAGCCTAAAAAGGTAAACATGAAAGAGTAATCATAAAGGACATAATTCAGTTAAACTTTGTTTATTCCTCTCTGGGAAGATGATGCATTTACTTTATTGTTACTAGAGCATTTAGAAGGATTCTTCTTAAACAAAGGACACAGGTGTGAGTTGATTATATTAGGATAATTAAAAACAAAAAGAATGGAGGGGTGAGAAATGGATACCTTGGGAGAAGGGAGGAAAAAGAGACAGAATTGGAGCAAATCTCTCACATAAAGGAGGCAACACAAGGAAGAACTTTTATAATGGATGGGAAAAATGGAGTTGGTGGGCAATAATTGAATCTTACTTTCATCAGAATTGGATCATAGAGGGAAAAATGCATATACACACTCATTTGAATATAGAAATGTAATTTACCCTATAGGGAGATTGGAAGGGAAGGAGATAAAAGGTATGGTGGGGAGGTAGTGGTCAGAAATAAGGCAGAAGTGATAAGGGGTAGTATTAAGAGAGAGAGAGAGGATAAACAGAGGAAAATGGGTTAGAGGGAAATAGATTGTTAGTGATCATAACTGTAAATGTGAATGTGATGAGTTAACCTATAGAATGGAAGTGTAAAGCAGAATGGCTGGAAACCAGAATCCAACAATATGTTGTATACAAAAGATACACTTGAGAAGGAAAGACACACAAAGCTGAAATAAAGGGCAAGATCAGAGTATTGTACTTTGACCAAAGTGATAAGGTCTGGAGTGGCAATCGCAATCTCAGACAAATCAAAAGCAAAATTAGATCTATTTATAAGAGATAATCAGAAAAAACAACATTTTGCTAAAAGGTACCATAGACAATGAAATAATATTTTAAAAATTACAGCAAGTTTATCTGAGAATGTCTTTATTTTTCAGATACACAGGGAACAGAGCCAAATTTATAAAAATGAGCCATTTCCCAAATTACAAATGGTCAAAGGATATAAACAGGAAGTTTTCAAAAGTAGGCTTCAAATCTATCTATAATGATCTAAAATGCTTAAATTGGTATCAATTAGAGAAAAGCAAATTAAAATAACTTTGTGTTCACACCTCACACTTTTCAGAAATGATTAAGGCTGTATGGGATGAGGGATTATAAGTTTATTAATAAACTTGGTAGAGTTGTGAACTGATTCAACCATTCTGGAGAACAATCTGGAACTATGACCAAAGGTCCATAAAATCTTTGATTCAGAAATACTACTATTAGGTCTGTACTCCAAAGAGATCAAAGAAGAAGGAAAAAGACTTGTATGTTCAAAAATTGTGATGGCAAAGAATTAGAAACTGAGGGCATACTCATGAAGGGCAATGACTGAACAAATCATCGCATATTATTGTGATGGAGTTAATTAGTTGTTGTCTTTCATACTGGAAGAGGCCCCAAATGACATCATCATAATGTAAAGGTCAGTATGTTCCGTGTCTGACTGGTTGATCCGACCAAGATGAACTTAGAAAACTCTATCACAGGTTAGGCACAAATAACCCATATGAACATTTGGGATGGAGATACCTCCAGATTTATACATCTCATCTTTCTATTGAGCTACTGCAATTCTGCTTTGCTTGTAGAGCATAGCACCTTCTTTCATATGGGCACACTATACTGGATGGTGTGAAATTTAATTGTGGTTGGACTTAATAATTAATATTGGTGCTTGCCAAGGATTTTATTTCTAAATCCCCAAATGAATTACTAAAATAAAATGGAATTTATGGTAGTTTATTTTAGAATAGAGGAAGATTTAAGGAAGAGAGAAAAGGAAGGAGAGAAAGAGAAAGCTCCAGCTTCCTCTAAACCATTTAGAAATTTTAAGGCATCACTCAGTGGGAAAGGAGTTTCAAGAGAATGGGTCTTCCTTGGAGGTTCACACCTCTAGAAAGGCAAGGAAACTAAGTCAGCCTTTCACTTACCTAGGTGACGGTCTAAAATGAAAGCAGTCTGAGGTCTCCTGCACGAGCTCCTCCAGGGGTCCAGACTTAGTATCTTCATTCTAAGCCTGAGTGTCTGTCTTCCAGTCTCTCCAGTTCTGAGTGACTCTCTTCACTCCAAGGCTAAGTGAGTCTCTTCCAGTCCAACACTGTGTGATTGAATCTTGATCTGATCTTGATTCCTCCTGTGTGTCCCTGTTTCCTCTATTTAAAGACCTTTTTCTCTTGTGTTACCTCCCCTAAATTTTTATGTCTACCAAACACAGCAGACACTCCTCTCCAGGATTGCCCACTCAATGTATGAAATGGATATTCCCACTGCTTGTAGTTAGTTATACTTTTTGTGGTAAGTTAACACCTTTTTGTAGTTAGTTAAAATGGGTAGATCTACTTTAAATACTGAGTTAATACTTTGGGGATTAAAATCTGAAAATAGACAGGGGATTACAATTTAAATCTTCACAATAAAGGAAGAGCTAAGTACCTTCATTGTTATAATCTGGAGATAGCCAAATCCAATCTTCACAATAGTCCTGTGCCAGTGTTTCCCATATTTCACAATAGATACCACAGTTCCTTAGAGAGACCTTTAGAGTATCCTAGTATCACTTCTTCTGACCTTTATATGATTTGCCTTGTGTGAGTTCTCTGTAAAATAGTTTTTTAGGCAAACATGCATTTGGCATTCAAACAATGTGACAAATCCACTGGAGTTGGATACTCTGCAGCAGAATCAGAATACTTGGTAGTTCAGTTCGAGAAAGGACTTCAGTGTTCATTACCTTATCTTGCCAGGTGATCTTCAGAATCTTCCCAAGACAATTCAATGGAAGTGATTCAGTTTTCCACCATGGCATTGGAAAGTTGTCTATAAGTACACAACAATAGGGTCAGTCAGCACAATGGTTCTGTAGACCTTCAATTTGGTAGGCAGCCTTATTCCTTTTCCCTTCCACACTTTCTTTTAGAGCTTTTAAAACATTGAGCTAGTTCTGAACATCAATATCATCTATGTAGATGCCCCTGGAAAGTATACTGTCAAGGTAAGTAATCTTATCCGTAGTATTCAAAATTTCTTCATTTGTTCTGAATGATGGATCCACATTTGTATGGTACAGTTGCTGACTGGTGGAGAACTTCTGTTTTCTTGGTGTTGTCAGGCCAAAATTAGCACAAGTGTTCAAGAATCAATCTATACTCTGTTGCATCTCAGTCTCAGAGGCTGCACATTGAGTGCACAATCATCCGCTCTTTTTTGTGTTGCCAAAGAATTGGAAATTGAGGGGATGCTCATCAAATGATTTCAGAAAATGCATGGCAAGACCTGATATAAAGTAAAGTGAAAAGAACCTGGAGATCACCCTGCACAGTAATAGCGAGATTGTAATGATGATCAACTGTGAAAGACTTAGCTATTCTGATCAATACAATAATCCAAAACAATTCCAAAGGATGTATGATGAAAAAATACTATTCATCTCCACAGATGGAAGTGATGAACTCTGAGTACAAATAGAAGTATATTTTTCTTTGTTCTTTCTTCCCTTCCTCCCTTGCTAATATGGATATATATTTACATGATCTCACATATTGTCTGTCTTCTTATTGAATGGGAGAGGGGTAGAAAGAGGGAAAGAATCTAAAACTCAAAATTTAAAAAGATAATAATGTTATAAATAATTTAAAAAGAAAAAAGAAAAGCTCTCTTTTTATTGTAGAGGAAACTGAGGCCCAAAGAAGTAAACGGTATGCCAACCTCTAGCTATGTACTCCTTCCATTATAATAAGATAGTGGGTATCCTTGGAAAATAGATGTCTGGGTTTATCCAGCTTCGTAATGGGATCATAGGGAATGGGACCAGAGGGCTCAAGGTTTGTAAAACTTCATGAGGTTTCATTGAGAATCCTTGGATAAACCCTTAACCTTGTTTTACTTCCCAAGTTGTGAAGTTTTAGTAGAATAGGAAGAAGAATGAGAGAGAGAGAGAGAGAGAGAGAGAGAGAGAGAGAGAGAGAGAGAGAGAGAGAGAGAGAGAGAGAGAGAGAGAGAGAGAGAGAGAGAACTTTGCATTCCACTTAAGCCCTGACAGCCACAAATAAATAAGTTAGAGAAACCATCTTAATGGAGAATCAATTGAAGGGTTAGGTTAAATGGGTCTGTTGGAGCAATTTGCCATGAATTCTTCGAGGGAGATTTGGCTGAAGAAGCTACACTAATATCCAATTAAGCTAATTTCCAGCAGCTAATTTCTAGCTCTTCGGAGAAAGGGCAGGAGGTAAAGCAGAAAAAACAAGACTGGCCTTCTAACCCAAGAGCTCAAACAAAATGAGTGAATCATTCTCTTCAAAAATGGGGGCTAGATCAAAGAGAATCACAGGATTTGGAAGTGCAAGACCCTTTGGAGGTTCTCTAATGCAGTATTCTCATATTAGAGATGAGCAAACAGGATAAGAGATGTTAGTAACTTGCCCAGTACTATAGTAAATAACTTGCAAATTCACTTCTCTTTTCAGTGTGCAAGATGTTAGGACCTTTCCTAACATGTTAGTCTTTCCCACTGTCCTATTTGACTGGTATTAGGTCCTTCTAGATGTTTCTTTCCCCTCATCTCCATATTTTAAGCCCTTCTCTGTCTTCTCAAGATAATATAAGATATAGTACTTCATTCTTTCGCTAGATGGATTATGGTGCCATTCTTTCCTGCCACCACCCCTTCAGTTTAAAAGGAGATGGTAGATGGGCAGAGAGAGATTTCTCTCTCAAGGACCCTGAGTCTTAACATTTTCCCATCCTTCTTTCTCATCTTTCTTTTAAAGATTCCCAAAATCTAGCACACAGATAATTTATCAGTAAGGTGGTGTGGAAAGCCCTGGATTTGGAGTTGGGAACCCATGAAAACAAAACTGTCCTCAGATACTTACTTGTTATGTGATTCTAAGCAAATCACTTAACCTTTATCTGCCTCAGTTTTTTCAGTTGTAAAATGGGGATGATAATAATAGCACTTGCTTTCCAGGGGTGTTATTTGGATCAAGTGCAATAATATTTGCAAAGCTCTTAGCACAGTCTGACATATCGTAAGCACTAAATAATACAGGTTCAGAAATTCTCAGGTAGCTTCTCAATGCATTCAGCTGCAGTATGAAGCATGAATTTTTTTCCTGGTGTTTCCTTGTGGTCACTTACTTTGATATAGAATTCCTCTTTCAAGGCCCTTATCATCAAGGCTGGGGCTTTTCACACTACTTCATAACAACTCAATATCCCAGCTGTTATAGCTCCTCCAGGATGCCAAATGACCTATTGTCTTTATCAACTTTTTGGTCTATTCAAGAGAAATGTCTTTTTCCTGACTGCTCTCTGGAACCACCTAGTAAGTACATGAGAAATGTTTTTCCACCCTCCCTCTCTCTCTCCCTCCCTTCCTTCCTTCCTTCCTTCCTTCCTTCCTTCCTTCCTTCCTTCCTTCCTTCCTTCCTTCCTTCCTTCCTTCCTTCCTTCCTTCCTTCCTTCCTTCCTTCCTTCCTTCCTTCCTTCCTTCCTTCCTTCCTTCCTTCCTTCCTTCCTTCCTTCCTTCCTTCCTTCCTTCCTTCCTTCCTTCCTTCCTTCCTTCCTTCCTTCCTTCCTTCCTTCCTTCCTTCCTTTTCAATGTCTCCTGGGTGTTGCTTTTAAGAGTAGTGAAGTGTTTCCATTCTGTCTTGGGAGTCTTCTTCAAAGGTTACTCTTCAGACCCCTAAATTCCAGATAGGTGCATCTTGGGATTTCCTGCATTACCCCCAGTCTGAAATGTTGTGACAAAGGCTGGCACATAAGAAAAGTGCCAGGTTGAAGAGTGTGTGGAACTGATCACTTTGATGGGGGAGGGGCCCCAGGAGTTTGGAATGTGGAGGAGAAGACTCTGGCTGGTAGAGGAGTTGGCCTCTCAGTTGGGAGAAACTGAAGAGAAAGGGTTGAAAAAGACTTTCTCCTGAGGGTTACTCACTTTTTCCTGTCTGTGACTAGAAATCTTTCCCCCCAACATTTCCCATTTGAAAAGACTATTGAAGAGGAAACCTGAGAAAGACATTTTAAAATCTCTGTCTGACTTTATTTCATTTCCTATTGCTCTGAGTCTGAACTGTGGCCAAGGAGCCAAACCCAGGGTGAGTCAACCTCACTTTCTCTCAGGGGGTTCAGGATGCCAAGGCCTGAGTTCCCCCCAAACTCGAGGAGGGAAGGGAAAGGGCTTAAATAGAGACAGGGACCCCCTTTTCCTCACTTTCCTCACCCATTTTTTCCCTGATAGTTATTCTTTGTATTACTCTGAGTTGACATTAAAATAGTTACCTGTTCCCCAAGCTGTGAATCAAGTGTGAGTGAAAAGATAAAGGGAACACCCTTTGGTCTCATGTAGTGGAGGAGGAACAAGAGGGACAAGAGTGAATCTGGGAGAGCAGCCTTAGCTAAGGAGAGAAGACAAAAGGGGGAAAATCTTCAAACCCCCTTTCCTCTCTCTGAGTCAAACCTAAACATCAGCTGTCTCCCCTGAACCCCTCTTTTGAGAAGGGGGGGTCTCCTCTCTTTCCCCCCTCTCAGTACTGAAAGACTGAACCTCTCTGTTATAACTAAACAACCCCTCAAATGCAATGTCCTAAGTTTTTTGTAATTCTATACTCCCACATTAAGGCGATAATCCCTAGTGGAGTGAGTACTTAAGACAAATAACACCACAAACTTTCTCTCTCAGTCACCTATTTTTATGTAAGTCAAAATAACCTTTAGGTATAGAGGGGAAAGAAGTTGCAAAAAGGAAATATTTCACCTGAAAAAGGTAGTTGGAGAGGGTGGGGGAATTTCATCCCTTTTTCTTGGAGATGGTAGTAATGATGGCGTTAAGTACATAAATTTAAGGATTCTTTTTGGTAACAACTTGGCAACTTACATCTTTCTGTTTACCTCTCTCCCAATCTACTGCCTGCCAGAATCTACCAACTACCAGTAGGTTGGGACCATTCCAAAATATAAAATCCTGGATGATGACTTAGATTTTCAGCATTCCAGAGACTTGACTCAATTTAGTGTCATCCACTCACTTGGAATAGTCAGAAGGCCTCCATTCAGGAAAAGCCACAGCATGTTAAATATCATTATTGTTCATTCATTTCACTTGCGTCTAACTTTTTGTGACCCCATCTGAAATTTTCTTGGCAAAGATAGTGTAATGGTTTGCCATTTCCTTCTCCACTGCATTTTACAGATGAGGAAACTGAGGTTAAGTGATTTTCCTAGGGCCACACAGAGAATAAATATCTGAGGTCAGATCTGAACTCAAGGAGATTAGTCTTCTTAACTCCAGATCCAGAACTCAATCCATTGTGTCACCTAGCTGACCCATTTTGAATATATAGCATCATAAAAATCAGTTTCCATCTCACCCCAGAAATTCCTCATTGTCTTTAAATTTTTTAATATTGAATTAAAACCTCACAATTGCATTTTAGCACATAAACTCCTGGTTCCTGTGTTCAAAGGTTCCCTTTTCATTGTCAGTCACTTTGGAGAGTAAGAGAAGGAAGAGAAAAGGGAATAAACATTTATAGAGCATGAACTATGTACCAAATACTCTCCTAAGCTCTTTACAAATATTTCATTTGCTCCTCCTGACAACTCTGCGAGGCAAGAGGTTATTAACTCCATTTTATAGTTGAGAAAATAGAAGCAAACAGAAATTTAGTGATTTGTCCGAGCTGTTGACTCTCTATAAATTCTCTTATTGTTTGATTTTCTTAGTTTCTTTTCAGTTTCTTCCAGGAGTTCTTTTGAGGTGTGACACTCTTTCATATTTACCTTTGAGGGGGGTCACATGTTTCCTTTTTGTTATTATTTTCCTCTTAGTTTATATTCTGATGTTCCCTATTACTAAACTATCTCTCTAAGGTCAGGTTTGACTTGTCTTTTGCTCATTTTTCCAGGTTTTTACCTGTTACTTTGTCTATATTTTTAAAATCTGGGCACAGGGAGCACTATTCTAGGCTTGCAGGATAATCTGCTCTGGTGCTTCTGGTAGGTCTGGCTTTGCACTTTGGGGTGGGGAGGCCTAGCTGGCTTGCTGTGGGGAGGTTTGCAGCTATTTTATCCAGTTGGATTCCACTCCCCCTGCTGCCAGTTGCCTTGAAGTCTCATGGTGTAGGCTGGTCCCTATTCCCCTGATGTTGCATACACTGGGCCACTCTCCCTTCTCACTCCAGTGAGATGGGTTGTTCCTACTTTCCTTAGTTTTGAGGTATCTTTTTTTTTTTTAACATGTGGATGCTTAGAGATGGATTTGGTCAGGCTTGGAATATCTCTTACTCAGCCATCTGAGATTCTAGAAGCTGAAGTCAGTTCAGTGATTTGCCTAGGGTTACATATTTAGTAAATGCCTGAAGGTAGATTTGAACTTAGATCTTACTGATTCTAGGCCCAGTGTTTTATCCCCTGCATCTTCCAGGTATCTAAAAGGAACATTTTTGCACACCTACACCCCAAATTCATAGAATAATATAATTTTTTGGTTGTTGTTGACCTGGAAGAGATGTAAGTGATCATGTAGTCCAACCAGCTTTCATTAAGTGACTTGTTCAGAGTCACACAGCAAGGAACTTCACCTCATAATGACAAAGGCGGAAATCTATCTTCCCTAATAAATTTTCTTCCCACTCACACAGGCAGAGATGATCCCCTGCCAAACTATCTGATGTCTGACACCAGAGTGATTGTTCAAATAGGAATGAACATTTGGAATAAAAAGGATGGGCCCTGGATAGAGTCCTGACTGAGGACTCAGATTTTCAACATTCCAGAGTCTTGGCACTTTCTAGTGCCATCAACCCACTTGGAACAGGTCTGAGCTATAGTTTGTTCTATATTGAGTTTTTAAGAACTTTCCAAAAGCCATATTCTAAGGCCATTCCCCTTTGGTCCAAGTATGAACAAGTCCTTTTCTTCTTAGTTCATGGGAAATGAGGTGGTCTTTCTCAAGGGAACATTACTAAATAACTAAAGGAAAAACAAAGTCAGATTCAGAAATGCAGTAATAATAGCAACTATTTCTATGAATTACAGGAGAATAATTTCTTCACTTTCTTTTATGTTTTCTAAATAGGAATATCTCTACCTAAATCCTTAATTTATTAAATGAAACATCATTACAAAGGAGAGTAAATGGCATCACTGGGAAATCAGCTAAATGATATCGCAATGAAGTTTCATGGCTATGGTGGTGTTTGTTAATGAGGAATTAATGATATGTAATGGGGTTGGATGATGGAAAACCTATACTTCCTAATCTTCTGGCCAACAAATATATGCCTTTATGATAAGGAACTAGATTTTCCTTGAAGTCCTAGACCCCAAGAGTTGGACATGATGGCTGGAGGCTGTCTTCATATTCCTTTGGGACACTATCTCAGCAGTGAAGGAACGTTGTTTTGGTAAGGAGAAGAGGAAAGAAAGAAACAATAGTGAAGCCACATAGGGAAAGCTCCAAGGTCCCAAGACACACAGTTAACCACAAATGGAGTGGGGGATTGTCTAGCTTGTCAGACTTCATAGTTTCTTAGAATACTTATTTTTTTCACATCTTTTTCTTTGCCAATGAAATACTTTATTTTTATGCAGTACTTTTAACTTTCTATGGAAACAATAATAATTGAGAATCTAGATTTGAGTAATCTTTGGAAGCTGCCAGTTTCACACTGGGATGGAGACTTGAGCCAGTTGGCAAACATTTAATGGAAAATAACTCAAACAAGCATGATCCCAAGGGTGGTAAGGGCTTGAAGTATAGGAAATAGATCTTATTATAGAATGATACTGGTGAAGGTAACCTTAGTGTTAGTAAAGTTTATCTAAGAACTCGTGTGTTAAAAATATTAGCCATGCTCAATCAGATGAGGTCCTAATATAATATTTTTCCTTCTGTTCACATAACACAGCAAAGTATGCTAAATTTGGTTCTTTACTTTGCACCTTTGAATGATTCCAACTATTCCTCGTCCTTTTCCATATTCATATGTCTTATCTAATTCTGATTATCTGTGCCTAGAATACTGGATGGTCCTGGTCCTTTCTCATGGTTTGCAAATCTTCATTCATCCTAAACAATTTTTATTTACTATTTAAATCCACTTTCCTGTCATCTTCCTCGAACATTTCCCAGAGCCCTTCACAGTACCACCCTGGATCTTTTCTGAAACATCTAATCCTAGCCTTCAAGCACCTAGCTCCTTCTTACATTTCCAGCTCTGCAGAATTATAGCCATCATTCCACTAACCATGTCAGTGTACTGCCCCCTAAACTCTATCCTACCCTGTCCTAAATGAGCCTTTCCTCTAATTTGCTACTCACACTGATCTCTCCTTATTCCCTAATTCTCTCAACCTCCTCTTCAAAGTTTCCCCTGGTTAACTCTGATCCATAAGCATGATGAGTTTTAACCCACCTTTTATTCTTTATATTCTGCATTTAAGGCAAAGCAAGTCAACTCATAGCTACTGGACCATGTTTCTAGATAATCCTAGCTGCTGAGAAGGATACAAAGGAGGCATTAGTCAAGGCCTCTGTCTTTGAAGAATTTATACACCAGGTCAGGAGAAAATAATATCATATATGAAACAAAGAACAATATAAGTCAGCATGCAGTAAAGGATTGAGTTGTATAATACAGAATAGAAATACTGTGGTAATTCTGACAAGGGGAAATTTAATATATTAATATGTAAACTGGAGTAGATAGAAAGGTGGGATTAGACCTTGACATTTATTCATTTATTCAGTGTTTATTGAATGTTGATAATGCAAAAGATATTGTGCTAAGCCCCGAGAAATGGGTTTTGAAGAAGATTGACATTTGAATCTCTTTGAGGCAGTGTAGTGTAGTAGACAGAACAGTGGACTTGGAATCAATTCAGATCATGCTTCAGACACTGGTTTTGAGCATATTGCTTAACTTGCATGAGCCTCAGTTTCTCTTTATGTAAAATAGATATAATACCTGTAGCATATACCTTTTAGGGTACTTGTGAAGATCAAATGAGCTAATAGAACTTGAAAATCATAAATTACCTAATAAATGGCTTTGATGGCTATCATTTCATTGCTGTTTCTAATCTGTGCATGTTTCTGTTAATTGTTTTTGTATCTATCTAACCTCTTCTATCAATCCACAAACTTCTCAAGGGTACGTTGTACCCCCAAGGCCAAAGGCAATGACTAGGTACCTTGCCAGCTGTCATCACAGATGAGTTTGGAAATGTTTTATCAGATCTGGTGAGGAGAATAATGTTAATATTTGACTCTGATGCGGTTTGTCAAAACTTTGGAAGATTCCGAGTCTTCTGATCATCAAATTGAACAAATACAACATTTCATTTCTCATTTCTCTTTTGCCTCATTTTCATGGCCAGTAGGCTTGTCTGGGTCTGGGCTTTGCTCGTGGACCCAGTTAAGACATGATGCTTGGTGATCAGATGTCCTACTACAGTTTGTCTGGGCAGCAGTGCTCTGAATGTTCCGACACTATGGATGTAGCCCTTATTATTTGGCCCCTAAAAGAAAACCTTCAAGTATTGGAAACCAGCTTTTGCCCTGGACATACATGACTTCCCAGAAGAGTCAGAGCCAGAGGGAGACAACCTATTGGAATCTGGGGAGAGGCAGCTTTGGGGATTGTAGACATGCATTTATGTAACTTCGTTTAGATATCAAGTCAATGGACCTTTCAGCCCCAACTCAATATAGATAAAACTGCTTCATGGACTGGAAAGGAAGGAAAACAGCTAAGTTCTCTGATCACTCATTTTCCTGCTGCCTAATGCACTGCTTGAATCCCACCGTAATATTTGTAAAAAGCCTCCTCCGTAGGATAACTTAATTAAACTTTACTTACAAGAGTTGAATATTCATTACGGCTTCAATTACTGTCTTTGCTCCCCCTCTCCCCCTGCTCTGGAGTGCTTTCTCCCCCACTTCTTAGTCAGAAGGTCTAATTAGGCTAATGGCTGTTGCTTGCAATGACCTTCCGTCTGTGGAAAAACAAAACAAAACAAAACGAAAAATGGAGGCTCTTGTTTTCCCTTCCAAATCATCTTCACATGTGGCAGCCCAGCTCCTGAATTCCATCTTTTCTCTCCTCTTTCAAGGCCCGATCCCACTTGTTCTGCACTGCAGAATTAATGATGTATATTTGAAAACTGCTTGGCAGCCAAATTGCAACAAATAAAAGAAGGCTGGTGTGTCTGTGTGTGTGAGAAGGGGAGGCTGGGGTGGAGAATAATTCTGCACTTTCCAGCAATGACAGGCCACAGACGACTATAGTTTAGCTGGTAGAAAATGGCTTGTTTTAAAGAAGAAGGGATGGGGGTGGAATCTGCAAACAGGCAAGGAGGTTCATTTAAGCCTCCATGTTCCCCTCCTTCCAAACTCCCACCGCCTCCTTTCCCTGTTCTGGGCTAAATGTCAATTCTCTAATGGGAGAAGGAAGGCTCTTCAAAGCCTTCTATACTTGTTTCTCTTACTGTAACCCTGCGGGCACACATGCCAGGATTCCCATCCTGATGGAGAAGATTCTAAGAGGGGAGGGAGGATGGGAAGAAGGTAAGGCCATTCGCTGATGCAGTCTCTGTGCTAGCCAGCTTAGGGGTAAGGGACTGGGGAGGACAGAAAAGAGTTCAATGAGGGGAATAGCTCTGCTCATTTCCTACCTGGGCAGTCAGCAGCAGCAGAACGCAATGAAAGCAGACATTAGGAGAAGAGTTCATAAACTACTTGAGCAACTCTGAGTTTTTCATTTCCCCTAAGAGGCAGTAGAGCACAATGTATGGGGTATTGGACTTAGAGTCAGGAAGATCTGGGTTTAAATCCTGCCATAGATATTTATGAGATATGACCCTGGACAAGTCACTGAATCTTTCTCTAAGTTTCTTCCTCTGTAGAATGAGGGTGCTCTATTCTATGGCCTTTAAGATCCCAGGCAATTTTAATCTGTGATCTTATGACTTCTCTGCAACTTAATTTCCTCATCTATAAAATGCGACTGTTGGACCAATGATCACTAAGAACCCTGCTAGCCCTACATGTTATTATTATGCCATGATAAAAATAGCTACTGGAAATGGAGGATGGATTAGCCTGAGGGGAAAAAAAGTAGATAGATGACCTAAAATAGGTCCTGACATATTTATTAAAAGTGAAGATGGAAGGAAAAGTAGGAAACCAGTATCTATTAAGCCAGGCATTGTGGAAATACTGAGGATGCAAATAGAAGCAAATAAGAAGACCAGTCTCTGTCCTAAAGGACCTTCTTCAAAAGGGGGAAAAACAACACCCAAAAGAAACTGAAAAGCTGTAGAGAGGGGAAAGAAGAGAGGTAAATGAAGGCATTTGTCAAGGAGGAATGGTTTTGAGGATCTTGAAGAGAGTCTCAAGGGGAATGAAGACTTGTTTGTATACCTTCACAAAATGGAGGCTCTAGGTGGAACTTCTCATCCAGAGGAGAAGAGGGAAAATATCAGATGCACTTTACATTTGCTGAATAATAGACAAAATAATGAAACTACCATTTATCCATTTCCCTAAGGTTTGCATAGTTACTTTGCACACATTATCTAAATGATTCCTTAGGACAACCCTATGAGATAGATACAATTATTATCCTCATTTTATAGATGAGAAAAGTAAAATTGAGAGAGGTCAAGAGTCATACCACTAATAAGAGTGAGATAATGGATTTAAACTTGGGTCTTCTTGATCAACATAATCTATTTGTCACCTAGATACTCCGGGCTTAAGTTGTAGCAAAAGACATGAGATATACAGCCAAGTAATTTGTCTATAGTACTAGACAATTTAATTCTTTACTATATGTTACCCTGTCTCTGTGTTTTTCATCTGATAGACCACAAGCATTTTGTAGGGAGATATTGTGTCTTTTTTCCCCTTCTTTCCCTTCCCTTGAGACAGTCACTTTTCTCTGAGTGTCTATTTCTCCATCTGTAAGAAGAGCTAATGTCTCATGTCCATTATAGTTCTATATCCTAGTATTCATCATTCGGAACACTGTCAGCTCTAATAACAATTATGGTTCACAGCTATGTAGTGTTCTATAGTTTAGAAAATTCTCTACATATATTAATGTCATTGGAGAATGGTGGGCACATGACAAACACTTGGTTGATTGAATAGTGAGATACTAAAATGAGTAGCCAAAAATAATGTGTGAATATCCTTCCTATAAAGGCTCTTCTCTGTGGCCCCTTTATGACATTGGGTATGGGAGAACTGGCTTATAACCCCTGCTGCCAGGAAATCTAGCTGGTAGATTGTTTGAATTCTGAGATGTAGTAGAGTTAAAACTAATTGCATGTCCACACTAAATCTGGTACCAATAGATTGAGTTTTGCTTGAGGTGGGGAGAAGGACCAGACTGCTTAGGAAGAAACTGGACCAATTCATCTAGAAGAACAAAAGGTCAAGAATATTAAGGGAATCAATGAAAAAAATGTTAAGGAAAGCAGCCTCACAATATCAGATCTCTAACCATATTTTAAAGCAATAATCATCAAAACAATTTGGTATTGCCTAAGAAATAAAGGGGTGGATCAGTATAATTTATGAGGTACACAATATACCTAAGTAAATGACCATAGCAATCTTTATAGTAAACCCAAAGATCCAAACTTTTGAGATAAGTACTTATTAATGACAAAATGGCTGAGAAAACTGGAAAACAATTTGGCAGAAAGTAGGTGCAGACCAATATCTCTCATTGTATATTAAAATAAGGTCAAAACGGGTATGTGATAGATACAAAGGATAATATCATATGCAACTTAAAAGATCATGGAATAGTTTTACCTGTCAATCTATAAGGGAAGACTTTATGGCCAAGAGATAAAGAGAATTAAGGGATATAAAATGGATAATTTTGATTATAATAATTTTAAAAAGTTTTTTCATAAACTGATATAGCCAAGATTAGAAGGAAAGCAAGAAACCAATTAAAAATTAGTTTCTTTGATAAAGAACATATTTCTCAATATTTAGAAAATTGAATCAAATTTATAAGACTACAGATCAGTGGGAGGAAGTAGGTGGCTCTGTGGATTGAGAGTTGGGCCCAGAGAAGGGTGGTGATGGGTTCAAATCTGGCCTCAGATACTTCTTAGCTACGTGATCCTGGGTAAGCCACTTAACCCACTTTCCCCAGCTTACCATTCTTCTGCCTTGAAACCAATATATAATACTGATTCTTAGATGGAAGGTAAGGACTTTTTATTTTTTAAAGAACAGAAGTCATTCCCCAATTGATAAATTGTCAAAGAATATGAACAGCAGTTTTCAGAAGAAGAAAGCAAATGCTCTAAGTCAATTTTGATTAGAGAAATACAAATTAAAACAATTCTGAGATACCACTCTACACATTACAATTGGCTAATATGACAGAAAATGTAGATGACAAATGTTCGAAGTATTGTGGAAAAATTGGGTCACTAATGCACTATTGGTGAGGCTGTGAACTGAACCAACCATTTTGGAGGGCAATTTGCAACTATACCCAAAGGGCTATAAAACCATACATACCCATATCCAGCATATCAGCAATACCACTATTATTGTATGTATCTTAAAGAGTTCCAAGGAAAAGGAAAAAAAAAAACCTATATCTACAAAAATATTTAGAGTAGCTCTTTTTTGGGGATTGAAAAGAATTAGTAACTACAGGAATGCTCATCAATTGGGGAATAGTTAAACAAGTTGTAGTATATGATTATGATGGAATACTAGTGCTATAAGAAATGATAAGTATAATTCTGGAAAGACGGATATGAACTGATGCAAAGTGAAGTGATCCGAACCAGGTGAACACTGGCTACATTAACAGCAATACTGTATAATGATCAACTGTGCTTGACTTAGCTATTCTCAGGAATATAATAATCTAGCACAATTTCAAAAGCCTTGGTGAAAAATGCTATCTATCTTCAGAGAAAGAACTGATGGAGTCTGAATGCTGATCAAAGCATACTGTTTTAATTTTATTTTTCTTGATTTTGCAGGGTGGGCTCTTTTTTTTTTGAAACATGGTTAATTTGGAAATTTATTTTTCATGATTGCATATGTATTATACATAGCAAATTGCTTCCCTTCTCAAGGAATGTGAGGGAAGGAAGGAGGGAGAGAATTTAGAACTGAATATTAAAAAAAACACTGTTTACATGTAATTGAGAAAAATTAAATTAACTTTTAAAATGTCAGAAGAAGGAAGAAGAGAAGATGGAAGAAGAAGAGAGGAAGAGAGAAAGAAGGAAAGAAGCAAAGAAGGAAAGAAAGAAGCAAAGAAAGAAGAAAAGAAAGAAAGAACAAAGGAAGGAAGGAGGGAAAGAAAGAAGGGAGGGGATGAGGCAAGGAGGGAGGGAGGAAGGAAGCAAGGGAGAGAAGAAGGGAGAAGGAAAAGAAAGAATAAAGCTAGGAAAGAAGGAGAGAAGGAAGAAAGAAAGAAGGGAAGGAAGAAAGAAAGAAAGAAAGAAGGAAGGAAGGAAAGAAGCAAAAAAAGAATGAAAGGAAAGAAGAAAGGAAAGGAGGGAGGGAAGGAGAGAGGAAGGGAGGGAGTTAGGAAGAAAGCAAAGAATGAAAGAAGGAAGGAAAGAAGGAGGGAAGGAAGAAAGGAATAAGCAAAGAAAGAAACAAAGAAAGAAACAAAGAAACAAAGAAAGAAAGAAAGAAACTGGACCGCATGGGAAATGGAGCAAATCCAAATTTCCCCCCTTTATCTTATCCTGTTCAGCCTAGTCCTTCCTTCTCAGTATCTTGCTTTGACTAATTGAGTTTGTACCTGCCTTGAATTCTATCTGTTACCTAGGTTTGAGCTATCATGTACTTCCCTACAACTCTGACACTCAACCTGGTCTACCATTAAAAATGCTCCTAGACTTGTGGCTTGTATAATAGCTCTTTGTACCTTGGCTTCCACAGAGGATTTTGGCCTACTTAACTTCTCATCATTCCCTATTCTTCTAATAGTTCCTGGCAATATTCATCCTTTCTGTGTATCACTACTCTCCCCTCCAAAAAATGCCTTTGTAAGATAGTTCATTAAGGAGATGACATTGGATGATGGAAATTGGGGAAGGAGAAATAAGAAGATGGAATCCTCTCTTTGTCTCAGCTCTACCATTCCTTGGCAATAAATGGGAAACCCGAGTCTCTAAAAACTGTCAATATCACCATATTCTCATACATAGGTTCTTCTTAACATTTCCCCATGACCATATACACACATGCAGATCCAAAACCAGAATACAAAATATAGAACAACAACCAAAAAACCTACCCCATTTCCAAATCATCAACATCCCCAAGTCAGCAATAATCATAAAAACACACAACCAACAATAACAAAAAACTCTGCTCAGAACAAGAAGATGCTGTTCCAGAAAGCAGAAATAGCTCTTCCATAATGCAATAAAATATATTAAATTCACCAGACATCAAAGGAATTTCAGGAGCGATTGCTATATTTCCCAAGTAAACAGTGCTTTCAAACCAAACAAAAACAGCATTTGTGATCTCTATGATGGGGGCCCATTTTTAGTGGAGAATGTGTGGAATCCCCAGGCTCTTGATCAAAGGGCGAATTCTCTAAAACATGGTAATAAATGAAGCATTGAAAAATGGATTTGATCCTAAATCGCCCCCAGGTATGGATAAGGGCTGCAGATGACAAATCCATTTCTGAACAAAGGCGACCAAGCTTTCTCTGTTACTATCTTTACATTTTACAGGTTATTAAAAAAAATCAAGGGATAATTCCTGACAAAGGGTACTGAGATAAGATATGCAGCCCCAAAGAACATGAAACAGTTAGAATTTCTATGTCTGGGACTGTTTCATGATGATTCTCTGATCACATAGACATTAATGTCAATGTATATGTGTATCTGTATATGCTGGAAGATGGATGATTGCTACTATGAAAGGAGACAAGTAGGAAGACGGAGAAAGAAAAGAGGTGGAAGGAAGGGGGAAAGGAGAAAAAAGAACATGGAGGGAATAGGAATGGGAAAAGCATAAAAAGAGGAGGGGATGAAGTTTGAGGAGAAAATGATCTTAACTGTAAATATTATTTTCAAGTTGTAAACTATCTTATATCCAATATCTCATTTGATCTGCATAACTGTCAACTGGTTAGTGCACGAAGTATTATCCACTGTCTTTTGGATGAGGAAAAAAAATCTAAAGGAGGTGAAGTTCTTCACTGAAGGGAAGTAGTAAATGATGGAACTGGGACTCGAATATTCCTTAATTACAAGTAATACAAGACCTATAGTGTGGGGGAAAACATGTTCATCCTAAGGGTCTAGATGATCTCTTCCAATTTTAATTCTCTAGGAGGAATAACCTTGCTGGTAGACTTTTCCTTTCGCACAGAAAGGTCATTGATCAAGGTGGCTTCTCAATTTCATGGCTTTAGTACATATAAAGTCGTAACTAGGAATTTTTATACCTAAGGTAAGATTCATTAGAGACACTCTCATTTGGTTGTTGGGGCAGACTCAGTGATTCTAGACCATACAGGTATGAGCTGGTGGAATAGAACAGCTCATATTTGTGGGTTCTGTGGTAGATTCGAACTCAATAACTATTTAAAGCTTTTATTAAGTGCTTACTTGATGTTTTGCTAGGCATTTGGAGGCATAAAAACAAAACAACAATAGCTAGCATTTACAAAGTGCTTTAAAGTTTATAAAGCCCTTTGCATATATTATCTCATTTGGCCCTTGCATCAACTCTGTGAAGTAGGTACTGTTATTATCCTTATTTTCCAGATGAAGAAGCTGAAGTTAAAAGTATTGGAATGACTTGTCCAGGGTCACACAGCTAGTAAGTGTCTGAGACAAAATTAGAACTCCAGTCTTTTTGTCTCCAAGTCCAGTGTCCTATCCAATATATCACCTCATCTGTGCTCTTGAGGGCCTTGCTTTTTGGGATGTAATATTTTAAGTAGAACATAATTTAAGGAAGAAGAGACCATTAACAAATAGTAGGATCTAGGAAGGTTTCCTGTAGGGCATATCAAATGGGTTAAACTTTGAAGGAAGTCAAAGACTCTAAGAGGCAGGGGTGGAAGGGAGTTCATTCTAGTTCATTCTAGCTTAAGCAAAGGATGCAGGGTTCTAAGAAGAGCTAACTGAGTTCACTATAAATCTATGTCTTCCAATCTTAACCCCACCCTCAGTGGGATAAATCAGTCCTTTTGTTCCTCGCTAATTCTCTATTGTACTCAGTGGCTATTCTGAACTTTCTCTTCCCTCCTCCAGCCTTATTCTCTCTACTGAGTACTTTTTTTTTTTACTTTACTGAAAAAAAATCATAATATCCCTCCTTTCTTCTATTTTTCACCATTTTCTGAAATCATCCCCCCATTCTCTTCTTTTTACTCCACTGCCACACCCTACTTTTGTCAAGGCTAACCTCTCTGCATGTAACCTTCTAGCTATCCCTTCCTTTCCTCTTCTTTTTTTAGAGCATAGCTTTTTTTAAAAAATACTTTTTGTCTTAGTAACAACTCCTAGATGGAAGATCATGGACTAGGTCAATGGGATAATTTGCCCAGTATTACACAGCTAGGAAATGTCCGAGACCACATTTGAATCCAGGGCTCCTGACTTATATACAGTACCCTATACAAGAAACTACATATAATGATATATAGCTACATATAATTGTGTGTATATATATATGGAACTATACAAGCTACTGTTACTGTTACTGCTACTACAATTTCTATTACTACTTTTTCTGCTTTCATAATCTTTGGAATGTGGGAGAAAAAGGTTAGGCTAGACAGCCTCTACTGGCTTTTCCAACCCAGAAGCTGGATGCTTCTTAGATGGTTCATTTTGATTTTCCTCTTGTCCCAAGGGTATGGCTAAGAGGTTCTCCCTCCCTGCCCATCGGTCCCTCTGTCAATGTTCACTTCCAGGTGACTGCACACAGACCTACCCAAGGAGTCGGAGGAAGAAAGCTTTCCTTCCATTTTCTCCTCTTCCTTCCTCTCCTTCTCACTTATTATCTTTCTGCCATAGCCCTCTGTTGTCCTGATGTGGTGTACATCACATCCCCCCATGCATGGCATGCACACACACACACACACACACACACACACACACACACACACACACACAAACAGAGCCCTGGTGCTGGGTGCACATGCACAGCCACACAGTGGCATCCTCCCTTGTCCTGGCCAGAGTGATGAATTGCAGTGTTTGAAAAGAGTCCTTATCACTATGGTGCACATGGGCTTAGCAATGTGTGTGTGTGTGTGTGTGTGTGTGTGTGTGTGTGTGTGTGTGTGTGTGTGTCAGAGGAATGCTGGAGCTCCCAGCCTCCCTTTTCTCAGCCCTCTTCCAGTAGATGAAATTGCTGATGCTGCTGGGGATCTTTTCAGCAAAGACCTTGGCAAAATAAATAGAGGTAAGAGAAAGAAAAAAAAAAAGCTGATTTACTCAGTGTATGGCCTGCCCAGCAGGTATATCTATGCAATATCTGTCTGCTCTCTGGACTGCCTGAATATTGGGAGATTAGGAGTTGCCTTTGTGGGGGTGATATTGAGTATTCTGCTCAGAATCATTTGCCTGGAAGTATCTTTCTTAACAAAGTGCCAAGATAATTATAATGGCCACCATTATCACTACCACCACCTCTCCCCTCTATGTAGTCCTTTTAAGGTTATGGAATGCCTTTCCTAAAATTATTACAACATTGCATATTCTTTAGATTTAGATCTGGAAGACAAATGAGAACCTCCCTAGTCTGGTCCCATTTGTATGATGTTAGTAGTTTGATGGTGATGGCCCTAATCTCTCATATGGAGGAGCTAAGGTTCAGAGAGGCGATGGTCAAGGACATTTACGACTCCTAGTTTGATGCTCCTTCCTTCCATTTCCTGAAACCTTTTTTCCTATAAATCATCTTAGGGTAAATAAACGAATGGTCATTTATTATGTGCCAGGCCCTGTGCTAAGGGCTTTACAAAGATTATCCCATTTGATCCTCACAACAAGCCTGGAAGCTAAGGGCTTTTTATTCTCCCTATTTTTCAGTTGAGGAAGCTCTGATAGAAATTTAAGCAATTCTTGCCCAGTGTCTAAGGCAAGATTTGAACTTAGATCTTTCTGATTCCAAGGCCAAATCTCTGTCCTATATCCTTACTGCAAATATCCTTAGGATAAGTAAGACTTTAGGTCACTAATCTTCAATTCAAATTATTTTATAAGAGACTTTTCCGTAGTGGTGATATTGGAAGATGTTATGAGAATATTGTATCCCAAAGGTGTTAGTGGAGAGATGAAGGAATAAAAAATTCTAAAACCATGGACATCCCAGAGTTGGAAAGCAGCTCAGAGATCACCTAGCCCAACACATCCCTGAATAGTAATCTCTGCTATAAACATCCTCAGGAATTCACAGATCATAGAACTAGAGATGGTAAGAACCTTAAAGGTACTTTAATTTCACCCTTTACAAATGAGTAAACTGAGCCCCAGAGAGGGTAAGTGATTTGCATGGGGTCATACATGTAGTACAAGACAGAGCTAAAATCCGAACTTGAGTCATTCGACTACAAATCCACCAATCTTCCCACTCAATTGGATTCAACTCAATTCTATTGAGTTCAACAAATGTTTATTAAGCACCTAGTGTGTGCCAAGCATTGTGCAGAACCCCTGTGGTTATTAAAACAAAGGTAAAATAGTTATTGTCTTTGAAGAGTTTGTATTCTATAGGTGGAAGGGAGAATGGAACATGTGTATACTATGTAATTTTAAGAGAATGTCAGCCCTAAGTGCCTGAGATGATGGAGAAGCCTTCATAGAGGAGAGAACACCCAAGCTGAGAACAAGGGAAGCTGAGGGAATTGGTGGCAAAGAGAATGCATTCCAGGCTTTGGGGACATTTTATGCAAAGGCCTGGAGGAAGGATTCTGGAAAATAGAAGGCTCATGAAAAGGAGGAAAAGAAATAGAATGACTGGAGAAGTAGAGGGGAGCTAGATTGCGGAAAGCCTCTATCATGCCAAGTGAAGGAGTTTGTATTTTATCCCAGCCAAATGTAGCTATTGAATGTTTTTGAGAAGGTAACAGGTTCAGATCTGTTACTTAGTAAAATTCTTTTGGTATCTATAGGGAGGATGGATTCGAGAGGAAGAGTCTGAAAGAAGAGATGCTGATTGAGAGGTTATTATTATAGTCTAAATGAGAGAAGAGGACCTAAATTATGGTATCAGTGTGAGTAAAGAGAAGCGGATGTGTGTAAGAGATAGAGGGAGCAAGGGATGAGCAAGAGATCTAGAAGCTCTTTGGAACCAAGCAGAATAGACCCAGTAACATGCGCAAAAACTCCAAATACTTGAAGACGGCTAAGTTGTCCCTCTTGTCTCCCACAAAATTTCCTTCCTCCAGGCTAACCATACATATTTATTTTGTTTGTTTGTTTCAACCAGTGCTCACTGGCATGGTCTCCAGTTTTCTCCATGAAAGATATCCAACAGGGGATAATGTGGACGGTTGGATTTGGCTGAAATGCCAACACTCTTTAGTTCATGTTTAATGATGGGACTAAATGAGTCATGAGCAAATCATTGAATAGTCAATAAAAGGAGCTTTACTTTGCCCTACCTAACAAAGCAAGGAAGTAAAATGAGGATACAGAGGTACTTAGTTTTTCTGGATGTTATACTTCTTCATATGGAAATGCACTCTACCTGACTGGGAATTTTTATGACCAGAGATAATCAAGAAGGTGTGTCAGAGAAGCTGGGGTTGATGAGGTCCTAAGGACAGTCTTGTCTCTTTTTGAGGAAAGATAATTTGTTACAGAACAGCTAGGTGTTGAAATAGATAGAATACTGAGGTTGGATTCTGAAAGACTCATCTTCTTGAGTTCAAATCTGGCCTCCAATACTTCCTAGCAATGTGACCCAGGCAAGTCACTTCATCTGGTTTGCCTGAGTTTCTTCATTTGTAAAATGAGCTGGAGAAGGAAATGGCAAATCACTTCAGAATCTTTGCCAAGAAAATCCCAATTGGGATCATGAAGAATTGGACATAAATGAAAAATGACTGAACAACAGTTCATGTTATAGGGGAACAGGAGGGGAAATGGGCTTGATTCATTTTGTAGGAAAATATTGGTAGATATATTAGTTCTATAACAGGGGCACAGTGGCAAACTTGACTTTCTTCACAATTTTGTCCAGAATCAATAATTTTCTCCATATTCTCCTAGCTGCTTTGTTTCAAGATTGCCTATGGAAGTCAACCTATGGCTGGTAAGAAAGAAGAATGCCAACTGAAGAAGATAAAGGGTGGCCTTCCATATATGTGGTGGCAGATGCAATTTTTAGTCTTGTCTTAAATAAGCAAAGGAAAATTGAAAGGTGAACAATTTCCCAGTGAATTTGATGATCTGTATTATTTTTTTCAGATCAATAGCCTCTACCACATGGTGCTTGAAGAATTCATTTTTCCCTTTGGTCTGAATTATTTGGATTGTTAACTCAGTAACTGAACTCATAATGCAACACCCTCCGTCTCGGTTTGCTTATGCTGATGTTAAAGTTAATGTTCAATAGCAAGATAATGTATCAACATACTAGTATCCAAATAAGTTTGTACCTGTGTCACAGCTAATGTTCAACATTGACTGGAGGGTTTTGTCTAATGTTTAGTGGAAATGAGAACAGCAGAAAACACTCACTTGATGGGGCGATTGCACTTTTGATTTTGTGATTGTGTCTTTCTTGGATGACCTACCTGGTAAATTAAACCACTCACACCTCACAGGGTCAGGATCTGTAGCTCTCTATTTCCAGAATGAGTTATCTTTCTTCTTCTTCAATTTTTTTTTGTCTACAATGAGTTCTAAACATGAGATAGTATGATATTGGGAATTATAGCTTTTGCAAAATATTAGACAACTGCAATCTCTTTGAAGTAATGGAACAACAAATGATATACCATTGGAAGGATTAAGAAATATCCCCAGGTAGTAGCTTTGGCCATTTCTATGTGAGTCGGGCTTGTTTGAGGGAGAATAGTCTCTAGTTAGGCCAAAATTTTATTTTATCTCAAAGATCACACATTTAAAACTGAAGATTTTGAAGGGATCTCAAAAATCATTTAGTTTAATGTCAAACTCAAATAGAAATGGGGCCATTAAACCATACATAATGATGTTGACTTAGAAAACCACATATCAATGATATGTTTTAATGCATTTTAATTAATTTTGTTAAATATTTTCCAATAATAAAAATATCAAAAAATAAAAATATTTTTCCAGTTTGGTCCATTTCAGGTGCACTTTGTAGTGCTGTATGCTGCCCACCAACCTTCTTGGGAGGTGAATTTGAGACTTCTGAAATATATACTTGATTAAAAAAGGTTCCAAGCTGGGGACTTGCAAGGAGTGCCTCTTGTAGTCTCATTGACATATTGTGTGATGTTGAGCAAGTTCCTCAGCTTCTTGCTCTATGACTCAGGAGTCTAAGTAATTAGATTCACTGAACAGACATGGTAATTTTGCACTCTGATTTTAGTATGAACACCAAGAAGTCTTTTATCCTTGACAAAAGTTACTTTGATTTTTGGTTTCTTGGTTTCCTCATCTCTCAAAAGAATATAACTATATCTGCCTTAGCGTACCCACACAGTTGTTGTAAAAATAAAGTGAGATGAGGCAGCAGCATGGCACAGTGGAATGGGCACTGGCTTGGAGTCAGGGAACCTGAGTTCAAATATTTTTTTCTGCTACTATTTTTGTGACACTGGGATGTCACTTAGTCTTTCTAGACCTTTCCTTACCTGTAAAATGATGGATTTGATTGGATGTCTCTGATGTCTCTATAAGCCCTAGAATATGATATATAAATAAATATAATAATGTTTTGGGAAAAAATAAACATGAAAACAACAACCTAGACATTCCTAGAGGATGTAAGAGAATATTATCATTATTTCCAAAGTGTATCAGAATTGTTTTAGCCTAGAGTATCTCTAGGATCTGCCTGTCTACTCCAACTGGGTATGCTTTGGGCAGTCTTGGTATATTGGGTTAATTCTATATTTACAGGTAGAACTGGGATAATGCTGAATGAAAAAAAAAACACTTATTAAGCACTCCCTATATTTCAGGTATTGTATTAAATTCTAGAAATGTAAATGTAAAAGCAGAATAGCTTCTTACTTTATAGTTTCCATTCTTATTGTATAAATGGAGATTTTGAACCCTAGACTTCATTCCCAAGAAGTGCTTGGTATTTCCCAGAATTCCCTATAATCCTGAGTCTCCACGTTGGCAAGATCACAATTGGTATTTAACTGGCTGTAACACTTCCCATGCTCTCTTCCTTTGCAATGATGTAGCAAGTATAGTGGTAAGCTGAGTGCAGGGATTTTAAATGGGCTAATCAGCCATGGGCATGTGGTTTTTTATTTTGTATCTTCTTTATTCCTTGATTTCTAATAATCCTTAATAAACTTCATAAAATAGAATATTTTTATTATTAGAGACATAATTTAATTTTTACAGTTTTGGCAACCATAAGCAGGATGAGAACTTCTCAATTTTTTTAAGATAGTGTGAAGATTGAATTTAGCTATTTCCTGATTTTAACAATGAAGATATTTAGTCTAACAAAATCAGGGGGGATTGTGAATGTTAAATTACTCCACCCTACTTAGACAGTACTTTAGGGGAAGATAAAGTTGTAATTTCCTGATTGAACAATGAAGGTACTTAACTGTTACCTTATAGTGAAGCTAGAACTTTAAGTTAAGTCTATTTTAAGATCTTAATACAAAAAGGTGTTAAGCAACTATAAAGATATAATCTAATCAAAGAAGATGAGAACTCTAAAAGATATGGGCGTTTAGAGGAGGAGACACAAGAATGAAAGGTCTATATATTTGGCTCACTTCCCCTCTTGGGCACCTTTCAGGCAGTGGAGAGTTGGCTGGTGGCAGTGTGCTGGGCCTTATAGCATCTTAGTGTGGCTACAAGCTATTTCCGGTTTGGTGGTAAATTTCTGGCTGAGTTTTCCTCCTTTACTTTCCAACTTTATCCTCTTAGAAGCCTCTAATCTTCTTCAGAGACCTAGAGGTGGGGATTTTAAACTCCCCCTGGAACAGGCCAGGCAGAAGAAATCCTATACCCTCTTCCCTCATTCTCCTTAAATTACTTCCCTCTATATTAATTAAATTACCATAAATTTCCAGACTGACTTGGTTATTTTATTTGAGATTTCCTTTGGCGACCAATTAAATCTAGATTTTAAGTCACAACCCTAAAATTATCTTTACAATAGCCTAGATAATTTTTAAGCCACATTTCTCTTGCCAAGGCTTTTTGCCCACCCCCACCCACCCTCACAAAGTTGCTTCTCCTGATTCAGCTCACTCCTGCTGTCTGCTCCTGCCTTTAGCCATACACTCCTGATCTTCTTGACCCAGATCACTCACCTGACCCCAGCCCAGCCCCAGCCCCAGCCTCAGGCCCAGCCTGATCTCTGGCCTCCAAGCCAGATCACTTATCCAACCCCAGACCCAGTCCCAGGACCCAGGCTGCTGGTAGCTGCCCCTGTGTCTTTGGAATCACAAACCAACTGGTAAAAACTGGGGTGTCCTTTCCTGAGGCTACAATTAGCATCCACATGACTGGGGACAATAGATATCTGGTGGTAATGGTCAGGGAAGGCTATTTTGGGGTGGGAGTCCATTCAGAAGGAAAGTGAATGGAGCCAGAAGGCAATGGCAGTGTTGGATTGATTGCTGTTCCCAGAGCAACAAGTAGAAAGTGGGTGGGGAAGGTAGAAGATGGAGGTATACTCAGCTACATGGCAGGAAGGTGGTAGTAGGGCATGGTTTGTGGCTCAGAGGAAAATAAAGAGGTCTGGTTGTGAAGGTACAGTGAAGGAGGTAACTGCTAGGCATTAAGCCTGGAAAATGGTGGTAAAGGAAGGATATGCTATTGGATGAGTCTAATTGCATCCTAAGACTCACTTTGAAGACTCCATGGTTGGGAAGTGAGGGAAGGACCCCATGGGGATTTCCCAGGGAGTTTTGGCTGGGAACAAGTTGAATCAATCAGATTTCATAACCTAGATAAAATGATTGAGCTGAAGGACGAGGTGGAAAATGGGGTATGGAGAAGAAGCAGGGTGAGTACTAATATAAAGAACAAAGTCCAAAAAGGAAAGGAAAAAGATATAATCCTGGGTCAGACAATAGGCAGTAAGTCAACAAGCCTTTGTAAAGTGCCTACTATATATACCAGGCACTGTTAAGTGCTATGCTAGGATTTGAGTTTGACTACGAGTTTCTTCAGTTGTTGCACTGTATACTCAGGTGTACTTATGTTTTTTTTTTAATTTATGTATTTATGTGTTTTTATGATCAGCCCCATCAAGTCAGCTTCACCTATCATTCCTCTTCAAAGTCCTTGCAGCTGGATAGCTGCTGGCAATGGCTTTTCCAAGTGGTTGAAAATAGACTCCAAAGTTGGCCTTGGAATTGGAAGCATAGTTTGGTGTCATCTCACAGTATAGTTCAGCCTAGAAACTTGCAGCCTTAAAGTGACTGGAACTTTCAGAAAAGGTTTGAAATCTTAGTTCTGCCACTTACTTTCAGTATGATATTGGGAAGTCACTTGATCTCTCAAATCCTCAATTTTGTGAGATTTAAAATGGTTGAGGTCTTAAAATGTAGTGATTAAAATAGTGGAAGATATAAATTGTGATAGATATAAGAGAGGGTGAGCAAATTTGACCGCAGAAAATATGTTTCACTACAGTGTCTTGGGTTTAAAATCAAATATAAGGTGGTCGCCAGGGAAATATTCCCAATTATTCACATACCCAAGTCAATTGGGTTTTATAGAGATTTTAATTAACAATACAATGAGTAATCAAAGAAAGAGAGAGAGAGAGAGAGTAAGAAAGGAATAAGTATGAAGGGCCTCAAGCCAATATGGCCTAGACCTGAGTCTTAAAAAAGAAATTAGTCAGTTTTTTATAACTCACCATAAGATCTGTCTAAGTAAGGATTTCTAATGACACCAGGCCAGCAGCATCTCAGCTGCTTTCACCAGCTCCCTCCTCCATCTGAATGTTTCAGAATCAGTCTCCTCAGAATGAGTCTCTTCAATCTGAATGTTTCAGAATGATTCCCCAGCTCTTTCCTGAGCTCTTATTTTTAAGGGCAAAATCTCCTCTGTCACCTCCCCTAAGTCCTTACATCTACCAATCACTGTAGATGTTTCTAAAAGACCGCCCATTCTTAGTCCACACCTAAGAAGGTGTGGATTTTTGAGTAATTCACACCAGGAAAGCTCTGAGTAAGTTTTCCAGTTCTTTGTTCCTTGTAAATTCACAAGTTTCTTGACCTTTATAGGTACTTAGCTTAAGAAAAGTATGGGTTTAAGTAGTTTTCATTGTTCAGAAAAGAGTTTACAACTGTATCTTCCCCTAGGGCAGACCCAAGTAGGTAAAGTAGAATTCTCACATTCCTGCTTTAAGTAGAGTTCACTGCCCAAATGGGGAATGGTCTTAATCCAATCTTATAAAGTAGGGTCTGGGAAATTTTAAGGTTTACAATTTCCTTATCTATTAAAGGGAAGGCAAATAAACATTTAGTAAGCACCTACTATGTGCCAGGCACAGTGCTAAGTGCTGTACAAACATTATCTCATTTGATTCTCATAATGACTTAGACTTATTGTTGCTCAGTTGTTTCAGTCATATCTGACTCTCTATGACCCTATTTTCGGGTTTTCTTAGCAGAGATACTGGAATGGTTTGCTATTTCCTTCTCCAGCTCATTTTACAGATGAAGAACTGAAGCAAAAAAAAAAAGTTGTGACTTTAAAAAAATTAATGGCTTTTTATTGTAAAAAAAAGACATTATTTACAATTTGGAATGGAAATAAATTGTAATATCTTGAAGAGCAATGTTGATAGTTGTGCTGTTGTCCGCTGCCTATTCTGCCAGATCTAAGTCATGGTACAGAAGGTTTTAAAAATAGAGTCCAAAGATGCTCCCTTGCTGAAGGTCTCTTTAAAAAAATTGTGTGGTGCTTGCTTCATCAGCACATTACTTAAAAACTTTTGTGTGAATAGGAACAGCCTGACATCCATTTCACTCCAGTGCGATGCAGACAATGCTAAGCCAATAGAAACACACAGACAGACCATCCAGAGTCTGAGATCATCTTTAGGGTTTTGGAGCACACTTAAGTATAGAAAAAGCAACATTAGGACTGCATCTTGAAATTCTGCATCCTTCAAACAGGGTCACATAGATAGTAAATGTCTGAGGCTGGATTTGAATTCAGATGTTCCCAATTCTAGGTCCACTCTACTACCTAGTTGCCCAAAATGAGGGGTTGGATTAAATGGCTTTTCAGGTGCCCTTTTGCCTCTAGCGCTGGGATCCTTATGAACTCCTACTAAAGAACAAGCATTAAGGAGTTGAGCACCAGCTATGGACCCCTGTAAACCTAAAGGGAAGAAAAATGCCCATAGAACATCAGGGCAGGGAGTAGAGGAAGGATTGCCTTGTAAATGTTGTCTAGTCTGTGTTACTATAACCATCCAGTCTTATGCTTAGACCAGGTAGGAGGTGTCTGAAAAGGTCAAATAGTTTTCTAAACTAATGGTAGGTAGAGGCAGTAATATATAGTGGGGGAAAAGCTTTGGAGTAGGAATCGAGAAACTCAGTTACTCATCTTGACTTTTCCTGCTAGCTGTGTAACTTCCTGAACATTAAGACTCTGTACTTGAGTTTTGCCATTTGTATCTAAGGGAGTGCCCAGAAAAAGATGGATTTATGTAAAATGGGCTAGTTGGATTTAATGATCTTTCAGCTGCTATCCCAATTCAATGCAATTAAACATTTTGGAAGTAGCCCCTTCTCTCAAGTGACATATTCTATTAGGGAATGGGGTGAGGCATGTCACCAAAGGTACGCAGATAAATAAGCTATAGGGGAGACTGTGGTGGAAGGGAATGAGTTCTAGAAAAATCTGAGGGAGAGATGTTTCACTTGAACTAGGGGCGGGCAAGAGAGAGATCAAGGAAGGCATTATGGAGAAGGTGGCAACTGAATTGCATGTTGAAACATAAGAATCTGAAAGATGGAAATGAGGAAGAAGTGAATTCTAGGAAAGAGAGATGACTCATGTAAGCCATTATAGCCAAAAACAGTGCTGAGTTCAAATTAATTACTTGACTATCTTGGTTAGGAGGTGTAAAGGTGGAAGAGTATGAATTTGGTTTGAAAATGGAGCTTGGAGTCAGATTATGGAGAGCCCTGAATGCCCAGTTAAGGAATTATTATTTTATTTTTTAGGCAATAGAGAGCCAGTAGAATTTTTAGAGGATATAACTCTCACTGCAGAGTCAAGACTCTGTACTCTACCATTCTGCCTTTGATGCTTACAAACTGTGTGACTTTGGGCCTCAGTTTCTTCATGTGATGAAGACAGGGTCTCCGAGGTCTCCAGGTCTCTGATGCTCTAATCAATCAATCAATCAACATTGTTGCATATTTTAGCAGCACTGGCACCTCTAGTATGAAGGCATGCTGAGCCCTTTTCAGAGTTGTTCATCCATTGTTTTTTTACTCACCTTTCACCTGTGGCCCCAAGAAGCTGAAGCATGAAAGGTGGCCACATCCTGGGAAGACCATCTCAACAGTTAAACTAAGTTATAGGTACCAAACAGGTAATCATTTGGTGAGTTAGGGGCATGTCTAAAGAAGAACACATGAAGACTTCTCCCAGCAGATTGGGCAAAATAGAACAATTTATTACAAAAGTCATGAAGGTGTATGAAGCAAGCATGGTGGGATGCTTAGAGCTTTGTCAGACATCAAAGATGTCAAGGACATCCACTGCATCTTGGGCTACTACTAATCATCTTGACATTCGTCTTGCCACTGGACTATGATGGCTTTGGAAGAAAGAGTGAGGTTTAAATTCAATTCATCCACTTGTCCTCTTTGAAACAAAGGACAGATATACCGGATCTTGTGCTAAGTGCAGGGAATAGAAAAAGAGGCAAAGGCTAGTCCCTGCCCTCAAATAACTTACAATCAAATTGGGGATAAAACATGCAAACAAATATATACAAAGTCAGTTATATAGAAGATAAATAGGAAATATTTAACAGAAGGAAGGCATTCGAACTAAGAGAAGTTAGGAAGGCATTCTTTAGAAGGAGGGTTCCTTATATCTTTAACTCTGATTCTAGGAAATGTCCTGAGGCTTTGTGATTAATGCTTGATAGGAAGCAAATAAATCCATGCCCACCTATCACACAATCACAGGTCATAGAAGGAACACGAAGGGAGAATCAAGTCATAGGCACATAATAGAGACCAAATGCTCTAAAAATTCAAGTGTCTTCACTGGCTGCCATCTTGTAAGTATGTGGCCTATATTAGCATTAGGGGCTCCCCTGAGACTAGTTTTCTAATTGTTTGCTTTTCTCAGATTTTCTGCAAAAGCTTATTTAGAACCAGAAGTTTTGGAGGACTACATGGCTAGAATGTTCTTGCAGAACTGTGGGAATCAGACTTTCCTTCTTGCAGCATTTGGGATCCCTCCCCAGCTGTCCTGTTGTGTGAGCTTATGTGTTTCCCTCTGTGTCAATTCATTTGCTGTAAGTTGAAGCATCCTCTTATCATCTGCCAAACCCATAGGAGGCAATTAGCTGGTGCCAATAAACCTTAACATCAGAGATGCCTTTGGTGATGGGGATCAGATAGATTCTGGCTGTCTTTCTCAGTACAGAAAAGAGATCAATCAGTCATTCAACAAGCATTTATTAAGGGCAAACTATGTGCCAGGCACTGAGCTAGGTGCTGGGAATAACAAGAAAAATTGAAATCATCCCTATCCTCAAGGAATTTATGTTCTACTGGGAATGGGGTGGAACAATATGTGCACATATAATTAGGGGTATTTTGGTAAATGTTTAACAACTCACTCTTTAGGGGGGAAAAATCACATCACACTTTGAAGTTTATTCTGTATTTTAACATTTCCCCATGACTTTCTTAAGTCTAGTTAGCCAAGATACAATAAATCATGCTCTGATTTGTAGTGTTTGAGGATTTTGGATATATGAACACTCATATAAATAAATACAAGATACATACAGATAAATTGGAAGGTATTTGCAAATGGAAGAAGTACTACCAACTAGGGGAACAGGAAATGTCTAATGTAAGAGGTAATTAGGGATTATTAAAAGGGGAGCTGAGGAAGAAGTGCATGCCAGGCATTAAGAAGAACATATACAGAGGTGTGGAGAAGGGAAATGAGCTTTGTGTTTGAGGCATAGGGAGTATATAAGTAGGGGATGGATCATAGAGTTCGTAGAAGGTAGAATTAGGTAAATAAGTCTGGTGAAATAGGCTAAAGCCAGATTGTGAAGGGTGTTAGATGAGCAACTGAAGAGTGTCTTATCCTAGAAGTAACAGAGAGACACTGCAGAATTTTGAGCAGGGGAGTGACAGGGTTGGGTATGGGTTGTTGTTTAGTCATTTTGTGACCCCTTTTGGGGTTTTCTTGGCAAAGATACTGAAGAAGTTTCCCATTTCCTTATCTGTTTCATTTTACAGATGAGAAAACTGAGGCAAACAGGATTAAGTGATTTGCCTAGGGTTACCCAGCTAGTATGTGTCTATTGCTGGTTTTGAACTCAGGTCTCCCTGAATTCAGGCCAGGCATTCTATTAATGAGCTACTAAGCTGCCCAGTTTGATGTATTTGTTAGGAATATCATTCAGGTAACTGTATAGAGGAAGACTTAGAAAGGAGAAAGGCAAGGCAAGGTGACCGACTTAGGGAGCTTTTGCCTAGATGAGGGGCAGGTAGATACCTCAGTAGATAGAGATCCAGACCTGGAGATGGGAGAACCTGGCTGTAGATCTGGTCTCATATACTTCCTAGCTGTAAGACCTTGGGCAAGTCACTTGATCCCCCACTACTTAGCCCTTATTGCTCTTCTGCCTTGGAACCAATATTTGGTACTGATTCTAAGACAGAAGGTAAGGTTTAAAAAAATGACTAGAGGCAGAGCTAATATGGCAGGGGAGTAGTAGGAGCTTTCTGAATCTCCTTTCAAATGATCATTACAAAGGGTATCAAAAGGACAGAAATTAAAATCAGATGAGTAGAGGGGCTCTCCTACTGGATACAACCTTAAAGGTAAGCAACATTTGGAAATTTCCATGCTATAAGGGGGAGAAACTGCATTAATCAAAGTGCAAGCTGATCACCGCTCCCCCATACCACTTACTGTGCCAGAGTCAGAGTGAGGGCCTGGGCAATCTCTAAATTCTCAGGGGCTGGCTGGGGGCACTGCATACTTACCTCTGAGGCTAGTGCAAGGCCTTGGCAACAAGACTTGGGAACTGAGGCTGAAGACCATGGATCCTGGGCCACAGAGCACAGAGATTGGACAGAAATAAGACTGGCCACAGCAGAGGCAGCAGGGACTGGAAAAATAGCTTCAGGGGAAAATGCTTTAAAGCTCATTATAAAAAGATGTGCCTGCCTTCCTCACTCAGGCTTCTGACAGGGAAGGGAAGATACTACCAAGGCAAAGCCCTGAGAGACAGAAGCTAAGATAGCAATGTCCACCAACATGTAGAAACCCCAGTCCACTAGTAGCAAAAGGAATAAGCAGCAGCAAAAAAAAAAAAAGATTTAGACCCTGGATAATTTCTATGGAGAAAGAGCAAAATACAGAAGCAACAAAAGATATTGCAAAAAAGCAAACAAATCCAAACTTCCCCCGAAAAATGGAAATTAGACACAAGTTCTTGAGGAACTAAAAAAAGAGTTCAAAAACCAAGTAAGAAAGATAGAAGAAAAATGGGAAGAAAAGTTGGAAAAAGAAATGAAAATAATATAAAAAAACAACAGCATAAAAGACCAAATTGCCCACATGGAAAAAGAGGCACAATGAAGTAATATGCAAATTGGAAACCAGAATTGATCTGCTGGAAGCCATGAAAAGCAGGATAGTCCAAACTGAAAAGGAAAATCAAAAGATCATAGCTGAAAAATCTGTCTATCAAAGCTAGAATTGGGCAAGTAGAAGCTAATGATCTCACAAGATAGCAAGAATTAATAAAGCAAAATCAAAAGATTGAAAAAAATGTAAGGAAACAGGAAATATCTCATTGAAAAGAAAACTGACCCAGAAAATAGATCCAGGAGAGACAATTTGAGAATTATTGGTCTATTGGAAAGCCTAGAACAAAATAAAAGCCTTGACATCATATTACAAGAAAGTATCCAAGAAAGCTTCCATGATATTCTTGATCAAGAGGGAAAAATAGACATTGAAAGAGTCCATAGATCACCCTCTATATTAAATCCTCAAAATACAACCTTCAGGAATGTAATTGCCAAATTCAAAAGCTTCTAAGCTAAGGAGAAAATATTGGAAGAAGCCAGAAAGAGATAATTGGGTCTACAACCAAGAATCACTTACCTATCAAAACTGACTATATACTTTCATGGGAAAGTATGGATATTTAATAAAACAGAAGCTTTCCAAGCATTCCTAAAGAAAAGACCAGAACTAAATGGAAAATTTGATGTCCAAATACAAAATTCAAGAGAATCATGAAAAGGTAAACAAAAAAGAGGGGAAAAAATTAAGGGCTTCAGTAAGTTCAAATTGATTATACTCCTATATGGAAAAATGATATCTATAACTCTTGAAATTGTTTTCATTATCATAGTAGATAGAAGAATTATTCATAGGCAGAGGTTGTGGTACTAAGTTATTTAAGATGATATGTAAAAAAAATAGGAGTGTGTGTGTGAAAAGAGTATGATACTAAAAAAATGGTCTAGGTGAGAGGTAATGACCTGAATCAGAAATGTGAGAGTAAATACTTAACAACCCCCTCTACCTCATATACACAGCACATTTTAAAATTTAATGTGCTCTGCTAACATTTTCTCCATTACTTTCTTAAGTCTAGGCAAGTCAACAAAGCTCTGATTTGTAGAGTTTAATGACTTTTGAGGTGTAAATGATTACACAGAAAATTTAACAATTGATTCTCAGGAGTCAGTGTGAACTGGTTCTAGCACATATCTAACCTGAATCTAGGGTGTTGGCCATGTGAATAGAAAGAAGAGAGGGGAAGCAAGAAAACATTATGAAGGAAGAATCACTAAAATTTGGCAACTGAATGAATATGGGAGGTAAAGGAAAGTGCTGTGTCTCATGGTGACTAATATTATAAACCTGGGTTACTGGTAAGATCATGGATAAAGAGATTGAGGGGGAGAGAGGGAGGGAGAGAAAGAATGGAGGGGAGAGACAGAGAGAGAGAGAGAGAGAGAGAGAGAGAGAGAGAGAGAGAGAGAGAGAGAGAGAGAGAGAGAGAGAGAGAGGAAGGGAGGGAGGGAGGGAGAGGGGGATTTTAGGAAAAGATAATTCTGCCTCAGATATATTAAAATTGGGATGCCTATATGATATGATATCTAGTTTGAAATGTCCAGTAGTTGTAGTTGGTGGAATAGGATTGTAATTTATGAGAAAGACTACAATTGGGAGTCTTCCACAAAGAGATGATAATTGAACCCAGGGTAGTTGATAAGATAACAAATGAAGAGTATGTTGTTTTTGTTCATCTTTCCTGTTCTTTTTTTTTTTTCCTTAAACTCTTACCTTCTGCTTTAGAATCAACACCTGTATTGGTTTCAAGGCAGAAAAGTGGTAAGGGATAAATAATGGGGATTAAGTGACTTGTCCAGAGTCACACAGCTAGGAAGAGTCTGGATCCAGATTGGAATCCAGGACCTCCTTGTCTCTAGGCCTGGATCTCAATTCACTGAGCCACCTAGTTGCCCTTTCATCCTTAATTTTCAAAGAGGAACAATCTACCAATGATATCACATATCTTGACTTGTGTGTGAATTGGATTTAAGTGAGGCAGAGCTACACAAAGTTATCAGCCTCACTCTTTCTTCTGGAGTCATTAAAGTCCAGTGGCAAGACAAAAGTCAAGGCAAATGGTGATGGCCTGGGACAGTGGGTGACTTTGGTTTCTTGGATGTATAACCAAGCTGCACAACACCTGCTTCAGCTGGCTTCATGACCTTTGGAACATATTTTTCTCATCTGCCCAATCTGCTGAGGGAAGTCTTCACTTGTTTGGAGTAGACTTATCCCTAACTCACTGACAGGCTTAAGGCCTCTTAGTTACCCTCAATCTGATTTAACTATGAAGATGGGTTTCCCATCATTTGTCTATTATGCATACTGCAGCTTCTTAGAGCCACAGGTAAAAGTTGGGTGAAAAGTGGACACCAAAAATGGATGAGCAGCCCTGGACAAGCCCTTATAGCAGAGGTGGTGGTTGTCCTCCCAGAATACTCCATATACCTTAATCATAGTATAGTTTAAAAAGAGAAGAGGATCCAGGACAGAACCTTAGGTACACCTAAATCTAGGGGTTGGTTTTTCAGACTAAGGTATGGTCAGACAGCAAGGTGGAAAACCAAGAGGAAAAGCTGTGTTAAAACTCCTGAAAGGTGTGAATTTTAGATTTTCTCTATCCCTACTTAAGGATTAAGTGTTGAGGAGGATGGCCTATGACCGACATGGGCTAGCAAGTGACAGATCAGAAACAACTGACAGACCCCTGGGCTGTCCTAAGTCAAGCTTAAGCTACCATTGGTACATGTGAGGAGCAGGAAGTGGTGTAAAGAATGGTCTATATATTTTGTGTCATTTCCTCTCTCCCTCCCTCTCTCTCTCTCTCTGTCTCTCTCTGTCTCTCTCTCTCTGTCTCTCTCTCTCTCTCTGTCTCTCTCTCTCTGTCTCTCTCTCTCTCTCTAATGTGGAGACTTTGGGCTTCGGCAGTGTGGGGAGCTCATGGTGGCGTGCTTGGCATCTTGGTGGTTTGGTGTTTGTTTGCAGCTTGTCAGTGAGGTGACTGGGAGAAGTTCTTAGTGTGCTTGGTGAGTGATTTAGGCTGATTCCTTTTTCCTTTACCTCCTAAAATGCTATCCTCCTAGGAGACCACTCATCTTGGAGGAGGCCTTGTGGCTGGTAGGCAAGAAAGATTGAGAAGGCCTCTGAACTCCTGCCTGGCTCAGCCTGGGCTGGAGCAGTTTAAATTCTCTTCCCCCACTCTTCTTCTTAATTTCTTCCCTCTATTATAATTAAACCACCATAAAAATCCAAAACTGACTTGAGTGTTTTATTGGGATTGAATTAATCCCTGGCAACCACTAGTATAATATATTCAGTCAATAACCCCTAATACCTTACAAAGGAGCACATATTTAGGGGATGAGAGAGATAGGTTAGCAGCTTCAAATGTTATAGAGGAGTCAGGAGTGATAAAGACAGGAAAAAAGAGCGGGGTTTGCCAATGCTGACGTTGTCAGTAACTTTGGAGAGAGCGGATTCATTTGAGTCAGGAGAGGGAGTGAAAGCTTACTGAGTATAAAAAACTTTTTCTAGGAAGTTGGCTGTGAAAAAGAAGAGACATAAGAGTTGATACCTTGAGAGGAAAGAACATTTAAGAGAAGGAAGTTTGGAAATATCAAAATGACAAAACATGAACCAAGGAATTCCTCTCTCCTATTGTTCCTTGAAGCCCTTCCTAGTAAATCTGTGGTGTGAGTTTGGAGATCACCCACTGGGTCAGCCCTTTCATAACTTACACAAGACAGATGTGTCCCCATCTTTGTGTTCCTGAGAAAGTGGAGATCTCTATGTAGAGATCAAATTTGCCTGTGTCTCTCTGTGGGTTGCAGAATGGACTCAGAAACTGGTCTCAGCTAGTCCCTAAGGGGTATCATTTGAAGAGTCTGGCTCCATAATAGGCTGACTAGTTGTTTTTTCTCTTTTTTGTCTAAGACTGTATTCTTGAGGCTCTCCCTATTTCTTCTCTAAAAGGAGGCCAACTTTATTATCAGAGATGTGAGTGATTAAGGGAAGTGACCAGCCAAATAAGAGATACCAAAAAACATTGGAAATTTATAAGCTTTCTTTCTTTACCAGTAAATCAAAACATTTCATATGCTTATTTGTGTATTTATTCACTTTATTACAGCCATGCTCCACTTACTGTTAGGCCTTAGGCTAAAGTAAGAGAATTAAAAGGAAAAAAAGTGGCAAATAATTAAATAAGCTCAGTCATCCTCAAAATGGGCACGGATGGATCTCTCTTTTTTCCTTCTTTCCATTTTACAGCTAGTGGGACAAGAGTAGGGAAGAGAGAGTCTATCTCCCAAGGAACCAAATGTTCATTACTGTCTCCAATCCTCCTTTGTAGGGTATGGAGTATGTTAACCCTTTTAGACCATAAGTTCTCCATTCAGTATGTTACTCTGTTAGATGCCTAACTAACTATAACCATACTGCTGTTTAAGCTCCAACCATTGGCTTCTTCTAATGACAAATTCAACAAATATTCATCAAATCTGTAGCATGTGAAGACAATGTGCTATGTGAGAAACTGTATTTTGTCAGTCAAGGAAGGTTTGGTAAGCATTTGTCACTAAGACAACTTGGGGGATAAGCCAAGAGCCCCACAGTTTTTAAATAAATTATGCCCCAACATTTCCTTTAAGTTATTAAGCCCTTGGGATTTATTTTATAGTTTTGCTGCTCTAGTTCAGTTTTTTCAGTCATGTCTGACTCTTCACAATCCCATTTAGGGTTTTCTTGGAAAAGATGCTGGAATCATTTCAGTCATGTCTGATTCTTCATGACTCTATTTGAGGTTTTCTTGGAAAAGATATGGAGGAGGTTTGCCATTTCCTTCTCCAGCTCACTTAATAAATGAGAAAACTGAGGAAAACAGGGTTAAATGACTTACCCAGCATCATACAGCTAGTATGTGTCCAAGACTGAATTTGAACTCAGGTCTTCCTGGCCTGGCATTCTATCCCCTGCACCATCTACCTGCTCCATTCATTGTGAAATAGCAGTTATATAATAAATGTTTATTAAATTCTATTAACTCTGGATAATAGAAATAGATTTCCTTGTGGAAAAAGAGAAATGAGAAATAGATAAAAATGCAGCTGAATTCAGAACAGATTGAATGACTAGACCTAAAGAATAGTCATTAATTATTCAATATCACTTTGGAGGTATTTCTCTAAAAGAGTGCCACAGAAATTTGTCCTCTAGTCAACATTTTTATTAAGACTTAGATGAAGGTGTAGATAGAATGCATAATCTATGTTTGTAGATCATGTGAATCTGAGAGGGATAGCTGAATGACAGTGAGAGTCCAAAAAGATCTTGACAGCCTGGGACACTGGGTCAAATACTATAATGAAATTTGAGAGTTAAATGTAAAACCCTATACTTGGGTTTAGAAATTAATTCTCTCAAAAGATTGGGGGTGGTGGCAGTGGTGGTGGTGGTGGGTCTTGATAACAGTTGAACTGAAAAAAGATCTGGGATTTTAGTGGATTAAAAATTCAGGGGGGCAGCTGGGTAATTCAGTGGACGGAAAGCCAGGTCTAGAGACGGGAAGTCCTAGGTTCAAATCTGACCTCAGACACTTCCTATCTGTGTGAGTAAGTCACTTAACCCCCATTGCCTAGCCATTATACTACTCTTCTGCCTTGGAACCAATACACAGTATTGACTCCAAGAGAGAAGGTAAGGGTTTAAAAAGAATTCAGTATGAATCAATATGTGATCTGATAATCAAAAAAGCCAATACAATCTTAGACTTTGTAGTAACTTGGGCATTAAGGAGAGTATTTACAACAAAGATCAGATAAAATAACAAGGCTATTTTGCATGGAGAAGAGAAGACTTGGATGAGACAGGATAGCTGTCTTCAGGTACTCAAAGAGTTGTCATGTAGAAGGAGTAGAATCATTCTGCTTGACCCCAGAGGGCAGTCAGTGAAATCTTCCTTATTAGAGGTCTTCAAACAAAAACTGGAGAAACACTTGTTGGAGTTACAGTAGAGGGCAACGAGGTGGCACAGTGGCTAGAGCATTCATCTTAGAGTCAAGAAGACTCATTTTCTGAAAGTACAAATCCGACCTCAGACACTTTCTGAGTGACTGTGTGCAAGTGACTTAACTCTGACTCAGTTTCCTCAAAATGAGCTGGAGAAGGAAAGGGCAAACCACTCTAGTACCTTTGCCATGAAAACCCCAAAGGGGTCACAAAGAATCATATATGACTGAAAGAACTGAGTAACAGCAGAGAGGAGTCTTGTTTAAATGCAGGCTTATCTAAATAGTGTCTGTGGTTCTTTCCGATTGAGATTCTGCAATTCTGGGTCTTTTTAGTCATTTGAGATAAGTCTGCAGGATTAGTCAAGTAGGTCTATAGCAGGGGTTCTTAGCTCCAGTATCCATGAAGTTAAAAATATATTTTGATGACTTTATTTCAATATAATTGTTTTTTTTTTGCAATTCTATGCATTTAAAACATTTTTATAAGGAATCAATAGACTTTACTAGAATACTAAAGGGACCCATGACATAAGAAAAATTAACAACTTCTGGTCCTAGAGTATTTTTTGAGGTCCCTGTGATATTCCCCTGCATCTTCTTTTATAATCTTCATTTATACATGAAATGCCTTTAGTAACCTTCATGATGCATTGCCATAAAAGGCATAAAATATATTGGTTTGTTTGAATTATCAGATAGGCGTGAATGATTTTCAGTCAAAGTGTAAATCAATCCTGAAATATAAATGAATTGATATTCAATTCTTTCTTGTTTGGATGAGGAAGAGGGCATTGAAGAGACAAAGAGGGCATGAAGTCAAGGGAGGAGGATAGAAAAAAGAAGAAGCTGTGTGGGGACAGAAGACGGACTTAATAGACTTTATAGTTTTGCAGAAGATGGGTCTAATTTAGTTGTTTCTGGGTAGAAAGAAATCGAAGCCGTAAGCAGAGTTATTCTTCACATAGCTGTCAATCCAGATAGCATTGATTTGAATGTTTTCTGAAAAACTTGTTGACTTGTTTAATACAGCTATGGAAGATCTTGTTCCTAGGTGGTTTGCTAGTGGCTGTACTATGATTACTAGATTTTGAATGTAATCCTATGAGCATTAAAAAAAAAAAGTCTTGCCTTTCAGTTATGAATGCCAATCTACTGATCTGTTGTCTTTACGTTGTAAGTCATGAGTTTTTTCTCCCCCTCAATGATCTTTCAGGAGTTTAATAGAGCCATGCACTTGCATGGCTACCTGGCTGGAATTTTCAAAATTACAGTCAGTGTTAGAAATAAAATCTGTATCTCTTGTACACTAAAAAGATTTTTTTATTCTGTGTAATATTATTTGGTCTGAATGGCAATGGATCCATTTTGGTCTTCATTAACCAACCAACCTCATGAGTCACAAGAGATGCAGAATTAGAACCTCTTGGATCCTGAAGCATCCAGTGGTGTCCTGTCACCTCTAGGACAAAATAGAGATGTTTCTGTTTGACATTTTAAGGACATTGCAGTGTCTTTCTAGATGGAATTCACATTACTTACCTTCATCAATATGATCATGCTCCAGCAAGGCAGACTGGATTGTTGTTTCCTCTATACAACATTACATATACCAACTTTATGCTTTTTCATAAGCTTACCCTTCTCCCAGGAATGCCCTTCCTTCTCCCTTCTCAGTTTTGTCTCTTGAAATCCCTTTAAGTATCAGGCAAAATTCCACTTTCCACATGAAACTTTTCCAAATCCAACCAGTTATTCATTTTCATTTCACCATGAAATTCCTCTGCATTTAGTGGACAAACTTGGTATAAGCTGGATGTGCACTGGGTACCATATTTATTAGCAGTAAAATCCATTCCTTTCTCTTGTTCTCCTTTCTGTAAACATATAGGGAAAACAACAACAACAACAAAAACTCCCCCCTTCTAGCTATCATGTAATTAATCAGTAAGGGAAATTATCTCGAAGGTCCTGAATGAATGAAATAAAAAGCATTTATTGGGCCTCTAAGAAAAAAAAAAACCACTGTGCTAAGTTGTCCTTCCCCCTACCTCCCCTCATACCTTCATAAAGATCTTTGGGTATTACTCTGGGATCCCCTATGTTGAGGGACATTTTCACCCTGATTATAGATGGATGAACTCCACTTTGGATATATTGTTGTTGGGCATTTTGGTGTGAGTTATTTTTTGCTTCATTTAGATTATTATTTCTATAATTGTTATTATTTCTAAAGTTATTATTTCTAATAGCTTGATTCTACTTCTTACAGTTAATCATTATGTGACCCTTTTTGCACAGAAATGACATGTAAATGATTGATTTTTGGATTCCTGCAAAGGGGCCATGACCACTGCAGGATACAAATAGGAAAGCAAAATAATCCCTGCTGTCAAGGAGTTCACATCTGAATTGGAGAAGAGAGAATGCCAAACAGAGTTTACTTGCAGATTAAACAAAAAGGCCCCTTAATACTAAGAATAATACAGTAGGATGAAGGCAAAATGCATTCTTTTAGGGTGCATATTAGAAGGTTTGATGGCAGTAATATGGGGATCTAAGGGTATATTGGCAGAACAAAATGGTAAGTCTTTGTGGTCTCCCATATTTCCAGAGTAAGTAGCTAGGTGGTTCAATGGATAGAGTCCTGGGCTTAGAATCAGGAAGATTTATCTTCCTGTTTACCTCAGTTTCCTCATCTATAAAATGAGTTGGAGAAAGGAATGGCAATACACTCCCAGTGTCTTTGCCAAGAAAACCTCAGATAAGGTCATGAAGAATCAGAGGCAACTTAAACAATATAATAACAAAGGTGTCTTGCCAGAAAGATTGTATTTAATGACTCTTTGCTCAGTTGAGCAATGTGTATGGTTTTCCCTTGGGAGTTTGTAGGGACTGGAGAAACTGGATATATAGACATTTGAAAGGGGATGGGTGGGGAAGTGCATCTAAGGGTTGGAGAGGAACAAGGATTTTGTAGAAATAGGGAATGATGATGGTGGGGAGGGGGAGAGGCAATATCTAAACAGAATGGGAGAAGAGGAAGAGAGATACGTCATGAAGGTTTGGGGAAAAGTTTTCTCCTAGATCAGTGATGGCGAACCTATGGCATGGGTGCCAAAGATGACATGCAGAGCACTCTCTGTGTGGCACACATGCCAGTGTGGCTGCCCTCTCCCAACTTCCTTATTGGCAAGCTAGAGGGACTTGGGCAGAGTTGCTTTCTTCTCCCTCTCCAAAGTTACTGAAAACATTTTTCACATTCCCTGTCTCTCTGCCCAGCAGTCCAATGGGAGCACAAAAGGGGTAAGGTGCACAGCTCACAGGTGGCAGAGCTGGAGGGGAGCAGAGTACTTGGGCCACTCCCCTACCTCTCCTCTATACTCCTCACTTCACCCATCTCTGCATCCAGTAGCCCAATGGGAGCACTTCCTCCCTCCCCTGTGTAGGGGGTAGGCAGGGGGCACCTTGCACTCAGTGTGGGGGAAGGGCACAGCACTCAGTCTCTGGGAGGGGTCGACATGGCATCCTTGTGACTCAAGAAGTTAATGAAGACCAAAATGGATCCATTGCCATTCAGACCAAATAATATTACACAGAAAAAAATAAATCTGGGAGATGGGGTGGGGGAAGAGCTCAGCACTCTGTCTCCAAAAGGTTCACTATCACTGCTAGAGTCTTCTCCTCCTGGGGCCTCCAACACCTCCAGAAAAGATCTGTCCTTCTAAAGTTGTGCCAGACACCTATATGCTACAACTATGGTTATGCAAGAAGAGCCTTACTGACCCAGGTTTGGTTCTGATCTAAGGATAAAATGAGATAAGGCTTTTAATGATGAGAGGATTCTATGAAACTGACGAGTTCGCCTCCCCTTTTGTATGTGAGGTACTTTCTAGCTCAGTCTGACATTCTATGACTACATGGTTTATTGGACATAATTAGGTAAAATTACAAAGAGAGTGTCAGTGTTCCATTGCTGTAGAGTGATTTGCCTAGTCGTCTCAAAACCTCTACCCTTTAATTTCTTTAGAGTTCCTGGAGAATAGCCTGCAGTATCTGCTTTTTCATGCAAGAATTGGGGTATAGGGTACAGAAGAAGAAAGGAGAGAGAAAGTGAGAGACAAAGACAGAGAGAAAGAGAGAGAGAGGGCGAGACAGAGAAAATAGATGGAGATAGAGAAAGGTAAGAGAGAGAGGGGGGAGAGAGAGAGGGGGAGAGAGAAAGATAGAGAAGAGAGGGTAAGAGAGAAAGAGAGAGAGGGTAAGAGAGAGAGAGAGAGAGAGAGAGAGAGAGAGAGAGAGAGAGAGAGAGAGAGAGAGAGAGAGGAGAGAGAGAGAGAGAGAGACGAGAGAGAGAGAGAGAGAGAGAGAGAGAGAGAGAGAGAGAGAGAAGAGAGAGAGAGAGAGGAGAGAGAGAGAATGATTGTAATGATTGTTCAGGGCCCCAGTTTTGGACTTCAGAGCTTTTCTAAGAAGGCAAATCCATGGCACCTAGCACAATGCCTGGAAAATAGTAGGAACTGAATAAATATGTATTGCTTAATTGAATGAAGACTTCATGGAGGAATCAGAACCAGAGCCTGTCCTTGAAGGAGGAAAAATAGAGAAAAGATTCTGTAATCCAGATTTTCCATTAACTTGTACTGGACTTTTCCCAATTAGTGAGTGTTGACTATACCAGGGGGATGATGAAAAATGGAAGGAAAAATTCATTTCTAGAGCCCATTCCTCTTGGCAACTCTGTGAGGAGGGTAGTTTAAACATCATTAAACTCATTTTATAGATAAGCAAACAGAGTTCCAAGAAGGTAAGTGACCCACCTCCCAGAGCCATACAGCTCTTGCCAGAATTGGGGCTCCAATTTAGGTACTCAGATTTCAAAGACCAAAGGGCATTTAGGACACTCTATTGCTTTTAGAGCAACTGTGCCACATATTGGGGATTTCTCTTCCTACAATGGTTCAAATGGGACCTCTGCTAAAAGTCCAAACCAAGGACTCTGTTGGGGAATCAATGGTTATTTTACTGATGAAGGGGGAAGAGCAAGGCACATAATAGATGGGATTGCAATACTCTGACATGCTTCAGTAATTAATCACTAAGTGCTTACTGAGCATTTTACTGGTACCATGGCACTGTGTTAAGTGCTGGAGGTAGCAAGAAAGGTAAGAACAACACCTGTTCTCAATAAGGGCGTCTCTGTCTCCAGCTCCTCTGAGTTCCCCTCTTTCTTCAAGTCTCAGTTAAAATACCATCTTCAAGGTGTAGCTAGGTGGCTCAGTAGCCTGGAGTGGCCACCGAGTGACAAAGCCAGACCTTAAGTTGTGTAAAAAATTGGACTTGAACTCTGGACTTCAACCCCCACAAGCCTTTGCTCCCACTTACCCAGAATGCTTTGTAATCTCACCTGGGCCGAGATGGAGAAGGTATTTAACCTGATTGCAAAGCTTTGAGTCTCTTGGACTTCTGTTTTGGGGCAGATGTGGCTCTTTCCATAATATAGGTTATCTTGTCTAGGCCTCTGGCCTAGGCACATATTTTTTCTTATTCTGTATTTTCTTTAATCTTTAATAAACCTCTAAAAATATAATACTCCTTGCAGAGAGAAACTAATTTCTACCTTTCCCCAAATTCCTAAATTTTAATCTTTATAGTTGGGAAGACCTGGGTTCAAATCTGCTCTCAGACACTTATAGCTATATAACCCTAGGAAAGTCACAACCTCAATTGCCTAGTCTTTACCAGTCTTATGCCTTGGAATCAATATTTAGTATCAATTCTAAGACAGCAGGTAAGGGTTAAAAAATATATCACCTTTTACAAGAAGCCTTTGTGATCCCTATTAATGCCAGTCCTTTGCTTCTTTTGATTAGTTCTAATTTATCTTGCTTAAATTTTGTTTGTACATAGTTTTCTTTTTCATGTTCTCTTCCATGAGGCTATGAACTTCTTGAGAGCAAGGATTATCTTCTGTCTTTCTTTGTATTGTCAGTGCTTAAGACAATACTTGGCTTAGAGCAGCCCCTTAATAAATATTTATTGACTGACTAATATTCGAATGAGGGGAATGACGTATAAATAATTAAGTACATACATAGCTAGGTACATTATATATATATATATATATATATATATATATATATATGTATATATATACACACACAAACACACAGAGAGAAACAGAGACAGAGAGACAGAGACAGAGACAAAGGGATGGGTATACAAAGAGACAGATATATTTTCAGAGGGAAAGATACTGACAGTCAAGAAAGATCATAAAAAACCCCAAACAAATTAACCCTGTGTGAGGTGGGATTTGGGTTGAAACTTGAAGAAAGTCAGGGAAGGCAGGAGGCAGAGATAAGGAGAGTCAGCATTCCAAGAACAGGAAACAGCCAGTGAAAAGACATGGAAAAGGGAGTTGGAGCATCATTGAAGAAACAGCACATGAACCTGTTAGCTGGATCACAGAAAGGCAATGAAGTACAAATACCAGACAACTGTAGTGACTGAGCACTTTCTCTGTCTTGTTCTTTCTGTTTCTCCCTCTTTCCCTATCCTTGTTCTTGTTCAGCTATAGCTGAGCAGGCTGCCCAGTGGATTTGTATTAATAAGAAGCAATCAGGAGCAGCTGTAATGCTCCCAATCAATACATAATTGCATCAGGGTTATTCCATTACCTTAGGCCTCTCTTCACTGATTACCACTGAGGCCTTGGTGATTCAAGCTTGCAGACTTGGCAATGGAATGTCTGTGATAGTTGCCATCATATGGTAGTACCTGGATCCTTCTGGCTCAAAACTCACAGGATCCCCAAAGTCATCTTGGTCCACACTCTGGCCTGATGCCTACACCCCTTCTACAGAATTCCTCAAAGTCATTATACAATATCATGGAATCTTGGAATTTTAAAACTGAAAGGGACATAAGAGGCCATTTGGTCCAACCAGTACCTTAAAGGAATTAGTCACTCTGGCCTCTACTTGAAACCCCCCAACCTAACTCAGTCAGCTTTTGGATAATTCTAATTGCTAACAATTTTTTTCTTTATATCAAGCCCAAATTAGCTTCTTTGCAACTTTTACTCATTGTTTTGTTCCTGGTTCTGTCCTCTAGGGCCTAAAAGAATCAGTCAAGTCCCTCTGACATCTGAAGACATTTCCCTAAGCATTTTTCTTCAGGCTAAACACACAAAGTTCCTTCAATCCATTTTCTTTTTCTTTTTTTTTAACCCTCACCTTCCGTCTTGGAGTCAATACTGTGTATTGGCTCCAAGGCAGAAGAGTGGTAAGGGCTAGGCAATGGGGGTCAAGTGACTTGCCCAGGGTCACACAGCTAGGAAGTGCCTGAGATCAGATTTGAACCCAGGACATCTCATCTCTAGGTCTGGCCCTCAATCCACTGAGCTACCCAGCTGCCCCCTCAATCCATTTTCTTATGACATAGTTTCATGATATTTCATGAACTTAGTTGTCCTCTGGATATCGTCTTTCTTAAACAATGCCTGTAAGACTGGACAATACTCCAAATGAGGTCTGATGAAGCACTGACTCCTCTGTTCCTAGAAGGTAAGTCCCTCAATGAAACTCAAGAAAGCATTCACCACGATGCTGGTATTGGACTTGAATTCTGCTGATAATCTCATCTTTCTTAGAAAAACTATTTTCTACCCATGCTTTCCCATTTTACACTTAGGAAGTTGATTTGTTTTGCTCCCCAATACAAGATTTTACATTTCTTCGTAATGAATTTAATCTTACTAGATTCAAGCGAATACTCTTCTTCATCAGGATTCTTTGGGATCCTGAATCTGGTGTCCACTGAGGGAGCTCTCATTTCCAGCTTTTTGACCCTTGAAAATTTGATGAGCATACCAATGACTTTAACCAAGTTTGTGACAAAAGTGTTAAATAGCAAAAGGTTAAGCACAGATCCCTGAGGCACAACAAGGGAGACCCCATACAAAGTGGACATTGAACCAAAAATGACTACATTTTGGATCTGGCTGTTTAACCAGTTCTGAATTTAGCTCATCATACTATTGTTAAATCAAGTCTCTCCTTCCTTTAGGTAAGAGTAATATGAGATAAGATGAGAAGCAATGTGGCACAATGGGGAGTGTGCCAGAACTCATAATTGGAATCATTGAGACTTGCTTTTAGTACATTCTGAGTATGTGACCCTCACAAGTCACTTAACCACTTGGGCATCTCTGCAACCAAATTGGAGAATTGTTTATTTGTATTAGTAGAAGGAGTTACCTCACTGGGAGTTCTCTATATCAATGAAATCATAAGTTTATCTAAAAAAAGTTATACTTTATCAAATGCTTTGCTAAAATATAGGTAATCTGTATTTATAGTATACTTCTGATTCACTAGTTTGGTAACCTCATTTAAAATACTGAATGAAAGGGAAGCTAGATGGCCCAGTGGATTGAGAACCAAGTCTAGAGACAGGAGATCCTGGGTTCAAATGTGACCTCAGATGTGTACTTCGCTGTGTGACCCTGGGCAAGTCACTTAACCCTCATTGCCTAGGTCTTACTGCTCTTCTGCTTGGAACTAATACATAGTATTGATTTTAAGCCTGAAGGTAAGGGCTTAAAAAAAGACTAAGCCTTTAAAGGATGAGAAGTTGGGGTTTGTTAATAGCCCAATGACTATGAGAAAAGAGAGATTCTTCTTTGTAGAGGCAGTTCATCCTAGTCCAAACTTAGTTCAAACTTCATGGCTGGTATAAATCTTGAAATTTCTCAGACTTGTGAATGTTAAAAATTTCCACATTGGGGAATTCTCTATTGGAACAATTCCCTACTGGGAACATTCCCCATTTTGACAGTGAGAACTCTACTTGGATCAGAAATGGGAGGACCTCTACTCCATCCATACTTAGGACTGCTTTAGGGGAGAAAACTCCTTGCTAAACAATGAAAGTATTTAAACCTATACTTATAATGAGGCAAAAAGTTCTTTAAGCCATGCCTATTTTTAGAAGTAATACAAAACTCTTACATTGGGCAAGAATTGCCATGGACCTCCCACTTCAGTGTCTTGATGCCCAAGTTATTTAGAGATTGATTCCAATCAACTCTGAGCACTTATTAATCTCTTTTGAGAGCCTCACACGCATTCAGGGATCAACTATATGATTCTATTTTCTTTCTTTTTGAAACAAATCCACTTGTCCCCATCCTTGAGTGGGCTTGGAATTCCATTTAGGTTGTCTTGTAAATTGGGAAGGATCCTTTGGGGAGACACTGCCTGTATATTTAGGGGAAGAGTTTCTGCCCAAGACAATCTGTTTTCTCCTCATCCCAGGATTAAATCTGATCTGTGTGGAAGGGGAAGAGGATGAACACCTTCATGACCCCATGTAAATACATCTTTGTATCTGCAGAGGCCTGAAGGGTCAGTTCCAGTTAATTCTAAGTCCCTAATCTCGGTAGGAAGAGCTCTACCCATTCTGGGAGCTCAACTCAGTCTATCTCAGGAATGGGAAACTGGTTTTTCCTTTATATTTCCTTTCCTTTTTGTCTCCCTTTGTTAACTGTTTGATTTATTCCATTTTTTTCTCCTTTTTTATTTGCTTGGATTAGGACATGTCTCTTTTAATACTAGACAAATGATGACTTCTGATAAACTTTGTAAAATGTTCTTTATTGAATTTGCATATTTCAGGGAGTGATTGTGATATCTGCTTGTAAGGTTGGGGTTATTTAAGAATTATACCATGAGGGGAAGCTAGGTTGCACAATGGATGGAGTGTCAGACTTGGGTTCAAATCTGACCTTAGAAACTTCTTAGCTATGTGACCCTGGGCAAGTCACTTAATCCCAATTAACCTTTTCTGCTCTTCTGCTTTAGAATCAATATTTAACATTGATTTTAAGATAGAAGGTAATGGTTAAGAAAAAACAGTTATGCCATGTGAACTGTTTATAAGGCACTGGAGAAAGTACTTGAAAGGACAATATTTGGGCTTCCACAGGACCCCAAAGAACTTTCATGGATTGGAGATATGAACAAATGTGCAAAATGCATCCCAGCTGAATTGCTGAGGATAGCAAATATTTAACTGGGTGAAGAGTGTAATGAAGATGGATGATCCCATTCTCTCTTAGAGCCTTGGCAAATACTCTTTACCTGGTTCCAGCTGACTGTTGGGGAGCTCTGGAGCCAACTTCTGGCCAACATAAAGCTCAGAGATAATGGGATGGCAATTTGAAGTAACAAAGAGCCCCATAATTGGCTGCTAATGTAGAAGAGCTGATGACTCAGTGGGTTTTTAAAAAGAATTATGCCCCCCCCAAATCTCTAAACTATCCATACTCTTTGACCTAGCAATATTAAGCTTATACCCAAAGAGAGTAAAAACAGAGAAGAAAAGACCCATATGTAGTAAAATATTTATAGAAATCCGCTTAGAAGTAGCCTCAAATTGGAAACTTAAGTTTACCTATTAGGGAATGGCTAAACATTATGGTTAAAAATGGCTAAATATATAATGGTAATAATAGCTAACCTTTATGCAGTGCTTATTATGTGCCAGGCATTGTTATATGTACTTTGCAATTATTCTCTCATTTGATTCTCAAAAAAAATTCTGGAAGATAGATACTGTTATTGTCCCCATTTTTCAGATTAGGAAACTGAGGAAAACAGTAGTTAAGTGATTTGTCTAGAATCACTCATTATAAAATATCTGAAACAAGATTTGAACTCAGGACTTCCTGACTCTAGGTCCAGCATTCTATATATTGTACCACCTAATTACCCAGATGAATGGAATGGAATATTGTACCATGTACCATGATATGATTAAAAGGAACGTTTCATAGGATGCTGGAAATTTTTCTATGAACTAATGTAGAGAGAAGTGAGAACTGGGAAAACAATTTAGACAGTGACATTAAAAAGAAAATAAAAACTTTGAAAGACTTTAGAATTCTATTCAAATCCGACAAAACATGGGTCCAGAGAATTGAAGATGAAACATGATGCCCTACACCAGTGTAAGCATTTGTTTTGCTGTACCATGGACATTTGTTATAAGATATTTCTTTTCCTTTTCTTTTTTATTGTTCAATTTGGTGGGGGTAGGGAGTGGAGAGCAGAAGGCAACCAGAAGGTCAGAAAAATAAAAACTTGCAAAAAATTTAGAATTTAATTTAAAAAGAGACATTAGAGATGATTTCTGGCTGGTTCCTCTCAGGTATACAGATGCACAGAGATCATTTGACTTCATTTTCTTTTTTTTTTCTAAAACAAATCTACTTGTCCACATTGTTGAATGAGCTTGGAACTCCATTTGAATTGTCCTGGGAATTGTCTACAGGTAGCATTATGTGATTTTAATCAGGATGGAGAATGAATACTTCTCTACTCCATCCTTCCCCACAAGGAATATGAACTCAATAGATAAATTTCTACTGAGTGCTCCTGTCTGCCTTTGCTTTTTTATGTTTGTTCTTTCCTCATCTTTGGTGAATGACTATACCACAGTGGATATATCTGCCAAGGACTAGTGATGACCTGGTGAGTTCCAAAAGATGTGTCCTGGGTGCAGTAATAGCTCTTGGTAGGTGAAGTGTCTGTATCTAAGAGATCTAGTACCAGAAAGAAGATCAAGTTTAGCTGTTTGATCAGACAACGTTTATTGAAATGAAATGTGAATTGTCTAATTAGCAGTAATATAAAAATGCTTTATGTTCAGATGATATTTAAATATCAACCAACATAACAAGTTATGTTACTGAGAAGCATTCTATTGATGCATGCTGGGATTCTTTTATTTATTTTTTGCTAATCAGTTATTTCTGTGTAATAATAAATTACCTATCCCATACACATTTCATGATTTTTGCATTGGGTATCTTTTTTCTACCTGTTTTGAGAGTCTTTTAGATTTAGAAGCCATAACTTTTATGATAATTAGCATCCCCTCTAGGTGGTGGTTTGTTATCCAGCAGATGAACATGGGAAGTCTAATACTTAGAAGCAGAGATTTCTCCAGAAATGAACCTGGCACAAACTTCAGTGGATTAGGAGGGGAACAAGTATCTCTAGCCCCCTCTAAACTCAACTGAGTAGTCTTCCTATGCTAGAAAGGAAAGAGAGTTACTCTCTCATGGTTTATTTTTCAGGAAGCTTGCTGACTCATTGTAATCATTTCCTTCTTTCCTAGATTTTCACCAATCATCTGTTTAATGATTCGGTTTCATATTTTCTTAGGAATTAAAGTTGTGATCACTGGTCTCTAGTTGGCAAACTGTGCTCTCTTCCAATCTGGGGCCTTTTCCCATTCCTTCAGTACCTTCCTCTTTTTTCTTAGTCTTCTAACTATGATTGGCAGGGGCTCAATTTCACATTTTTCAGTTCATTTAAGTTCCTAGGGCCAGGTTCATCTGCACCAGGTGAGTTGAATTCAGTAGTTCATCTGGGTCAGGTGAGTTGAATTCATTAAGGTATTACATGCTGTTTACCATTTCCTCACTTATCTTGAAATGGATTCTATATTAGCTATTTTTATTCTTTCCTTTTCAATCCAAAGGTTTTTCTTTATGACTGAGAAAAGTGAAGCAAAATGTGAATTTCAACACTTTACCTTTGCTTTGTTGTCCAAGGCTGACCACCTTGGACAGTGTCTTACCCCTTCTTTAGATTTGTTTTCCAACAACTGCTTGATCACATGGGTTGATGGGGATATGATTGGGGATGTAGACTCTAAACGATCACCCTAGTGCAAATATCAATAATATGGAAATAAGTCTTGATCAATGACACATGTAAAACCCAGTGAAATTGCGGGTTGACTACGAGGTGGGGGGCAGGAGGGGAGGGAAAGAACATGAATCATGTAACCATGGAAAATATTCTAAATTAATTAATTAAATAACATTAAAAAAAAGATTTCTGTTTTCCTCAATACAGCTAAAGCTACAGACTTTTTGTTTGTACTTAGTTTTCCATGCCAACTTCAGTTCATTCTGGGATTTTACATTTCTGGAACTATTTTGACAAGGTGGTCTTACATTTTTATATCTATTCTCCATGGGTCCTTCTTTCTATCTTTTCTGTTTATCTTCTAAAATATTCTAAGCTATTTGATGAGTTCCTTATATTTCCATATCACTCTTATCTGAAACTTTATTTTTTATCCTTATTAGAATTATTTCTGTTTGTGTCTTTAGAATTTTATTCTTATGAGTCCTAACCTTCCTGATCTTTTAACTATAATATAATTTATTCTCCAAGGCTTTGTGTTTTCTGCCCCTATCTGGCTATGCCTGCTTTGTCCCTGACTACATAGCTATGCATCTAGTCCTACTAGCTCCTCAGATTAAGAAAGTTATTCTCCATTCTCTGCTTGTCCCAAGAATTTTTCTCTTCGGGCTCCATGCTGTCTGTCTAATAGGCAATGTCTGGGTCAGGCTTTTTCTTGAGGTTTTAGGGGCCCACAATTGGGAATTTAGTTTTTTTTCTCTTTATTTTTTGTTGTTGTTGCTTTCTGGTCAGCATAGAGCCATTCCTCTGGCCATTGGCCAATTAGTACTGCCTTTATTTAACATTTGCCATTCCACCTGCTATTCTCAGTTGGCATCTGGCCCAGACAACATGGTTTAAATTATCCTGACCCTCTCTACCTCTCTTACACCGTCCCAAACATCCTGATGTATATTTTGCATTATGGCTTCTGATTGACCTTATTTTCTTCTAAGAAACATCAGTTCCTTCCCATTTCTCCTGCCTTGCTCACTGGTAATGCTCTGATAACGACATATATTTCTTTCTTTAATTCTCTCTTCTGAGTAATGGGTGTATCCTTTTTCTTTGAAATGGCTTTTAAAAAATGATCACTGATTTAGAGCTTGAAGGGATCTTAGAGATAATCAAGTCCAAGTTGTTCATTTTATAATGAGACAACTAGGCTGTGCAGTAGATAGAATGTCAGGACTCAAGTTGAAAAGACTTTAATTCGAATCTAGCCTTAGACCCTTACTAGCTGTGTGACCCTGGGCAAGTCACCCTTTATGCCTCAGTTTCCTTATCTGTAAAACAGAAATAACAATAGCTCTTATCTCCCAGGGATATTGTGAGGATCAAATGGGAGAGTGTTTGTAAAGTGCTTGGCATAGCACTTGATACATAACAGGTACTTCATAAATGCTTGTTCTCTTCCCCTTATGAATGGAGAACCCAAAGAACAAAAGGGACTGGCCCAAGTACAGGCATGTAGTAAATGACAGAAATGGGATTCAAGTCCAGATCCTCTTAACTTCAAATGCCGTACTCTGTCCGAAGCACTGTGCTATGCCTCTGGGTTAAAGGAATTTAGAGTGGCAGTATTATGTAAATGAGAAAAAAAGTGAATTTGGAGTCAGAAGACTTATGTTTGAATCTTGGTCCTATTACCTTGAATAAGTCACTTCCTCTCTTTAAGCTTCAGTTTCCTCATTTTAAAAACCAGTGGCTTAAGTAGACCATCTTTACAGTTCCTTTATGCTATAATTACTATTGCTATATAATATATATATATATACATATATATATATATATATACTATGCTATAATTATGCTATAATTGAAGCTTTTAAGGACTATAGATGAAACATCCATTTTTTTTTCTCATTCTATTGGATGTTGACCTAGGCCTCCCTATAAATCCTATCCAATGAGTCCAGAAAGATGTGCTCAGGCCATTTTTCCAGATGTCTTGACGTCAAACGAATGCCAACGCAGTATGTGAGCTGAAGTTTTTCTGTCTACTACCAGCCCATCTCCTTTTCTAGTGATATGCCTCTGACTTCATCCTTTATGATATTTCCCCTGAAAACTTTTTTCATCAAGAGGTTGCAGCCTACTCCTTGGAGTTGGGAAGACATGGGTTCCAATCTGACCTCAGACATATCCCAGCTGTGTGACCCTGGGCAAATCACTTAACCCTTATTGCCTAGTCCTTATTACTCTTTTGTCTTGGAACAAATACCTGATTTTAATACAGAAGGTTTTTTTTTATTTTAAAGCAATACCATGTATTATTTTTAAGGCAGAGAAATGTTAAGGGCTAAACAATGGGGGTGAAGTGATTTGCCTAGGGTCACATAGCTAGTAAATGTCTGAGTTCAGATCTGAACCCAGGACCTCCTTACTCTAGGTCTGGTTCTCAATTCACTGAACACCCTTAGGTATCCCCAGAAGGTAAGGGTTTAAAAAAAAATCTACTCATACTCATCACTACCATCTGAATTTCTGTTGGATAAACCACAAATTTAATTCCTTGGACACAGTGATATTTCATGATTGAGCCATATCACACTATAAGAAGAATAGTGATGCTTAAAATTGACCTCTGTTTCAGGGATATTACAAGCATTGTGCAACTGGTTATTCTCCACTTGATCAGTTCTTGGTTCAGCTCATTACCCATTTATAATATCTGTCCAAGATCTATGTACTCATGGACCATCTCATGGGTTGTCCACACAAATGAAAATCATAGTCTGGACAATAAGTACTTTGTATCCACTTTATTTTGTTCAGGGTGGATTAAGACAGACCAAATTATTTTGACTAATCATTGGTATCATTTTAGAAACTCAGCAATATGATGAGAGTTGATGTAATCCGTATCATGTTGTTATCCACAAACAAAAGCATCTGATCGACCTGACCAGTGATAGGAAATGCCTTCTTGACTTGGATTCTGCACTTGACATTCCTCAAGATAGAGGAAATTCTCTTTATAAGCAAACATCCTTCCTGGTATAGGCATTGCATTAAATTAATAACCAGAGGGTCATCAAATGAAGTTATCTTTGTCATTTTATCTTCCAAGTAGTCTTGGGCAGTGTTAATATTTGCACAGGAGATACCTTGTTGGAGCATATAGATAGCCTGTAGGGATACATTTTACATTACTGAATCAAATGCTTTTTTATAGCCAATTATAATGTGATTTTGTGTTCTTTGCACTTTTAGTCAATCGCATGATTTAAACAAGCAGTCTGTTGTAGGATATAATTTGTGGGCACCTGTCTGTTCTCTTCTCAAATCTTCACCAAAGATGAATGCATGTATAAATCATTTTCATGAGTATGTTGTAGATATGTATAAATTAAACGCATAGACTAGTAGTTATAGATATTTATTTGTTGCCTTTTGGGGGATGTAATAATAAGGTCCAAAATGTTTTCTAAATCTTTGGCATCTTCTCTTTTAAGAATTTTGAGAAATCACTAAATGCCCTCAAAATTCTGGCTGCCAGCATTGACTTCCTCTGTATCTTTTTTTGCTCCAGTCTGGCTTTTCTTTCTAGCTTTGTTCTGTTAGCACTGGTTGTGTTTCTTTACATCTAGGATTGTGATATTAGAGTCCAACTAGGGTGACTCCACAGAGTTTGTTATAGAAATCTTGAGATACTTATCATTTTTCATCTGTTCATTGTCCTCCTTTCAATTTTATCTGTAAATGCCCTTGGATGACTTGACTTAATTGGGTCTTTTGTCAAGCTTTCTGTAAACTTGTTTTTTCTCTCCATTGCTTTTGGCTGTTTTATGAGGTAATGTGGCTCATAATCTTCCACCATCCTCCTTGATAAGATTTTACAAGGAAGTTTTTATTGTGAGTGAGCATCACCCTTCAATCCTGTAATTCTACGCTTGGCAAGTAATTCAAGCATTTGTTGGCTGAGATGGTTTCTAGCTTTGGGTTTCCTCATAGTGACAATTGATTTATATCCATTTATCTTCCTTAGGAGATCTTGGACAGTCGAAACACTCTACTGGTATCTTTTTGAGGCAAGGAGAAATCAAGAAAGACTTCTAGTATCCTGGGTGGATCTTTTGTGGCAAACTACTGGGCCAGGAGGGATGAGCTTTGATCTACATTGTTGGAGGAAATTTCCACAGTGATGAGATTAGGGATCCTTTGAGAAACAACTTTCAAGCAAGGGTGAGCCTTCCCAGTGCCTCATTGCTCATTGTTGGGAGAATTGAGGCTAGGACTCATGCTTACTGAAATGCTGTGTTTCTCCAGCACTCTGCCCTCAACAACCCCCCCTCCCCCTCCCATCCTTTGCTTAACTAGCCTCAGCCTGATCAGCAGTAGAGACTTGTCTGATCTTTAGTTTGTGTCACAGAAGGCCCTCACCCAAGACATTGCTGGTGCATTTGGCAACATCCTCATTACATTCCGGCCTGTATTCATGTCGATGCCTCCTGTCACCTTGCCACCTTGATCGCATGTTGAGCTGTCAGTTCCTGGAGCTCAGGAGCTGACAGTCTGACATTTCCTCTCACTATATCACGCTTCACTGCAGGGCTGGGAGCCTGACCCCAACACTTCCCTGCCCTGGATGCCAATGGGTGCCTGCAGCTAACAGACCCATAAGGGAAGCTGGGCTTCCCAAAAGGTGAGGGAGGAACTGAATGATGAAAGGCTATTGCCCAGCTGGGTTGCACGGACCACAGCAGAAACTCCTCTTTTTCCCTCTGAAGGTCCTTAGTGCTAAATGTAAGAAAATCTGTCTGAAATCTAAATGATAAACACATTGAGAACTATTCATTTAAAGAGGCTTCCCCAGATGACAGAAGGAGTTGGAGGCATTGCTTTCTGTTGGGCTTTCAGGTTTAGAAAGGCTAGTTTAAGAACCTACCAACCTCGGCATTTTTGTGACCTGTGAATATCCACCCCTGGTGAACCATTGTCTTCATGTTTTCCTCACTCCAAGCTCCTTGACCGAAAGCACTGCTGGAGAAGATAGTGGAACAGATTTGGCATTTTAATGGCATACAATAGGGCCCTCATTGCTACTTGATGATTTCTTCTTTTTTTAATTTGTAATTAATTAATTTATTTAGAATATTTTCCCATGGTTACATGATTCATGTTCTTTCCTTCCCCTCTTCCCTCCTACCTCCTGGAGATGACAACCAATTCTACTGGGTTATACATGTATCATTGTTCAAAACCTATTTCCATATTATTCATATTTGCAAGAGTGATCTTTTAATGCCCAAATTGCAATCATATTCCCATTGACCCATGTGATTAATCATATTCTTCTGTGTGTCTGTTTCCACAGTTCTTTCTCTAGATGTAAGAAAATATTCTTCTTACAGATATTATATAGGGTTGAAAGGGGGAGAGGCACAGATGGGCACCTTAAGCTATGGGGTACTTGAGGTTACAGAGAACCTCCTCCCCTAAAAATATCCCTTACTCCCTTCAGGGTCCCCTCGCCCTTACAAAGATATTTGACTGTATTATTTGACTAAAGATGAATTTAATAACAAGTTTGAATTGGGAAAGTATCAGGGTAGAAGGAATAGGGATTTCCCTATACTTTGCCACAGATTGAGTTTGAGTCTCTCAGCTTTTGAGCTGAGGCTAGTCCTCATAGGCTAGTGGAGGGATTCTTTTATTCCTGTCTATGCTATATCTGTGCTAGCTTTCTTAAGTTCAAAGTCTTTAGCAGAATACAGCAAGAGGAAGAAAAGGTTCTGACTTTAAGAGCTGGTTGGGCCTGTCTCTTCAGGTTAGCACCCCTAAAGACTGGCCTTAAGTTCAAGCTGCTCCCCTTAAATACCTTTGTTCAATGACACAATCCACAGGAATGCAGGTAGAACACACAGTTGGGAAAATCCAGGAATAGAGGGACTTCTATCTAGAGAAAAGGAGAGAGCACTCCTTCCAGTCTGAGGACCAGGAAAGAATGACCTCAAGAGAAACCATCACTCTCCAAGTCACCCCTCCCCCACAACTGTCATCGCTGTCCATCAATATTCACTAACATTCCAACTGTTGCCTGTTCCACCTCAGTGGCAGAAAGGCCAAAGCTTGATTCAGTTTTCCTTTCCACAATGTAGAGAGTATTTTTTTCTCATAAGTCCCTCTGGATTGTCCTGGATCATTGCACTGCTGCTAGTAGAAAAGTCTGTTACATTTGATTGTGCCCCAGCATTTCAGTCTCTGTGTACAATATTCTCCTGGTTCTGCTCATTTTGCTCTGCATCAGTTCCTGGGGGTTGCTCCACGACAGTATTCCATAACCATCAGATTTGATGGTATCATCTATTTAATGAGATCAACCCCCTATCTCATCTTCCACTGAGACCCTTTCACTTTCCTAATTACCTTTAGAATATTCCTATTTCTCCATGCTTAAAGTAGGTGACTGCCTATTACTTTGTTAAAACTATTTGTTGAAATCTCCCTCAGGACCCCTGTTCCAAAATCTCAAAACTCCTAAGCAGCATCCCTTACCTTTGCCTTCTCACAAAAGCTAAAATCTGTAGGTCTCTTCTCTCTCCAAATCTATGATCTTGTGATCCTCTCTATGCCCTTGAGGCTATAACCTCCTAAGTTCTCATCAGGTAGCCCTTCTCTCATTCATTTTGAGTCTCTCCCTCTTCCCTGGTTTTTTCCTGTATGCATATAAATATACTCAGGTATCCTCCAATCCTTTTAAATAAATCCTTTTGCCTTCTCTAGCTATTGTCACCTTTACTGTTGAAACCTTTTTTTCAGATGGGGAAGAGACTTTGACTCTTTTCTACCTTTTATGTCTCATTTTTAATCATTTGCTGAGTGCTGGGAATTTCATTTCCACAACAGCATTGGCATTCATCACCTCCTCTCTGTTTCCATTGTTATCATTCTTGTTCAAGCCCTCATTGTTGCCTGCCTGTTCTATTGTAATAGCTTCCTGACTAGTCTTCTGACATCTACTTTCTCCTCTTCAATCATGCTTTATACCCATATCATACTAATTTTCTTTATGGCCAGATCCAATAATGCCTTTCAAAATCTTTACTTGGCTCCTTACTGATCAGTGAATAAAGTTCAAACTCCTTCTCAGTCAGTTATGGCCCTCCCTAAATACAAAACTACCCCATGATACATTTTCTACTCTTCAATCAACTCAGATCACTTTCTTCCCTTTAAGATGGTCTAAAATTCTCCACTTCTCTGCCTTTGATGATAGTGTTCCCTATTCATGGAATGGGGGAGCGAGGTGGTACAATGGATAGAGTACCAGGTACCAGGCCTGGAGTCAAGAAGATTTGGGTTCAAATATTGCTTCAGATATTTACTAGCTAGATGACCCTGGGGAAGTCACTGAATCCATTTGCCTCAGTTTACTCATCTGTAACATGAGCTGGAGAAAAAAATTACTCTGGTATCTTTGCCAAAAAAACAAAAAAACAAAAAAACAAAAAACAGAGGCAAAAAGAATCAGATACAATTGAAATGACTGAACAACAACAAAAGATCCTAGAAGGGTCTCACTCTTAACTTTATCTGTTGAATTTCTAGCTATATGTTAGCATCTGCTCAATTTCATTTACCTATTGAATTCCTAGGGACTTACCTATTGAATTCCTAACTATATTTTAGAGCCCAATTGAAATGTCATCATTTTTTAGTTTTTTATTAATAGTAATCTTCCTCTTCAAGACCTCATATAGCATTCTGCTTTGAACATACTTATTATGCTCATCATATAATATTTTTACTTATCTGTATTTGTCTTATTTGTCTACTAGATTGTAAATTCCATGAAAGAAGAGTCTATATGAATATACTGTATGTGTACCTTGTACCTCTTCTAACATAGTATCTATACATAGAAGATAATCCATCAAATTATTAATCTATCAGTTAATCAATAAATACACACTTATTAAGCAGCATTATGCTCCAGGTGAAGTGCTAGATATTAGGACTACAAAAGCAGAAAGTTGCATAGATACTGCCTAAATGCAAGGCAGTTTTGGGACTGGGATTAGATGTTTGAAGGATCAGGAAAAAACACATTTAGGAAATGGCCTTTGAGCTGAATTTTGAAGGAAACTAAAAGGGCCTCTAAAAAGTGGAGGAGGTAAATAGGGAGAACCTGTCAGACAATGGGGAGCAGCTTCTGCAAAGGTGAAAAGATGGGAGATGGAATGTCATGTGTGAGAAACAGCACGAAGGTCAATGGGTCAGAACAGAGTGTATGAGGTAGCCTGGTGTGATTTGTTGATTGATGAGAAGGAAAAAGGGAAAGAAGAAAGGTATAGGGAGGAAGGAAAGAGAAAGAATAAAAAAAAGAGAGGAGGAAGGAAGGAAGGAAGGAGGAGGAACAAAAGAAGTAAAGAAGGAAGGAAGGAGGAGAGGAAAAGGAATAAATGAAGGAAGAATAAAAGAAGGAAGGAAGACAGGAAAGAAAGAGTATTTTTGGCGACAGTAACATGAAATTTCCCTATCTCTCCCTATTGGCATGTGGAAGGTTGGTGGGTTTCATGAAATGTTGTGTCTGTGATGCAAACCTGCCAAAAAGACCTTCCTAACTGACATAACTCCTGATATTTTCCCTCCCCCCTCCCCCTCCTTTCTTCAACTGCCCCATAAAAACAACTCTGCTCCCAGCTGGAACATATTAGAGCTATTGTTAAATAATAAAATGGTATCTACTGCCACTTTTTACTTTACAAAGTATTATCCCATACATTAGTTCCTGAGTTGACACCCCAAAGAAGTTGAATCCTGTTTAAACATAGTAGCTTTCTTTTCAAAGTTTTCAATGTATTTTCACCTCTCTTTCATGTTTCATTCCTTCATACAACCTCCCTGTAAGGGAAGTCTCATCGTACTTATTTCATGGATAGAAAAGTTGCAGAACAAGAAAAGCAAAAGACAATCAATGAAATGACAAGCATCCATTGAGTGCCTGGCATCCAGCACTGTCTGGGTTGCTATATGGGTTTCAAGAATTAGGACATTGTCCCTGCCCTAAAAATCTTCTAGTCTTAGAGATCAGAGCAATTAAAAGACAGTTGAAATCAGTATCAAACCAAATTAGATTGAAAAGACCGGTTTGGAGTAAATGGGGAAGGCTTCAGGAAGAACATGGTACCACAAAAGGAAGGACTTATTAAGCACTTTCTTTGTGACATGCATTGGGCTAAGTGTTTTACAAATGTGTCTCATTTGATCCTCACAACAACCCTTGGAGGTAGGCTCTGTTATCCTCTTCTAACAGTTGAAGAAACTGAGGCAGAGATCATGACTTGCCGAGGACCACACGGTGAGTAAACGCAAGAAGTCAAATTTGAACTCAGATTTTTCTGACTCCAGACCCATTGTTCTATCCACAGCACTACTTAGCTGCCTAGACATGCTGAGTTTAAGATATTTAGTTCAAAGTGTGCAGAGAAATCAGCAATTCAGGACTGGAGTTCCGAAGATGTAGATAAGGGGTAGAAAAAATACAGGTAGATAAATAGATAGGAATAAGCAAGTATTTATCTATCTCTCTGTCCATCAGTCTACCTGTCCATTTGTTGGTTTACCTACCTATCAATCTATCCACCTATCAATGTCTCTCTGTCTGCCTCTCTATTTGTCTGTTTGTCTGTCTATCTAACTAGAAGAGAGCCTTGAGGGACATCCAGAGTTAGTGTGAGTGGCCTGAAGAAAGATCTGACAAAGGAGACTGACAGGTGGTCAGACAGGTAGGGGGAGAGCCAAGAGAGCCAGTAGGGAAGGGGACAGGCATTTAGATGGCACCTACTATGTGTCAGGTACTGTACTTTTACAAATATTCTCTCATTTGAATCTCACAACAACCCTGGGAGGGAGATGCTAGTATTATCCCTCTTTTCCATTTGAGAAAACTGAGGCAGACAGAGGTTGAGTAACTTGTCCAGTTCCACAGTTAATACATGCCTGAGGCTGACCTCCAGGACTCCAGGTCCAGTCAGTGTTCTGTCCACTGTGCCACCTACCTGATTCTGAGATAGCATAAAAACCTGGAGAAAAGAGAGTTTCCAGGCAGGTAGGATTTGAGCTCAGCTCTTCCCAGTTCAGCAAGCTGTTCTAAGTGCCACTCTCCAAACCTGCCTAGACTTATCCATTGGGCTCTGAGCACACACCTGCGGAATTGAGCCAAGCTAAAGTGGGAATGCTGAGATTCCAACCCTGACAAGCTGGGCAACAACGGGGGCACGGCAGGGAAGCGGACCCTGGGGGTGGGGAGTGCTGGGTGAGGAGGCACAATTACTTCTCCAGTTGAGCCTGCCAGAGACCATAAAAACCTCCATGTATGAAATTAGCTTGATTCTGTAAAATAGTTACATCAAGGCGGCTGTCAGGAAATCAATAGCACACTGTAATTATGCCCATAAACATGCTGAAGAAGCAAGAGGGGTCAAAGGGAAACGAGGTGGGTGAGGGAGGGAGCGAGCGAGCAAGGCATGGCTGCCTTTGCAGAGATGACTCACTTAGCTACTGGCTGACGGTGCCAGCGCCAGAGGAATCCAACCCCAGAGGAAGTTCTGCCAACCAGGGAGCAAGAGGAAGGGGAAAGAAAGCCCAAGACCTCTCAGGGAGCTGAGCTTAGATGGCTTGGGGGAGGAACGGGATGGAATGGGGAGCAGATAGAAGTTAGGGAGGGAGGCTGCTGCCAGAGCTCCTTGATTCAACACGAGGAGGAAGGTGAGTTTGCTGTCAAAGTAATCTGCATTGGCTTGCAAGCTTCCTCTCTGGATACCTACCAGTCAGGAGAACTCTTGGAGGTACAAAGGCTTTAATTTCTGGAGCGGCCTCTGAGTGGACAGTGGCCTTATTTAGGCTACCAGAGCACCGGCCAAGAAAACAATTAGGGCTGTCAAGAGTCCATTCTCATAGCTTCCTTCTGACTGCAGCCTCATGGCTGAGGGGTCTCTGGGCTTCCTGCTATAACCTCAGGTATAAATGAACTTCTCTGTGTCACAGCAGCCCCAGCCATTGCTCGGCCATTGGCCAAACCCAGAAGTGGCTGGAGGACAGCTCTAGAGCCCCGGACAGGAGCGATCTTGGGGCTGGTGATTCTCACTGGTTCCAGCTTTACTGCAGATCCCTTGCAAATGGCACCCCTGTTCATGAGTCATGGATCTAGTAGCTGAGAAAGCTCAGCTCTTCCATCTTTGGTGGTAATACTAACCCTCATCTCATGGGTGACGGTGTTTATTTTCCTCTATTTCAGAACTTCAGGCGCTAGTTGGGAGAGATGTCTCATTTCCCATGACCTTAGGAAGGTAGGGATCATTGATTGGTTCCTGGTGCTCTTTGAATTACTTGCTTTGGCCTAAGATGGATAAGTACCTGTAAGGGGAGGTGGTGGTCGCCAGTGAGTATAGTAATAATAACAATAATATAATGATATAGTTCTTTAAGTTCTTAAAAGAATTTTTCATAAGTTGTCTTATTTAATCCTCACAACAACCCAAGGAAATAGGTGTTATTATTATTATTTAAAATATTATTTGAAATATTATCCCCTTTTTACAGATAAGGAAACTGAGGTTGAAAGAAGTTAAATGAGTTGTCCAGGCTAAAACACCTAAAAAGTACTTGAGGAGAGATTTGATCTTACATGTCTTCCTGATTTTATGTCCAGCACTCTAATCATTTTACCATTTGGAACTGGTTCCAAACTAATTTGGCTGGACAGCTATCTTGGAACATTGTTCAAAGTCTATCTGCTTCCAGTCGGAAATGAGAATAACTGAGGAAAAGATAGTCTCCAAACAAGACTTTGATCCAGGCATGGGTAATGAAGAAAATAAAATAAAATACATGTTGTTGCTACACTTGAGTGCATGGCAGCTGGATGGCACAGTGGATAGAGCGCTGGGTCTGGAATCAGGAAGACCTGAGTTCGACTCTAACCTTAGATAATTGTCAACTGTGTGACTGGGTAAGTCCCTTAACTGTTTATCTTAGTTTCCTAATCTGCAAAACAAACTGGAGAAAGAAATGGCAAACTACTCTAATATCTCTGCCAAGAAAACCCTAAATGGAGTTGCAAACAGTCGAACAATATTCAATAACAAAAATACCATCTGGAAATGCTTTCTCTATTAAAAAAATTAAAATAACTGCGAAGTCATTAATATCAGGTCTTAGGTTCTTAAAAGCATGGGGCTGTGTCTTGGTGGTAATTGTTAATAAATAAGTCTAAAGGCAGAGAACATCCCAGGGATGGGGGAAGAATGTGCTATAAGTTGTGGTCTAGGAAGTTAAGAATGCCATTCTGGAGTCATCAAAGAATTCACTTGAGTGAAAACTACCTACCAAATCCCCCAAACAACTAAAAGGTCTTGGTGCAAATCACAAAACAGAGATCAGAATTGAGGTCCAGAGCTAGAAAGAACTCCACATTGAGTCGGTCAGATCGCAGTGTAACTGGCACTTTGTCTCTTATCTCCTACAGAATCCTCCTCCTCCCTTCCTGTTGCATCCATCTGTGCTATGGGGAGCTTGAACACTATTTTTCCCTCTAGGGTTTCACTATTCCTGATCTATTCTCTCCCCCATTAGAATATAAGCTCCTTAGGAGATAAGACATTTTCACTCTTCTATGTGTATCTTCAAGGCACTCAGTACTTTTCAAACTAGTAACACTGGCCTCCTGGCTCTTCCTTTCACAAGATACTCCATCTCCTGACTCTGGGCATTTTCCCTGGTTCTCCTCCCATGCTCTCCCTCTCCTTGATGTGATAATACATGCCAATTGTTTTGTAAAAATAGCTATTATTAGTAGTAGTACTAATGCACTCCCCATAGGATCTTTGACCAAGGTCTCCGTTTTGTTTAATAAAATGTACATTGGCAGACATAGGATCACCCAAATCTTAGGCAATAGTCTAGAATAGGTTTTTAAACCCTTATTTTCTGTCTTAATATAAATTCTAAGACAGAAGAGCAGTAAGGGTTAGGCATTTGAGGTTAAGTGACTTGCCCAGGGTCACACAGCTTGAACCCAGGATGTCTGGACTCCAGGCTGTTTCCCTATCCTCTGTGCTACCTAGCTGCCCCAATAATCTATAAAGTTTTGAATAGGACTATAAATGCTGCCACTTGGATGCCACAGGAGAAACAGAGGAGGAAGCCTAGTCAAGCACACATCATTGGAGGAAATGTCCAGAAATATAGGAACTCTTTGGAGATTGAGTTCCCTTGGATCTGGGAGGTGCATCAGCTTAGAGGATGGGAAACCTGGTCTGGGTGCTGGCAGGCCTGTTAAGGGCTAAGTGACAGCCAAGCTTATGGAGGAGGGGATTAGCCTGCCAGGGTGGCTGATCCTTTGGTGGTGCAAATTCCAGTTTTCATGATAGCACTTTTATCTTCCTGATCCTTATGATAACCTGGTACATGGGTGATGCTCAAATGTTTTCTTCTTCCTCTTCCTCACTGGCTTTAGGATTTGATCCATTTAGGGCTTCTTTGTCTCCACTCCCCTTCTCCCTCAATTAATTCAAATCAATAGCTTGTCTGCAACTTATGGTATTAGAGTTCCCTGGGAAACTGCGAAATTAGGTAATTTACCCATGGTCAAACAACTAGTATGGGTCAGAGGCAGTACTTGAACCCATGTCTTCTTGATTTTAAGGTCAACTCTCTAGCTATTAGGCAACACTGCCTATGATGAAGAGAAGTCTTCTAAAGTAATTCTCAGCTTATCAGACTTGCTGAGTCATATACTCATTATTAAGATGCTCTGAGTTTTATAGGTAGGGTTGTTCATTATAGGTAGATATGCTTATTATTAATTCAAAATCCCCCCTTCCATATACATACATTTATTTTCATTATACATTATTCATATTTACAATTATATAATTTATAATATATGATCTCTCTGTCTCTCTCTATCCCTCCCCCCTGTCTCTCTCCCCCTCTCTTTCTCTCTCTCTTTCTGTCTCTCTCCCTCTCTTTCTCTCTCTCTTTCTGTCTCTCTCTCTCTCCCTCTCTCTCTGTCTCTCTCTCCCTCTCTCTTTATCTCTCTTTATCCCTCCCCCTGTCTCTCTCTCTCTCTCTCTCTACTCTCTCTCTCTCTCTACTCTCTCTCTCTCTCTCTCTCTCTCTCTCTCTCTCTCTCTCTCTCTCTCTCTCTCTCTCTCTCTCTCTCTCTCTCTCTCTCTCTCTCTCTCTTTTCCCCGCCCCCTCCTTCCCTCCCTTGAATGGCTCCCCCATTATAAGAGAAGCTTATGTTGAGGGCAGCAACTTTCTTTTTCTTTCTTTCTTTTTTTTTTTGGTCTTTACATCCTCATCACTTAGTCCAGTGCCTGGCACATGGTAAACACTTAATAAATGCTTGTTGATTTGACTTCTCCCCTTTTTTGGTGTGATGGGCTACTGGGAAGTATATGGGCAATACCATGACCTTTAGAAGGCCACTTAGGAGAAGGAAGATCTTTCTCTGACTCTATATACATAGGTCTCTGCTTTGAATTATTTATGGGGGTCATGGTGGGTCATTTTGGAGACTGAAGCAAACTTTTGTTTGAGCACGTTGAGTGTACTTTCTGCCCCCAATGACCAGATGGATCCATTGAGATGTTTCGGGAAGACTGTGAGAGGCACTGCCTTGCAGAAAGCTTTGGGGTGATGTAGCAGCAGTATCCTGAGGCTGTAGTGAAGGCTTCTTGCTGATGTCTCCTGCTGTAGCACAGCTTCCACATTATAGGATCCATATGGACTCCCCATCAGCTTATTATGTGCTCTAGAAATTTCACCTCCTCCTCCTCCAACTGGCACTTTTCCAATTTGGCAAATAGCCAGTGTTGGCATAGGTGCTGGAGAACAGCCCAGATCAATTTGACACGTACTAGACAGGGTCCTGGGAATAGATAAGCATACCATCAAGATAACAGTGCTCTCTCCTCCCAGTATAGCAAAGGTTGAAATATAGAGTTCACGAACCTCTGAAAAACCACAGAGGCATTATAAAAACTGAATGACAACCAGTGTTCACACAGGCCATGTGGGGCCCAGAAGGTCTTCTTCCATTCCTCATTTTCCTATATCCAGATTCTTTCTCCTCATCTTCCTCCCATCCTGATCTTTACTAGCTGGTATAGCAAATGGTCTATCAAGTGTAGATCCTAATTGGTGAAGGTGTTTAGAACTTGTAACCCATGGTAAAGTTGTAACTCCCCAACTCTTCTGTTTTGCTTTGTAACACCTTTTGTATTTGTGACCCCAGCTCCTGACATAGTGCTTGGCACATCTTAAGTACTTAGTGAATGCTTTCTGCTTTGCCTTGCCAGTGTGGTCTAGTGTTCACTATTGACTTTTATTCCAATTCTTTCCCTATGAACTAGATGTGACCATAGATAAGTCATTTAAATATCTTGGTCTCCAGTTTCCTCACCTATAAGGCAGAGATAATACAATATTGTTGTGTGGAATATAATTCATAAAACTCGAGGATTATTTCTCAAAAGATAAGTAGTCAAAACATTTAAATATACATTTCTTTTTAAAAATATACATTTCTTAAAGGAATGGCAAACTATAAATCACCATATAAAAGAGTGCTTCAAATCACTAATGATAAAAAGAAGATGAACTAATACAACTTTAAGGGTTCATCTCACAGCCAGCAAACTGGCAAAGAGGACCACAGATGGAGAGAGTCAATGATGAAGTAGCTGCATGAGGACACATATGCCCCTAGTGGAGAGAGTGGAGCTGTGAATTGACTCAACCACTCTGGAAGGCAATTAGGAATTATCCAAAAGGGGAAAAAATGTGAATAAAATGTCAATATCCATTGATCCTGAGATTACACTGCTCAGTATACATACCAATGACATAAAATATCTAAAGAATAGTCCACAATTAAAAAATATTAATGGCAACAAAGAATTGGAAGCACAGTAGATGTTCATTCACTGGGGACTGACTAAATAAGTTGTGATCCCTGAACATAATGGAACATTACTGTTCCATAAGTAACAAATATGAGGAGTTTGAGGAAAAGTGGGAAGTCATGTTAACTAATGCATAATGAAGTACCCAGGGAAATAATATACATAATAACTACAACAACAGAAAAATAACCACAAACATAAAAAACCTAACCTTGAATAATTTAATGGCCAACCTGGTCCCCAGAATAAAATTATTTCCTTTTTCATTGGAGAGGTGGAAAACTGGATGAGGAATGTTGCATATGCTAGAGGTTGACCTTTGATGAGCTATTTTTAAAAAAGATATATTTTTTTATGAGGGATGACTACTTAGGGGTGGGAGGAAGAGTATTTTTTTAAATTTTATTTTATTTTTAGGTCCACATTCTTTCCCTGTTGCCTCCCTCTTCCTCATTGAAGAAGGGAAAAAACAAAACAAAACAAAAAATCTGAACCCATTAAAAAGCATGAAGAGTGATGCAAAACAAATTCCAAATTTAGTCATGTCCAATCCTTAACCTCCCCGCACCAAAAAAAAAAAAAAACCCAACTGTGAAACAAACCAAATATCAAAGTCTCAATCAACACTCTGAGGCCATCCACTTCTTTATCAGGAAATGAGTAGCACATCTCATAATGAATCCTCTGGAAATTGTAGTTGTTCATTGTGTTGATTAGAGTGAGGAAAGGTATATTTAAAAACTTGTATGAATTTTAAAAAGACTTCAATGAAACAAATACAACTGTTTTCTTTTTCAATCATTTTTTAGTCCTGTCCTGCTCTTTGTGACCTTATTTGGGGTTTTCTTGGTAAATCACTGGTGTGGTTTGCCATTTCCTTTTCCAGTTCATTTTACAGATGAGGAAACAAGGTTAAGCTACCTGTCTAAAGTGAGTAAATAACTAGTAAATGTCTGAGGCTAGATTTGAACATAGGAAGTTATATGAGTTTTCCTAACTCCAGGAACAACATTCTATTCACTGTGCCCCCTAGCTTTCCAAACAGAACTTAAAGAGCTATACAAATATGAATTATTATTTCTAGGAAGCCAGGTGCAGGTGAGCTGCCTTTTAGCACCTGCATGACAAGCTGCCCATGGTATTTCTAACATTCTCATTTAGAGATAAAGATCTCTAGCAGACACTGAAGCAATTAGAAGATTCCTAAAAGGGTTATTAATTTTTTCTCATTTCAGAATTCCTTACAATGCCTGGTTCAAGTTCATTTTCATTCACACCTGATTGTGAATTTGTTTAATCAGTTTTAATGCCTAGAACACTTTTGGAAAGAAGTTGTCTTGGAGATGGTTGGGAGGAAATTGGGAGTGGGGTGTGTGTGTGCTAGGTTTGGAGTCCCAGGGCTCTTTGAAGAAGGGTGGGCTGTGGCTTTGGTCCAGGAAAGGGGAGGTGGTCAGGAGACAGCGGGGTCAGTAAGATTCAGAAAGGGCACCCATCTTTATTCACCTAATAAGCAGCTCTGCCAGTACCCTTGATGGCAAGCTGAAAAGTGCTGAAAATATCTCACCTCTTCTTAGGTATTCTGTAGGTTCTAAGTGCCTGATCTGGATCCACAAAATATTCACATTTCCAGCTTCTTGTTGGACACACAGCAATGGGAGACATGAATATTAACATTTACCAAGCATCTATTATATGCTAAATTGAGGAAGGTAGATTCAAAACTAAGTATGATCTATTTTTGGCCCCCTATATCTTTTAGTTTGATAGGAGGATAAGGCATTTGGGGAACTGCAATACCCAATGAATTATTACTACATGGAGATGGGCTTTCATTCAGTGTGGGTATCCCCTCTACATGCTGCAGCTCACAATCCTTTTTATGATTTTCTAGAGGAGAGGCTCTTAATCTTTTTTCATCATGACCATCTTTGGTAGTTAGTCTGTTGAAGCATATGGATTCCTTTTCAGAATAATACTTTTAAATACATAAAATAAAATATGTAGGATTACAAAGGAAACCAATGATATTGAAATCAAGATGCAATTTTTTTTTCTCGAACTAATATCACTTACTACCTGAAATCTGGGTCCATGGACTTCAAGTCAAGGACTATTGTTTTAGATGGTCTTGATAGTTGCTTGGCCAGCAAAACTGTCACCCTATGGTCAATCCATGAGGTTCTTTTGGAACTTTGTTAGGCTAGTCCTCAGGCAAAGGGTTCTATAATTGGATCTACACTGTAAATTTTCCACCTTGCCAACCAGCAGGCCTAAAAACTCCATTGGCACTGTCTCCAAATATGCAGCATCACCTTCATGCCCTCATGATCAAAAGAGGAGTATTATTATTATGATTCTACAATATACAATATTGCACAAATTATAGAAGTTTAGCCTGGGAAAGGACCTCGGACATTATCCAGTCCAATCTATATCTTAAAAAGAATCTGCTCTATGACATACTTGATAATCATGTTTATTGTCCAATAATGAGGAGGAACCAATGACCTCCCAAAGCATTCCATTCCTTTTTTTTAAATAGCTTGAATTGTTCAGAATTTTTTTTTTAACACATACAGTTGAAATCTTCTTCTCTGGTACCCCTATCATGTTGGCCAACATGAATATTGGAGGGGATATGACAAAGTTGGGACACTAATGCATTGTTGGTGGAGTTGTGAACTCATCCCATCATTCTGGAGGGCATTTTAGAACTAGGCCTAAAGGGCTATAAAACTGTGGATATCCTTTGATCCTGAAATACCACTACTACATTTTAAGATAAGAGATAAAATTAAAGAGATAAAAAGAAATTTTTTAAAAAAGGAAAGGACCTACTTGAACAGAAATATTTATAGCAGCTCTTTTTTGTGGTAGCAAAGAATTGGAAATTGAGGGGCTATCCATCAATTGGGGAATGACTGAATAAATTGTGATACAAGATGGTGATAGAATATTATTGTGCTATAAGAAAATAAATGAACACAATTTCAGAAAGAGCTGAAAAGACCTATATGAACTGATGCAGAATGAAACAAACAGAACCAGGGAAACATTATATATATTCTGAATATATATATATACACATACATATATATACATACATATATATATATATATATATATATATATATACATCTGATGATGAAAATATATATTCTGAAGGACTTATGACAAAGAATGCTATCTACCTCCAGAGAAAGAACCATAGGAATCAAATCAAAGCATATGCTTTTTTGCTTTAGTTTATTTGTGTTTTTATTTGAGGGTTTTGGTTTTACATAATTATTCTTTTACAACAATGACCAATATGGAAATATGTTTTGCATGATAAAAAAGAAATCTTTCTTTCTGTAAAACACTCACCATTATTAGTTCTGTATATAATGGACAGTATAATAAGTCTAATTCTTCCACATGCCAGTCCTTTAAATATTTGAAGAGTGCTATCTTGGTTTTTACTAAGTGTTTATTCTAAACACCCCCTTTAATTGACAGTCTTGAGGCCCTTCCCTTGTGTAATTGCAGTCCTTTGAATACTCTTTAGCAGATCTTTCTTTGACTTTCTATGTTATGAACTCCATTGGCAGCCTGGTGAAGCCTATGGACCCCTCTCAGAATATTTGTTGCCTACATTCATAATTGGCAGGAACATTAGATTTCAGTTAAAGACTAGGGTAACTAAAGTTGATTTTTTTCCCCATATAAATTGAAAGATTTCTTGAAACCAAATATGGATCCATGGACTGAAGGTAAGAACTCCGGATCTAGTTTATTCATTTCCTTCTTAAAATATGATACCTGATCTAAACACAGTACTGTACATAGCATTTCACTGGAGGGCAGGGTATATATCACCTTTCTAATCCTGGATACCACAACTCTCCATACTGTCTCTTTGAATTAGAGGTTTTGACTGTCATATACTGTTGATTCATGTTTCAGTATGCTAACGGGATACCCCTTCCCCACTCCCCAATGTCGTTAGGATAATAATGCCTCTCCCCTTTTATACTGGTGAAATTGAATTTTTGAGTTCAAGTTTAATACTATTAAATTTCACTCAACTAGCTTGTAGAAGTCTTTTTGAATCTTGTCTCTGTATTTGCAAATTTGAAAAGCATGCTCCCTATATTTCTTCCAAGTCACCAATAAAACACAAATGTTAGCAATAAAAATTAAAACAAATGTAAAGGCAAACTAAGTGTATTAGAGAGTTGCCAAACTGCTAAATGGGATCTGAGAAGGAAATTTGCTAACAGCCTGGGAAATAAGGGAAAGATTCTTAGAGAAGTTAATATTTGAGTTGGACTTTAAGAGTGGCAGGAACTGAATATCTCTAGAGAGGGAGGAATGTGATAGAGGCTGGCACTAGAGAAAAAGTGCCAGACTGAAGAGTATATGAAATTGATCACCTTGATGGGGGAGGGGCTCCAGGAGTAAATTTCCTGAGGAGAGAAGACTCTGGTGAGGAGAACAGTGAGGGTCTCTCCATCTTGAGACATCGAAGAGAGACGGTGGATAAAGACTTTCAACTGTCTTAAAAAGAGATAAGATAGAGGAAGGATGTACCCCGATGGGGGGCTTGGACTCCGAGGTATGGAGAAAGGGGGAAAGACAGGAGAATGCCCTCAAAATGGGGTTCAAGGGGAGATAGCAGATGTAATGGGTTGTCTCAGAGAGAGGAGAGGGGGTTTGAAGATTTTTCTCCCTTCTACCTTCCCTCCTTAGCTAAAGCTGCTCTCCCCAATTTGCTCTTGTCCCTCTTGTCCCCACTCCACTACTTGAGACCTAAAAGGTCTCCCCTTGATTCCGTTCACTCACACTCAGCTTGGGGAACAGTCAACTTTTAATGTTAATGCAATCAGATAATACAAAGGAATAATGGGCAGGGAGGAATGGGAAAAGGAAAGTGGGAAAAGGGCATCCCTGTCTCTATCTAAATCCTTTTCCTCCCTCCTTGAGTTGGGGGGGTACCTCAGGCCTTGGCAGCCTGAGCCCCCCTCAGGTTTCTCTTCAGAAAGTCCCTTCAATTGGGAAGTGTTGGGAGGAAAGATTTCCAGTCACCAACAGGAAAAGTGGGTAACCCTCAGGAGAAAGTCTTTATCCACTTTCTCTCTTCAAGTCTCAAGACGGAGAGACCCTCACCCTGTTCTCCTCACCGGAGTCTTCTCTCCTCAGGAAATTTACTCCTGGGGCCCCTCCCCCATTGAGGTGATCAATTTCATATACTCTTCAGTCTGGCACTTTTTCTCTAGTGCCAGCCTCTATCACAGGAAGAACATCCTAGGCATAGGGAATTGTAAAATTTAAATTAATATCAATAACTCCAAATATGATATTTTATAAGATTTATTAGTAATCACTTGAAGTAGAAGAAATAAAAAAAGAAATAGAAGTATAAACTTAAGTATGACCATGTGAGTAAACTTTCCTGCCACGCTCTACCCCCAGCCTCCACAGCCCAATTCCAGGAAGGAGAGAGAGAGAGAGGTGGGGTCACACAAAACTTAAATCTTCCCTACATTGGTATGTAGGGTAAATATGCAAATGCAATTCTGAGAAAGAGAGTCCTAGGGAGCAAATTCTAATTATACAACCCCCCATGATTTCATTGGGAAATGAGCATATAGAAATCCCCACAGATTTACATGCCTAGTTTCCCCAATGAATCATTATACACAACCAACTTATAGCTCTAAGTATCTTTAACTAGAGATACATATAATATTGCTCTTTCTAAGGGGAAATTATAATAATGTGGGGATAAGAGGAAACTAAAAGAGAAAGAACAAAAGCAATGATTGCTAGGCACATTGACAAAAAGCCAGTTAGGAGCAATCCCCTTTGGCATAAGAGTTTACTTTCAAAATGAATGCCTTCAACCCCCACCCATTTCAATTCACTACATTCAAAAGTTCATTCTGGATATTTTAGTTTCAGTGTGTGGTTTCTGCTGGCTTCTTTATGAAGCTGTCTCCAAACAACTCACTCTCTTGATTCAGGGAGATAGTAAGTTTCTTATCCTAAAATTACTCTCAATCAAGAAAAAAAATATTAGAAATCTAGAACTTTATGACAATAATGCAATCCCCCCTCTTTAGGATGGTGTTGAGCAACACACAGATCACCCTGGGATACATGGCTGAGTTATGAGATATATGAATCAATTGCCAAAAGAAAGTTATAAACATACCAAAAAAAATAAAAGAGAAAAAAGTAATTTCTGGATAAAACATAAAATATCAAAGTCTTATGTGTAAAAATTCTAAGTAAGGAAGAATAAGCTCATAACAGGTCCTTAAATCAGGGTCCAATTAAAGTGACTTATGTCCCACGAGCCTGTAGTAGCAATGCAACAATTCATCATCCAGGACTACAGAAAATTGTCATACTATGAAAGAGAGAGAGAAAAGGACTAGATTTTGAAGCAGAAGGGAAATATCATTCCCTGCTCTGATTTTACTTCTCCTCTCAGGGATAGGGGAACCAGAATGGTAGCCAAACTGAGCTATTTGGTAGAAATTTGGATCTGGGACAAGGGAATTCTGCATCTGAGGTTGTCAAACAGCTGCTTCCTTGAACCTCAAATAAGTTCAAGTCCCCTGGCTTGGTGCAGAATCTCATCAATCCCACTGTCATTGGTTTCTTTGACCTTGTGCTCCTAGGGACTGTGCAGGTGAACTTTGTGCTCCTTGGAACTGTGCAGTGGCTCTTTTGTGATCCCTTCTCCTAGAATCAGATACAATCATTAATCAAAGTCCCGTAATACTTAACAATCAATGGCAGGTGTCCATAGTCTAAAACTTTTGGGTATGCATTGACATTAGGGCTAATGGACATTTAAAACTTATCCTAGTGCAAAATAAAAAAGATTAATATTGATTATATGTACTTCATTGAAAGTACAAAAATGAGAGAAAAAAGAAATCTCAAATACTCAATTGCACATACTAAGAAAAATAATAAAATAAAAAAATAAAAATATATAGTTCACATTCCATGAAAGGGTGTCAGTCAAAGGTTTCTCACAGAAAAATGAGATGCATTTCCTTTTTAATTTGACCATGATCCACAGTGTGAGTGCACATGATTTTCACCAACTAACAGCTTTTTAAAACAGTAGTACATACACATTCAATGAAGTACCCACATCCCCCAAATCACAAGAGCTCATTTAATGACAATAGCAAACAAACTTGCTATAATTAGGATTCAGATAAGTCTCTATAGCCATTTACTGTATGATATTTTAAAAACTTATGAAACTCATGGATACTTGTCCCAAGTTCTCCAGATCTAGCCTATCTTTCAACTTTAGCTGAGATATTTCTAACAAAGTTTATTACTGCCATCATTCCAAAATGTGGCAGGAGAGACCAGAAAAACCTCTGTACTGCTAATGAAGATCTGTTGGGTATAAAATGTCACTAAGAATCTAGATCATTCTGGTGGAAGGGTAGATAGTAAGCTGAAGAGTTACAAAAACAACAACAACAACAACAACAACAAAAACCCAACCCATCACGGGGTAACCAAGTCTCTTAGGAAACATCCTTCCTTCTGGATGAGACTGTCACAGCTGTAAAAGGCATGTATTTATATGTTCCATCCATTGCAATGTAGAGACAAGGAATATAATAGTGAAAATCACTTCTGATGTCTCATCCATTACATTTTTATAAATGCTGAGGTGGGGAATAAAATAGTACTATTACACTTCACTTCAACTATTAAATGGATCCTTAGCTCTTGATACAAACAACTCAAAGGTAAGCAAAGGATCTGTCAGAGGTAGTGGTGCTACTAGATATCTGAAAATCACTTCTGAAGACCTGTTAAAATCAATTGAGCTTTTTTTTTTTTTAAGCTCTCCAGAGGTTATATACAAGTTGTAACCTGTTTGATGGAATCCATCCATCATCATTTATGTGACAATTAACAAAGGCCTTTTAGGTAACATGTGACTTTGATGGATCTGGTGACAAACCCAGCATCCATGCGGACCTATGGTTTTGTCATGGAAAGGGGTTTGTCCAAGTTGTTTATGGACTTTTAATAAAGTATTTTCTCCAGTCCATAGAGAGAGGGTACAAATAAAGACAATGTAACAGAACATATAGGTAAAGACCAAAACGTAGTGGCTGAAAATGACATTGTATAACAGAATATATTAGGCTAGATTGATATGTAAACTTAAAAACAAAATTAAATCTTAAAACAAATAATCGGCAAATACAGTAAGTGTGACAAGATATAGTCACCCAGTGTCAGTAGAAGGTTTCACATGTGAGCAATCAATCCAAAAGTCCTTTTCTCCAATTCTGATAGCTGTGTTATAGAGATTTCTTCACTATTAGGAGAGGAACAAACTGAAACAGTTAACATCAATAAGACAATGGAGTCTGAAAAGGCTTAAAATTCACCTCCAGATTCATTGAGATTCCTTCCCCTCCTGAGTATCATCATCCATCTAGATTCCTTTGATCATGCCTCTGGGGTCCCCCATACTGAGGGGAATTTCCACACTGAGCATAGTGAGGACAAACCCCATATTGGGTGTGTTGCAGAGGCTGGGCATGCTTAGATAGTAAGGGGTGGGGGGTGAATCTCCCTTCTGAATCTTGAGTTTACTCAAGCTAACAGCAAGGCATCCTATCCGTACAAGTATACCCAGGAATGGTAGTAAGAAAAGACATTCTAAAACTTTGGTAATGTACTACTCTTTCGTAGAATGGGGCATGCTTTTTAGCATTATCACTATGCAGATGTGCTCTATGGCTTTTTATTACAGGTAAAAAAAAACCACATTTTCCTATAGGAAAAAAACCCCACAATGTACTGAGTAAAGTTAAGAGGTTTTGAAGATTTATCTTCTTTTCCCTTCTACCTAGGGGTAAAAAAATGCCATGGAGAACAAAAGGATGTTTGGGTCAGGAAACTAGAGCCTAAATTCCAAAAGTCTGGCTTTCAAACCACTGAGCTACTAGCTGCCTCCTGCTATGCTGGGGTTTAGGTTCTAGAGGGTGGCACAGGAGACTCTCATGTGGGCTAACCCCTCAATTTCCACCCTCTCAGCCAGGAGTGTGTAAACCCCCAGGGTCAGTTTAAAATCGGCTTGGAAGATGGAAGGGGGTGGGGTGGGATGGGCAGTGTGGAAAAGGCCCAAGATCTCTTATTCTGGCAGTGCTATGAAAGATAGATTAGAGAAAGAAGACAGTAGAAGTAGGAGCATCAATAAATACTTATTGCAATATTCAAGATAGATAGTAATGAGAGGCCAAACTGTGTGGGGGTAGGGAGAATAGATAGAAAGAAAGAAATTAGAGCAATTTTGTGGAAATAGAATTGATAGGACTTGGTAATCAACAATATCTGAAAGGTTAGAAAAAGTATAAAACTTAAATTCAAAGGTACAAACCAGAGAAGGCTGGACTAGCCAACTGATCCCTACAATGTGACAAATGCATAGTTAGAAAAAGAGACAAATCTAGGGAACACAGAGACAACAACTAGGTGGCACAGGGTGTAGAGCATTGGATTGGGAGTTTTGAAGTCCCAAGTTCAAATTCAGACTCGGATGCTTTCTAACTGTGTAACCCTAGGAAAACATTTGACTTCTGCCTTCCTCAGTTTCCTCAGTTATAAGATGGGAATACTATTACCTATCTTTTGAGGTAATTGTGAGAATAAAATGAGATAACATTTGTAAGGCCCTTTGTAAACCATAAAATACTATATAAAATGCTACTTGTTATTGCTGTGGTGGTTGTTGTTAATGTTAATCAGGTATGAAGGAAACCTCTCCGACTTGGGAAATACAGAATTGCACAATTATCCTGGGACTGGGATACTAGCATTGGGATACTGGCTTTGCCAATGTTTTATTCCCAATGACAAGAAACAGTGGCAAGGCATCCCTTAAAACACATCTTATAGGGGAGTTGAAAGGCCACACTGATTAAAGGCAGTGCTGACCTACCTTCTTTCTGCTTGTCTTCTCATCAAGAGGAAAGCTCCTTGGAAATCAGGATGAAAGGGAATACAAGAACTGTGGGGAAAGGAGGGCCACAGAGCAGGTTGGGAATTGGTACGGTGGCTAGGAGACACCGATCCTACAATTTCACTGTGAAGAAAGTCCAGAGCAAAGTGGAATATTGCTTTTTAAAGCAAAAAGTGTGAGCATCCCTGGAGAGTCCTCCAGCCACCTCCTTTCTGAACCTTTACTCTCCCACATCCACATGAATTTCTCTTCAACTGGATTTTTAAAATAAATTAAATCCATTCCCTATGGCTACAGGAATTGAACTCACATTCTTATTTTTCTGGGATGATTCAACTGACCTATGCCAGTATTCAGATGCAGGAATTCTACTGTGCAGAGACATGCCTTCCTCATTTTGTGCACCAAGGTGTCCTTGGAAAACATGTTTTGGGGCAGCTGGCTGGTACAGTGAATAGAGCGGCAGGCCTGGAATAGGAAGGACCTAGGTTGAAATCTGGTCTCAGACACTTCCTAGCTATGTGACTGGGAGTGACTTAACCTGCTTGCCTTTCCCCTTCCATCTCAGAGTTGTGACTAAGACAGAAAAATAAGAGATAAAAAAAAAGAAAAAGAAAGTATATTTTATTTGTGTATTTGTTTGGGGAAAGATTTGTGATTTTATTGGTGTGGAAGTTCCTTCTACCAGTGTAGGATTATGTTGTTAGAAATTTGCCTGAGTCACAAAGAGGTTAAATAGGATGGAATAAGCATTTATAGAGCACCCATTACATGCTAGGCAGAATGCTAAGCACCTTTTACATATATTCTCTCATTGGATCCTCATAACAACTCTAAAAGGTAAGGGCTATTACTATCACTATCTTATAGTTGGGGAAACTGAACAATTAGAAGTTAGGAGACTTGCCTAGGATCACACCAGTAGGCAGTGCCTGAGGCTGGATTTTAACTTCCTTGTACTCTGTCCATTGTGCTACCTGCTGCCATGGTTAAATGATTTAATGTGATCAGACAGCCAGTATGTGTTAGAGATACGGCTTAAACCCATGTCTTTTGGGGTCAGCCCTCTCTCCTCTATGTCCTGCTAATGTTTTCAAAAACATAAAGATAGGGGCAGCTAGGTAATACAGTAGATAGAACACCAGGCCTGGAGTTGGTATAACCTGGGTCCAAACCTGTCCTCAGACACTTCTTAGCTGTGTAACCCTGGGCAACTTACTTGACCCTGATTGCTTAGCCCTTGCTACTTTTCTGTCATAGAATTGATACAAAGTGGAAAGAGAAAGAAAAAGAAAGGAAGGAAGGAAGGAAGAAAGGAAGGAAGAAAGGAAGGAAGAAAGGAAGGAAGAAAGAAAGGAAGAAAGGAAGGAAGAAAGAAAGGAAGAAAGAAAGGAAGGAAGGAAGAGAGAGAAAGAAAGAAAGAAAGAAAGAGAAAGAAAGAAGAAAGGAAGAAAGAATGGAACTAAGAGAAAAAGAAAGAAAGGAGGAGGAAGAAAGAGAGGAAGGTAGGAAGGTAGAAAAAGCTTTTAAGTAAAGATATAGGTAAGGTAGTTAGGTTTGCAGTGGTTAGAGCCTCGATCCTGGAATCAGGAAGGCTCATCTTTATGAATTCAAATTCATCCTCAGACAGTTACTAGCTGTGTGACCCTGAGCAGTCATTTAACCCTATTTGCCTCAGTTTCCTAATCTGTAAAATGAGCTGAATGAAGCAGCAAATAATTATTCCAGTATCTTTGCCAAGAAAACCCCAAATGGAGTCACGAAGAGTCAGACATGTCTGAAATGACTGAACAGCCAACAAAGATATAGGTATAACTGTAACTTGATATATAGATCCATTTTTTTGGTAAATTGAGCTAGAATGGAAATCACTATTCAAAGGAATCCAAAGGGGAATTCCATGCTGATGCAAAGGAATTTTTAAAGAAAATTGCTATCTCTGAATTGGTCCCATTTAATAATTTGTATTTGAATTTATTGGTTTTACATAAAACTCAGCATACCTCTATTCATTTTTATGAAAGGATTCTTTGCCTTGTAAAAGGAATCCCTTTTTAGTTTTATTTTTTAATAACAGGTTCCCCTAATGTATTAAAATAGGAAAACACTTGTGCAAAATGAGGTGTAGCCTCACTTGTATCTACAACATTAAATCAGCTGAACATCTGCCACCTTGTTTGTATAGTACCTAGGAATGGTCTTAATGTCCCAAACCAAACTTATTATCTCCCCATTCACACAGCCTCATCCCCTCTAGCCTGTACTGGGGAAATAATCTTCCAATTTATCTCTCTGCTTTCAATAGCTCCCATAGGTATGTATAATCTATGCACACCTGTGATCTCTCCCCTGTCCAAACTATTTTCCACCTTGCTGCCAAATTAATATTTCCACAACACAGATCTGACCATGTTGTTCCCCTGCTCAAAAATCAGCAGGGGCTCCCTATTACCTTTAGGATAAACTGGAAATGCTCTGTCTGGCATTTAAAGCCTCTAATGATTTAGCTTCCATCCACCTTTTTGACTAATTTCCTATTCCTTCTCTTCATGCTTTCTACCTTCTAGCCAAACTAGCTTACCAGCTGTTATGCAAACTTGATAGACTTATTTCTCATTTCTGTGCCTTTGCCCCAGTTCCTGGAATGCAAGCCCTCTTCTCCTCTGAGTCTTAAGATACCTAGCTTCCTTTAAGGTTCAACCCAGGTGATCCTTCCTGCTCAGTTTTTCTTTATTTTCCTACTTCCAGTTATTAATCCATAATTATATATCTGTGTACCTGTTTTATCCTCCCCTCCCCCATATACAAATTCCTTGAGGACAGAACTATTTTACTTGTGTTTTTGTATCCTCAGTGCCTAGGCTGGTGCTTTGCACAGGATTTTTAAAATTGAATTGTTGAATTCTCTAAACCTATTCCTGTTAGGGCATGAGGGAAAGCAGCCAGTGAAACTACATGGACTAGAAGAGAGCATGCGAGGCTTTTCATCCTATAAAATAGTCTGAGTTTTTACCCATGCAAGTATTAGATTGAAGAGAGGGAATACAGTCATTGGTGCTGTATTTGAGACCATCCCATTATAATACTAAGGTTGGAAATGATGGTAGAGAAAAGTCAGGAAGGACTTCCATTGTTGGGTGTTAGCACAGCTTCATGGATTGGCGTGTCTGGGTGTTTTTCCTCTTGTGTATAATATTGGACAGCTATAATATAGGAAGCAGCCAGGCCTGGAGTTAGGAAGACTCATCTTCCTGAGTCCAAATCCAGCTTCAGATACTTATTAAGTATGTAACTCTGGGCAAGTCACTTAGCCCTGTTTGCCTCAGTTTCTTCATCTGTAAAATAAGCTGGAGAAGAAAAAGGGAAACCACTCTGGTATTTTTGCCAAGAAAACCCCAAATAGAGTCACAAAGAATCAGACATGACTGAAAAAATGATTAAACATAATACTGGAACTCCTGATCCTGAGAGAAATCCATAAAGGTAGGCTCTGGATCCCTCAGGGTATCCCATGGCTACATTGTTGTACTTTTCTGGGAGATAATCATAGTCCTTCAGGCTCAGTGGAAGCAATAGAGATGGTTAATTCTCTCTGAGATCAGTCCTTCCCTTCAAGAAACACATAAGAGGTATTAGCAGTTTAATGATCCCACTTGCTGACTTCCCCATTTTCTATTATTGGCACCACCATTAGCCCAGGTTTAAAATGGTGGTGTCATCTTTGATTCTGCCCTTTCTTTCACCTTCCACATTCAATCCATTGCCAAGTTCTGTTGAGTCTACCTTCACATTTTATCTCTCTCTCATTCCCTCCTTTTTGTTCTCCCTATGGTCACCTAATTTTAAGCCCTCATTACCTTCTACCTGGACTATTAACTAATCTCTTAACCAGCTTCCCCAATTTTCATCTCTCCCCTCCAGGCTGTCCCACGTGACATTGCCAGGTTAATCTTCCTGGATACCAATTTGAGTGTATCACGCCTCTGCTCAGATTACTTGGATAGCTCCCTATTGTCTACTGAATATAGTCCAAACCCCTAAGCCTGGCATTCATGATTTGATATTTCTTTACCTTTTCCAGCCTTAGCTCATATTACTCCCTTCTGTGTATTGTTTCAGTACAACTGGTCAGCTTTCTGTCTCTTATAAACACTTGACAATTTTTCACTTCCATACATGCACTGTCTTTATGAATGAAATGTCTTCTCTCCTTTCCCCTTATCTTTATCCTTTGAAATCTAGCCCACATTCAGGGCTCAGTTAAAACATCACGTCCTTGATGGGAGGAGTTCACCTTCATGGGTGATCAGGAGAAAAACATTCCAAGAGTCTCCCCCTGAGATCCAGATTCAGCATTCATGGAAGGATTGTACCTGATGACACTGCTGAGCCAAGTCAGGATCTTTTGCTGGACTTCTGGAGAAATCGATAGAGGAAATCATTGTTTGGCCAGACTTGCTAGGACATTTCCCCCCTTTGTGTTATGACTGGGATCTAGTTTGTATGATAGTTGTAGATGCATTATGGCCCCCTACGAGACTGTGAGTTCTCTCAGGGCAGGGATCAAGAAACAAAATTTATCTTTGTTTCTCCCAAGAGTCTAGTGCAGGGATTTGTGCACAGTCAGTACTGAACAGCTGTTTGATGACTTGTACCGAATTATAAAAGAGTTTTTTTTTCTTTTCCTCTCTTTCAAGTCTAAAACAGAATGTTTAGACCCTGGTCATCATGATATGTACCCAGTGCCCATCTAGAAGATCTAAAGAAAAGCTGATGTTTACATGAAGGGGGAGAAAAATAGGAAACAAGGATTAAAAAAAAACCCCAAACCAACCTTACTTTCTGTCTTAGAATCAATACTAAGTATCTGTTCCAAAGAAGGAGAGTGGCAAGGGCTAGCCAGTGGGGGTTAAGTGACTTGCCCAGGATCACACAGCTAGAAAATGTCTAAGATCAGAGTTGAACATAAGACCTCCTGTCTCAGTGCCTGAATTAGATTGGCTCTTTAGCCACTGAGCCATCTTGCTGCCCCAGAACATGAATTTACTAAGTGCCTATTATGTGCCAGGTACTGAGCTTTATAAATATTTTCATTTGATCCTCACAACAACTCTGTGAGGTAGGCACTATTTATGATCCTCATTTTGCAGTTGAGGAAACTGAGGCAGATAACAGCACTAAGATTAGAATAAGTTAAGCATCCTTTACAAATATTAGCTCTTTGGATTCTCACAACAACCCTATCAATTAAAGTGTTATTATTACCCTCATTTTATAATTGAGGAAATAGAGGCAATCAGAAATTGAGACTTGCCCAGGAGCCTAATGACTTACCTAGGGTCATACCACTAATAAGTATGCAAGGCCTGATTTGTATTCCCCAAGCGCTATCCACTGTACCACCTAACTGCCTCTAAATTAGCAAGGAATTAGGGAGTGATGTCAGGGTGGATATACAGCATGGAAGCTGACCACACTGGAAAGAGAAGAATGTTTCTTAAAAGATTTCTCACATCAAAGAACGACCTTCAGGAAGATGGTCATCTCCCACTAGAGGCATTTGTAAGATGTTGCAGAATGTGGCCTCTTTTGTTTATTGGCATGGATATCAACATTAATATTGATAAACTCTGTAATGCAGAATCACATTAATAGTGTTTCTTCCAGGCTCTACTTTTTTCTTTCTCTTCCAATCCCATGATTCTCAACCTTACTGCTTGAACTTGTTTTTAAAGATTTTAAGAGTTTATTGATCACACCATAAAAGGGAACTGGAAACTTCAGCTGGCAAAGGCCAGGTTATGGGCTGTGTAGGGCAACATTTTCACAATACTCCAGGTCACCACTCTCCCTTTGCACAATAGAACTGCTATGAGAAATACATCATTATTTGGAGATCATTAGCTCCTTGAGTTGTAATGGCCATGTAGGCTTTCCTTTCCTTAAGAGAGCAGGATTCTTTGCTGTTTTTGAAGATGGTATCTACTTCCTCTGGGGGGAAATGGATATCTCAGGCAGGAAAACTGGATTAGCTGGTCTGAGGTCTTTATAGAGCTAGGCTAACCTTGAAATCTATGCTATGGTCTTTGTTAGGTTCAACCCATGGTTCTCACCATCCCAGTCTCTCGAAACCCAGGTGCCTTCTAGCATTATTGGCCAAATGAGGATTTCCTCTGTAGATTTCTTTAGAAGTGTATCAAAAGACCCTGACTTGGGCTTGATGAAGTCCTAATGTGAGGTCCCTCCCTGGGTCTTGCATCCTGGATCTTTGAGAATTCTCTTGGAATGTTTTTCTCCTTATTGCCTGTGTAGGTAAACTTCTTTGCCAAGTGAGTGCCTTCCTTCTTTTTTTAACTTCCTCTTAATCCTGTATATAGCTTGCTTATATGTCTGTGTGCTTGCTATCTCTCTCATTAGAGTATACGTTTCTTTTTTTGACATTATTTTTTTTATTTGGTCAATTTCAAACATTATTCCTTGGTTAAAAAAATCATTTTCTATTTCTCCCTCCCCTCTCCCCACCCTTCCCATAGTCAATGTGCAATTTACTTGGTATCACATGTGTCCTTGATCAGAACCTATTTCCATGTTGTTGATGTTTGCACTAGGATGTTCTTTAGAGTCTAAGTCCCGAATCATATCCCCTCAACCCATGTCATTAAGCAATTGTTTTTCTTTGGTGTTTTTACTCCCACAATTTTTCCTCTGAATGTGGATAGTGGTTTTTCTCATAGATTCCTCCAAGTTGTTCATGATCATTGCATTGCCACTAATAGAGAAGTCCATTACTTTCAATTGTACCACATTGTATCAGTCTCTGTGCGCAATGTTTTCCTGATTCTGCTCCTCTTACTCAGCATCAATTCCTGGAGGTTGTTCCAGTTCCCATGGAATTCCTCCACTTTATTATTCCTTTGAGCACAATAGTATTCCATCACCAACATATACCACAATTTGTTCAGCCATTCCCCAACTAAAGGGCATCCTCTCATTTTCCAATTTTTTGCACAACAAAGAGTGCAGCTATGAATATTCTTGTACAAGTCTTTTTCCTTATTATCTCTTTGGGGTACAAACCCAGCAGTGCTATGGTTGGATCAAAGGGCAGACAGTCTTTTATCACCCTTTGGACATAGTTCCAAATTGCCCTCCAGAATGGCTGGATCAATTCACAACTCCACCAGCAATGAATTAATGTCCCCACTTTGCCACATTCCCTCCAGCATTCATTACTTTCCTTTGCTGTCATGTTAGCCAATCTGCTAGATGTGAGGTGATACCTCAGAGTTGTTTTGATTTGCATCTCTCTGATTATCAGAGATTTAGAACACTTTTTCATGTGCTTATTAATGGTTTTGATTTCTTTGACTGAAAATTGCCTATCCATGTCCCTTGCCCATTTATCAATTGGAGAATGGGTTAATTTTTTGTACAATTGATTTAGCTCTTTGTAAATTTGAGTAATTAGATCTTTATCAGAGGTTTTTGTTATGAAGATTGTTTCCCAGTTTGTTGCTTCCCTTCTGATTTTGGTTACATTGGTTTTGTTTGTACAAAACCTTTTTAATTTGATATAGTCAAAATTATTTATTTTACATTGGGACTCTTTCTAAGTCTTGCTTGGTTTTAAAATCTTTCCCTTCCAAAAGGTCTGACAAAGTATACTATTCTATGTTCACCTAATTTATTTATAGTTTCCTTCTTTATGTTCAAGCCATTCACCCATTCCAAGTTTATCTTGTTGTAGGATGTGAGGTGTTGATCCAAGCCTAATCTCTCCCACACTGTCTTCCAATTTTCCCAGCAGTTTTTGATGAATAGTGGATTTTTGTCTCAAAAGCTGGGATCTTTGGGCTTGTCATAGACTATTTTGCTGAGGTCACTTACCCCAAGTCTGTTCCACTGATCCTCCTTTCTGTCTCTTAGCCAGTACCAAATTGTTTTGATGCCTATTGCTTTATTATATAGTTTGAAATCTGGTACTGCAAGGCTTCCTTCCTTTGTATTTTTTTCATTATTTTCTTGGGTATCCTTGATCTTTTGTTCTTCCAAATGAACTTTGTTATGTTTTTTTCTAATTCAGTAAAAAAAGTTTTTTGGATGTTTGATGGGTATTGCACTAAATAAATAGATAAGTTTTGGTAGGATGGTCATTTTTATTATGTTATCTCGTCCTACCCATGAGCAGTTAATGTTTTTCCAGTTGCTCAGATCTAGTTTTTGTTGTGTAGGAAGTGTTTTGTAGTTGTGTTCATATAGTTCATGTTTGTCTCAGCAGATAGATTCCTAAGTATTTTATATTGTCTAAGGTGATTTTGAATGGGATTTCTCTTTCTAATTCCTGCTGCTGCTATGTGTTGGAGATATATAGAAATGCTGATGACTTATAAGAGTATAAGTTTCTTGAGGGCAGGGATTGTCTTTGATCCTTTTGGTATGCCCAACCCTAAGTACAGTGCCTGGCACATAGTAGGTGCTTAATAAATGTTTATGGACTGACTTACTGATTAACTGACATTGCCTTGGATTTAGGACATCCCAACCTCAGAGTGGGGCAGCAGACAGGCTAGGCTGTAGCAGAACCTCTCTTACAGGGAGGATATGGTCCCTTCTCTTGTCACACCCTATATTCCATTAATGTACCCAAGGCAGAAATGGATTTTTAGAAAGCATTTAAGGGCAGGGGGATAGAATAGGAAGAATACCCATAAGAAAACCAACTTAATGTATATAGAAACATCAACTAATAGTCTGAGAATGCTATCCAGGGAGAACTTGAGTTTGGCCATGTACGATCTATAGAAACATAATGATAAAGTTACTCCTTTGCTCCCTCACAGCCACTTTCTTATCTTGACTTGGAATCATGGTACCATCTTGTCCCTGGCACATTTTTGCCATTACCTAAGTTTCAATTTGAGGTGGCTAGTTGTTTCTAACCATTCTGTATTTGCTCCTGGAATCCCCCCCAAACTTATAGAATGAGTTTCCAGAGATCATGGCCTAGCCAAGGTCTGCTTCATTTGTAAGACTCCAACATGAGTCATCCATGTAATTGCTACTTTTAGCTCTTCCTTAAAGTGACAGGAGTGCCCTATCACTCCTTCCTCACACTAGGAAAATATAATAGGTTTCAAAATACGACACTCAACCATAGACTTTTGGCTTTTCCTCAAGAGCAAAGGGTGAATCATTTATTCTCTGCCCCTCAATTCTTTTTTTTTCTTTTTCAAATCCTTACTTTCTATCTTAGAATCCGTACTAAGTATAGATCTAAGGCAGAAAAGCAGTTAAAGGATAGACAATCAGGGTTAAGTAATTTACCCAGGGTCGTATCTGAGACCAGATGGGAACCCAGGACCTCCCATCTCTAGGTCTGGCTCTCAATCCCCTGAGATACATAGCTATCCCAGCCCCTTCCCCTCCAAATCTGGACGTCCATAGCCGTGCATAGCCAGGCCAGTGTCCTAACCTCGTACTTCCACATTGAACAAAGTATTTGATGGAGCAAGCTTGGGCTTCCTGAGCCCTGTCAGCTGAGTACCTACCACTGTAGACCCAGCAGCCCAGCTTCCAAGTAGCCTCAGGGGGGCTTTTGTGAACCAGATGGCAGTTGGCTTCTTCCCGGTCTCCTCTCCTACCTCATTTTGAGATACATGAGTCGGCAAGTTCTCTTCCAGCCCCATGAAGCACCAAGCATTCTGCCGCCCCCAGTTGGACTGGCCTGCGGGCCATACACAGACCCAGCCATGTTGCTGCATAATCATCCAGAGCTGCTGAGCAGTCGATTGTGATTTTGATGTGCAATACTCTGGTGGAAAATGCTCCTTCCTCCTTCCCTTCCCCCGTGAAGGCTTCAGCCCTTCCTGTTACTAAGTCTCCCGGCCTATATGCAGAGCTGGACTCTTCACTTTGATCCCCCATCAGACTCCAGCTTTATTATTTTTCCCAAGTACAGTGATTATCCCCCTAATCATTCCAGGAAATGAAAAGCCACAAACGCTTTTCAGCTAAGCGGCCAGCGTATCTCGGCTGTATTATGAATGTGAAAGTTGATTGGAGGAGGGAAACAATTTGAAAGCAGTTTCCAAAGCGACCTTGATAAGAGGAAGCAAATGGTCCAAGGTCTGGGGGAAAGGGCAAGCATTCAAGGTTCCCAGCCTCCCCAAAGGGTCACAGCTCGAAGGAGCCTTGGGGATTATCGAAACAAACCTCCTCATGTCACAAAGAATCTGGGACAGAGAGGGAAAGCCATTTGCCCCAAGTCATAGAGCTTTCTAATACTCCTAGACCATAACCTGGTATTTTTGTTGTCTAGAGTTATGGTCTTTCCATTAGAACAAGTAATCTTTGATTAATGACTTATTAAGCAACTATTCTGTATCAGGCACTCTGCTAGGAAACAGAGAAAAAGATAAAAGCAGAAACAGGTCCTGCTTTCAGGGAGTTTACCTTGTACAAGGGGAAAGAGCATATACTCATATGAGAAGATACCAACATTTGTAAACACAAGTAATTTGTGGGGTGAGGTTGTGCCAGCAGCTGGGGGAACCAGAAGGGCCCAATGCAAAACATTGCATTTGAACCATTCAATCATAGAATTTGAGAGTTGAAAGAAATCTCTTTAGTCATCTAGTCTAGTAGTATCAAACTCAAAGAGAAACAGATCTGTGAGGTCCTCAGGTTAATTTAGAAAGCCACAAATGAACATTATCTATGTTGTATGGAATTATTATACTTTATCATTATTAGTATTACTATGTTATACTTTTATTTATTTTGTTTAACATTTTCCAATTACATTTTAATCAAGTTTGGGCTGCATTTGGGAAGTTTTCAGGCTTCTTGCTGCTTTGGCTGTGAATTTGTGATAGTTCTGATTCTAGCCCAAAGGATAGACAAAATGAATTCTCCATATAACATATCTAACAAATGAACATCCAGCCCCTGTTTGAAGACTTCCATAGAGGAAGTTATAAAGGGATAGGGATGAATGGAGGAGATGTTATGGAGGTCAAATTGGCAAGATTTGACAATTGGTTGGATGTGGCAGGTAATGAAGAGTAGGAATCAAAAATGGGTGACTAGAATGATGATGGGACCCTCAACAGAAATAGGGAACTGAAAAAGAGAAGTGAATTTTGGAGGAAAGAAATAATGAGTTCTGTTTTAGACAAATGTATTTTCAATGTCAAGGGATTATTCAATTTAAAATGTCCAATGCACAGTTGATAAAATGGGACCACATTGTATGAAATGGAAAACTATATGCACATATCTGGGAATCAGCTGCATAGAAATGATCTTTAAAAACCATGTAAGCTGGTAAAGTCAGAGGAAGAGAGTGTAAAGAGTGTGGGAAGAGATCCAGAACAGAGATTTTGGGAATACTCATAATTAGGGGGTTAATGATTGGCAAAGGAGACCAAGAAGGGATAGATAGATATCTGGGTGAGAGGAGAACTAAATTTCAGTGTCACAGAAATTCAGAAGAGAGAGATAGAAATGGACACTATACATTGCCAAATGCTGTAGAGAAGTCAAGAAGGATAATGGTTAACAAAAGTATTGCATTAGACAATTAAAAGATCATTGACAAATTGGCAAAACAAATTCAGTTGAATGATGAGGCTGGAAATCATATTGAAAAAAGTTTAAGGAGCTGAGAAGTGAATGAGAGAAGAATAAATAGAGACAACTAATGTAGACAGGTTTTTCTGAGAGTTTAGGTTGTGAAATCGAGGAGAAATAAAGATAATAACTCAGTGGGTTGGCAATGTATACTGAAGGTTTGTGTGTTTGTTTTAAGGATAGTGGAGACTTGGATGCAATTGTAGGTAACAGGGAAGGGTTGGAAGATTGGAAGAGAATGAACATGAGAGAGGGAAAAGGGATGGTTATAAAAACAATATGTTATTATAGAAAAATAATAATAATGCATAATAATTCCATGCAAGGTAAATAATATTTATCTGTGACTTTCTAAGGCAACCTAGGGACCTCAGAGGTCTGCTTCTCATTGAGTTTGATACTATTGGACTAGATAACTAATGAGATCTCTTTCCACTCTCAAATTCTGTGAATGAATGGTTCTGAACTTATGTCCATCATCTTGAAATAGGCCTGCATTAACTATTTCTTGGAATATTTCAATCACCTTCTAATTGAGCTCCTTGCCTCAAGTCTCTTCTCTATCTAATTATAGAAGATGGGAAGGGATAAGATCAAGGATACAAAGAGAGAGAGGCTGACCTTGGTAAGGAGAAGGATTACCTTTCTATCAGACTGGATCAAAGGAGTAGGAAATAGAGGATAATATCAAAGGTTTTCATAAATATCCCTAATGACTCTATTGCCATCCCATATGATTAGAAGCACCCATATTATCCTTGTTATATTTGGAAAAACTACTCACTGCAAGTGGTTTGTATTTTATTTAGATGTATTTGTAGGAAGAACTGGTTGAGTCAAATAATTTTGTCCTTGTGTAACTAGCTAGGCCTTTGGAGACAATATATCTCTAAGATTAGACATCGAGTCATTCTTTTTTTTTTCTTTATACCTTATTCAAGGCTGTTTTCTTTATTTGTTTCTTCCCCTTCAAAGAGTTTGAATGGTTAAAGGGAACTGAGATTTTTATTCCTGATAGAACAGAAAAAAATGATTTCTATCTTTATAAGATCCCATGTCTGCTAACAAAACATACTATCTCACAAGAATATGCTATTTGAGCTCTCTCCCTGCAGCAAATGCCATTTATGTTTGTTAATTTCACGAGTCTCATGGATATTTTCTCCCTCACTGGTCTACCCTTTTTTATTTTTGAAAGGATCTGTTATTTGGAGGGTTTAAGATGCTATGAATTATAATACAAACATCATAAAGGTGATGGTGATGTTTCCTTTCAAAGAGCAGGTTCTGAGTCAGAGATCCAAAAACATTTCAAGAAGGGAAATCATCTTTTTATTCATAGATGGCCAACTTTGACTGGCTGGGGTTAGAGGGACTTCACTGTCATCATTCCTTCCCCCACACAATCTAGTTGGTCAAGATCCCTAGTGTATTATACCTTATAATGCCTATTTCATAGGGAAGTTGTAAGGGGAATTTTGTAAATTTTGTAAAAACTAACATTCTAAAGAAATGTAAACAGTTAATAATGATTGTAATGATGGTGAGCACAGAAGCACAGAATCAGCATCCATATTGTACAACATATCCATGAAATGAATCCCCACCATAAGAGTATTTAATAAGTGGTTGTCTAGCTTCTATTTTCTTCAGCTTTCTAAGGAAAAGGAACACACCATCTCTGTGTGCATTCAATTTGATGATGATAGCAGTGGTACCATGGTGATGATGATGATGGTGAATTAGTGAGTATTATACAACCACTAAGAGCCATGTTAATCCTACAATTTGGGAATAAGAATAAGCATTTTGTTGTAGTTTAGTTGTATGTGATTTTTTGTGACCTCCCCCCACACTTGGGGTTTTCTTGGCAAAGGTAATGGAGTGTTGATATTTACTTCACTGGTTCATTTTACAGATGAAGAAACTGAGGCAAACAGAGTTGTTGGACTTGACTAGGATCACAGAGCTAGGAAGTGTCTAAGGTTAGATTTGAACTCAGGAATATGAGTCTTTCTGACTTTAGGATCAGGAACTCTATCCACTGTAACACTTAGCTGTTCCTCAGATAAGTATAAAATGAGACACATAGCAAAGTGGAAAGAGTGCCAGATATGGAATCAAAAGATATGGGTTTGAATCCTGCCTCTTCTCTTTACTATTTGTCCTTGAGCAAGTCACTTAATGTCTTTAGGGCTTATTTGTTTGTTACATGCAAAATGAGGAGATTGTCCTACATAGCTTCTAAGGTTCTCTCTAACTCTAAATCTCAGATCCTAATAACCCAAAGCTTGCCTGTCTTCTAATAATTCAGTCTGTTCAGAGAACCTAGGCTGGAAAGGATACTTAATAATAATACATAATAGTAAGGGATAAATCTTTATGGTCTAGAGCAGTGGTGTCATACTCATATAGAAATGGCACCTCTAAATCATACACAAAGATCCCTGCCTACTGCATATTGACATAGAAAATCACATTTTATCATTATCTGTACTCTATAGTATTTTAATTTGTTTTGTTAAATATTCCCTGGTTATATTTTAGTCTAGTTGGGGAAGGAAGTTGTGCATTTGACATCTTTGGAGTACATTGCATCTACTTTTGAGGGAACTTTCCAGAGAGAATTCTCAGAATCAAGAGAAGGGAGTATCTTGTTTGTGAAATGCCCAAGAAGCCAGTGTCACTGTATCAGAGTATGTGATGGGAAGTAAGATGTGAGAAGACTGGAAACGTAGGAGTGGGTTAGGTTAAGAGGGGTTTGAATGCCAAACAGAGGATTTTTGTTTGTTTCTGGAGGCACTAGGAAGCCACTAGGTTTATTGAGAGGAGTGGGGTGGTGGTAGCATGGTCAGACTTGAGCCTTAGGAAATTCACTTTGAGTCATTGGTGGGTGCAGGAAGACCCAACAGTGGTCTATTGCAATTGTGAAGCCTGAACTAGTTAGAGCCTGTACCAGTTTTGTAGACGTGTCAGAGAGAAAGGGGCATATTCTAACTGTAAATGAAGGACAATTTTACTCTCATGTTTTTCTTTTCTTTAATTCTCTTAAAACTTCTAATTAAATTTAAATTAATTTTAGATCTAATTTAATTAAATAGTTAAAATTTAAAATTTAAATTAAATGTTTTTCTCTCTTGACCTGAAATCCATGATCAATTATAAAAACTTAATACTGAATATCTCTGAATTTTGGAGTCATACATGGCTAATGGAGGATATCAGTGACTATTTAGAAATGTACAGAATTTAACCAGGTTAGAGATTCAAATCTGTGTAAAATTCTAGGGTATTTAACTAGGGCTTCTTAAACTGAATCTAAAAAGAGAAACTTATGGTCATGATTTTAAAAGTAATTTCTACAAACTTCCCAAAGAGTAGAATTTAAATAGGATCTGGGACTTTCTTTCTGTCCTTAAGCTCAATGAACTCGTTCCTGTGGTTAAGCCGTATTGCTTTGACGGAGAGAGTCTTTAACTTCCTCCAGAAAGAGTTGCTGGTAAGTGGGTGGAAGTAGGTACCAAAAAGAGTCACAACTCCCTATTATGCTACCTAATAGGAGGAGAAAGGTCTAGGATTTAGGAGGCTTCAGTTTCTTCACAAATTTCTGTGAGAAGAGGCATTAAGAAAAGTTTCTGAGGGGCCATCTAGGTGGCTCAGTGGATTGAGAGCCAGGCCTGGAGTTGGGACAATCTGGGCTCAACTCTGGCCTGACACTTCCTAGCTATGTGACCCTAGACAAGTCACTTAACCCCTATTGCCTAGCTCTTATCCTTTTTTTGCCTTGGTATCTATACTTATATTGAGTGAGAAAGTAACGATTAAAAAAAAAAAAGAATATAATAGAATATTGAGACAAATTTGCTCCTTATTGCTACAACTTGGTCATATCTCTATCTATATTGATGCCTGTCTGTATCTATCTATCTATCTATCTATCTATCTATCTATCTATCTATCTATCTATCTATATCTGTATTTATATTTATATCCATAGAGACATATTTATATCCATATATTATATATATAGACAAAGTCAAGGGGACCCAAGAGGCAGAGGGATCATGTTTAGACTGTTAAAAAATGGAGTTGACCCAGAAACCAGAGGGCTCCTTAGATTATTACAGAAGGAAGACCGGAGACATAAACTGAATCTCGAAGAATCTTTGAGATTTGGATGAGCAGAAGGGAGGGAAGGTGGCTGTGGGTTTGGAGGACCCCTTGTCCCAACAAAAGGCTTCCTGGTTTGTGAGGGGGTAAAGGACAAATTCCTCCCATTGTATTCTCTGATAGTTGTTTGGCTAGAGACACCCGGGGTTCATCTGGGTCAGCTCCCTGAGGGGGGGTGGACCATGCTGGTTGACTCGAGAAGAGGTTACTCTGAGTTAGCCCAGCTTTTATCCTTCCAAAGAGCCGAGCCCTATCTCCTTCCTGGCTCCTATTCCATTGCCTGAGTGGAAACTACCAGAGTGCTCCAGGTGGAATCTCCCAGATTTTGTCAGCTGTCATGCTCTTAAGTATATTAAAAAAGAAAAACAAAGCAAACATAGCGATTTTGTGTTATTTACAAAGCATAATGTTCAGAGCAAAAACAACTTGAGATTTCTGGGCAAAGAAACTGCTTCCTGGTGGAATATAATGTCCCACTGTTCTAACAAGCACGATTTTAGAATAAGAGACATGTAGCTGAGCCCTGCCAAGCCCATTCACACAACCAGAAGGCCATGAGGGCTTTGGGAAGACCCCATCCACTAGAGCTGGCTGTGAGCCTTTGAGGTTGGAACTCTCAGGTTCGGATTCCACCCAGTTCAGTTAGTCAGTAATCGAGCGTTAATTAATCACCTCCTATATGCCAGATACTGGCCTGGGTGCTGAAGATACAGAGAAAGGCAAATAAAAAAATTATATATATATATATATATATATATATATATACATATACATACACACACACACACACACACACACACATATATATATATATATAAATATATATATATATATACCCTACATTTGAAGAACTTGCAGTCTAATGGGGGAAATAACAGGAAAATAACTAGGGGCAAACAGGATATCTACAGGAGAAAATTGAGATAAATCAAGCAAGGAGAACACTTGCTGTAAGCGGGATTGGGAAAGGCATCTTGCTGAAGGCAGGTCTTTATTGAGCCCCGAAGGAAGCCAGTAAAGCTAGGAGGCAGTCATGAGGAAGCAAGGGGGCAGCCAGTTGAGTTCAGGGGCTAAGTGCTGGGGTTCAGTTCAGGAGAGAATTCTCTTCCTATCTTGAGATGGTGGAAGAGATAGTATGGAAGCTGGGCCTTGAAGAATCTTTGAGATTTGGTTTTGATTATTTATCAATATCTATTTGATTCATGGTAATAATAATAGTCATGATGATGATAATGATAATAACTAATATTTATATAGTGTCGACTATGTGCCAAGCACTTTACAATTATTATCTCATTTGAGTCTCATAATAACCCTGGGAGGCAGATGTTATTACAATTGTCTCCATTATACAAATGAGGAAACTGAGGCAAAGATCAAATGATTTGCTCAGAGTCATACAGCTACTAAATGTCATTTTTGAACATTGATCTTCCTGACTTCAGGCCTGGTGCTCTATCCCCTGAACCACCTAATTTTTAGAATCCTAATTGGCCTGACCTGTGAACTTGGCACTTAAGTGGGGAAATTTATCTGCTTCTTGGCTGGAGGACCTGAGCTTAAGGGGTCTTGACTTGTAGAGCAATCTAGCCCTAAAGCATGACAAATTGGGCCTGGAAACCAGGCTTTTTCAGTACTCTACACAGGTGTAAATTCAAGGCAATGGGGCAGGAACTCTGGGAAATAACAGGTGGGGAAGAATGGGGTGTCTCCTAGCTGCAAATCCAAAGAACCTATGTGTATATATATATATATATATATATATATATATATATTATATAAAAGCATTTTACATATATATACACATATGTAAAATATGCATGTATGTATGGTTTCTTTTGTATATATAATATATATGTATATACACATATAAATATATGCAAGTATAAATATATATGCACATATAAATATACGTAAAAATCTATCTATTCATGTGTCTGTCTGTCTGTTCATCCATCCATCTGTCCATTAATCCATCCATTTTCCGTCTGTCTGTCTATCTCTATCTTCCTTCCTTCCTTGCATTCTTTCTTTCTTTCTTTCTTTCTTTCTTTCTTTCTTTCTTTCTTTCTTTCTTTCTTTCTTTCTTTCTTTCTTTCTTTCTTTCTTTCTTTCTTTCTTTCTTTCTTTCTTTCTTTCTTTCTTTCTTTCTTTCTTTCTTTCTTTCTTTCTTTCTTTCTTCCTTCCTTCCTTCCTTCCTTCCTTCCTTCCTTCCTTCCTTCCTTTCTGAAAGCCAGAAAGAGACAGAGAATGAGAGAGAAAGGGAGGAAAATCCAACCACATGTATACTTTCTTCTCACCTTTGACTCTTAGAAACTCTGATTTCCTTCACAATTCAACTCAAATGCTAACTCTTACATGAAACATTCCTAATACCTTTATTTGCTAGGACCTACCTCAATAACTTCACAATTGCTTTTTGTAATTTTAATATACCTATAGTTATAATAGTTATACTTATAATATACTTCTACATTTATATCCCCTGATACAGCGTTAGCTACTTGAAGGCAGGAGGTGGAGACTGTTTCATATTTGTCTTTGTATCTCTTTCTTATAACAAATAATCATCTAATTAACAATAAATGTTACTATTAATAATAATGAGTATTGCTAACACATCAGTAGATATTAATGAATTCTTGTTGATTACAGAGGCAGTTGCCTGTTCAGTAGAGAGAGTGCTGGGCTTGAAGGCAGAAAGATTTGGGTTCAAATCTGCCTTTACTATATTGCTACTAACTAGATGGGGAGCCCTGGGGCAAGTCACAACATCTGGTTTGGTTTAATCATTTATAAAATAAGGATAATAATATATCATTATAATTTATAATATATATTAATTTATTATTAATGTTATAATAAATAAGAGTTTATAGTATGATTAAATAATTATATAATAATCATATTAATGTGCTATTGTATATGTTTTGATAATATAATAATGCCACACAAGGTAGTTATAAAGATGAAATGAGATGATCTTTATAAAATTATTTAGCTCAGTGCCTGGCATCTAGTGGGCATCACCTCAATGCTCAGCCCCTTTCCCTTCCCTGATTGTCTATGGGTAAGCTTCCTTCGTTGTTTCCTTTCTAGTTCTGGTGAGTGGGAACGTTGTCCAGAGTCTGTCACTGAAAGCCCACCCCACTTTAACCTATGGGTCCCCAATGTTCAGAGTGACAAGGTTGGGGTTCTGGGGGTGAGAATAGGAATAAGGAAGGGTTCCCACACTTCTTCCCTAGGATCTGACTATAAAAGGGAGGGTTCTCTTCCTGAGAGGGGAGAGATGGTCATATTGTAATTTAGGGGAGATTCACAATTTGAAACTACAGTTTAAGGAACACCCGAAAACTTCATTAATATTGGTACCTAGCCTAATTTTCCATCCTCTAACCTTTGGGGGTAGATGGGGGAAGGCACATGGCTGACATAACCCTTGAAGAATTCAGCCCTGCCCTGTGGATGGCCCTGACCCATGTCTCTCTAGGGCCCTCTGTACTAGGAATGCTGTTCTTTTGATGAGTGCAGGAGACTAAGAAGCAGCATGGGGTGAGTGGGGGTGGGTGGGGGAGGAAGTGGGGTAGGAACAGTGGAGAAAGGGATGGGAAAGAGACAGTGAACCTTCTTGGCAGTGTTCCATAGAGACAGCAAACAGAAAACTCAGGGTCTCCGGGGTTCTGTTCATCCGGAGTCTGGTGCCAGCATGGAATTCACTTTTAAAGAACAACATTGGTCGCGTCTATTTTTATCCCATCAAATTAAAGTCTGGTTTCATCTGGAGCCCGTCCTTTTCTCCCTGCCTTTCGTCCTTCTCCGCCCTAGCTGGGGATAGTCGGGAGCTGAGGTTCATTAACTGCAAAGCTGGGGGCTTTGCTATCCCTGGGAGACCTCAGAAATAATAGGCTAGGGCTTGGCAGTTAGACGGGGTCAGAGTTGGGAAGCACCCAGTGAGTTTGGCATCAAAGATGGCTCTGCCAAGAGAGAGCTCGCTAGTCCCTAAATGGCAATAGAGGTTAGTCAATGCAATCAATACCACCTGTGTAGTTCTTATGAAATCACTCTCCTGGGGAAGACGATTTTCTGCCCCCAAAGGCTGTGGGTAGTTGTCTCCACCCCCTGAAGGAAATAGTAATAAAAAATAATAACCGAAGATTAAAGGTCGAAGTGTGAACTTCACTTCAAATCAAATGTTTCTCCTCCCAGATAGGAGAAAATACTGGCAGAGGACTTGGGTTCAATTTGGGCAAGATGGCAGAGCTCTTTGGGTCTCGGTCTCCTGGTCTGTAAAATGATGGTATTGGCGTGGATGAATTCCACTCCCGGGGCCCCTCCCCCATCAAGGTGATTAATTTCACATACTCTTCAGTCTGGCACTTGTTCTCCAGTGCCAGCCTCTATCACAGGTGGCCTCTTCCAGCTCTGGAGGTGGGATTCTCTGAACCTCCTGTGCCAAACTATAGATGGCTGAAGATTAGGAGTAACTCGAGGGCAGGGACTCTGCTTTAGCTCTCATTTTTATCTCCAGGGTCAAGCACATGATAAGTACTCAAGGAGGACTGACTCATAAGAGAAAGGGGATGGAAGAATTGAAGAAGACAAAGGAACTGGCCACAGTGGCAGGAAGCTGTTTAAAATTGAAGTTGATGGACTTCCTTCTACATTGGCCTTGGGAAGAAAACTCTTGAGGTGTTTTGTGACCTAACCTGACTCTCTTGGGTCTGCTGCCCCTAGTTCCAGTTCTGGAGGAGGAGGAGAAAGGAGGAAGATGGGCATAATTTTCCAAATCAGCAAGCAGGATCTGAGGTATAGTGGGAGACTGGCCACATTTTCTGCAGTCCATCTGGGGAAATTTAATAATTCCTCCTCCCATTTTTCACCTGTCTGTGAACTCCTCTCATCTATCTATATACCTGGGGCTTTCTATATGGGGCAGGAAGGGCTGATCGCTGATCTAGACATATTAGACATAGTTTCACCAAGAGGAGCCCTTTCAACCCTGAACACTGAATAACCTGCACTGCTCGGTGAACCAGGGAATGGAGCTGGTATCTCTTATCAGACCGGCCCATTATTTCTCACTGATAGGGACAGGGGATGTATTAAAAAACAACAGCACTTGGGGACAGTTAGGTGGTTCAGTGGATTGAGAACCAGATCTAGAGATGGGATGTCCTGCATTCAAATCTGATCTCAGATACTTCCTAGCTGTATGACCCTGGACAAGTCACTTAACCCCCATTGCCTAGCCCTTACCACTCTTCTGACTTGGAACCATTCTAAGACAGAAGGTAAGGGTTTAAAAAAATAACAGCAGCTTACATTTCTTGAGTGCTTTATGCTTTTCTTAGGGTTTACCTTATAACAGCCCTTTAAAGCTGGTGCAACAAAAAGGAGAGAAACTAGACACTGAAAAGTCGAGTGACTTGCCCATGATCATGGTGCTCTATCATAAGCTGGTGGAATGAGGGAAGAACCTTCCAGGGCCTTTGAATCCAGGAAACTTTCCCTTCATTCCAGCTCTCATAGATTTCATTAGCAGTCAGAGTATCAGGGGAAGAGGAGGAGATGGTCCTACTGTCCACTACCCCAGTGAGGACACATCTGGGGTGCTGGGTTCAGTTCAGGATGTCACATTTTAGGAAAGACATTGAAGAGCTGGAAAACAACCTGCAGAGGGTGAGTGGGATAGTAAAGGATCTCAGGATCAGAGATGAGGCTCACTTGAAGGGACTGAGAATGTTTAGCCTAAGGGAAAAAAGATGAGAGGGGGCATGATCACTGTCTTCAAGTGGATTTGAAGGGCTGTCATGTGGAGAAGGGAATACACTTGTTATGTTTGTGGCCAGAGGGAAGAACTAGGAAAAATGGACTGAAAAGTTTAGAGGCACATTTTTATTTGATATGAGGAAAAATTGCTAACACTTAGTGATCCCAAAGCAGGGATGGCATGCCCTGGGAGGGACTAGGTCCTGATCACCCTTCTTTTTCCCTTCTCCCATGTTTACCCCCTTCCGTTAGCAGACATCTTTAAGCAAAAGCTAAATGATCACTATGACACCGGATATTCTAGTTTAGCTGTTTGGGGGCAGATGAGATAGTGAGGTCCTTACAGCTTTATAATTTTATCATTCTGATGATTCTGATTCCCTTAGTCAGGTTCTTCAGACTAGATAGCTAGCAGCCTTATTGGCTGCTACATACATACAACATATACAAATGTTGTAATTTTATAAAAATTATAATTAAAATTTAATTAATTTGATAAAAAATTATAAAATTGTAAGTCAGAAGTCTGACTATCAATGATAGCATGCCAGATTAACCTAGACAGAGGTTCAACTTTAAAGGCCCTAAGACCAGAAATCCTCCACCCTCCAAAATTTTCTTCATTCTATCACTGATATCTGAAATTCCACCATTAGAGATGAGTTCCTTTGGCTTAGTATTTTGTCCCTTGGTGAAACACAAAAGTGAAGTAGTGTACCAGGCCCTTTCTATCTCAAAAGTTATATGAAACCAAATTTTTATTGAGGCCATTGTAAGAGGCTAATGTGTACTTAGGGGGAGAAAGACAGCAGAATAAGGGACAAAGCAGGTCCTTAAAGGCAAAAATGGAAAGGCATTGAAGACAAATTGGCTTGCTTCACAATTTTTAGCCAAGTTGTAGCAGTAAGTGTATTCACATATTACTTGGATATGGTATGCTGCAACAGTGATTTAAATTGTGTGGCTATGTACATTCATTTAAAACTACTGAGCCTCTCATTCCAATTTTTCCTGTTCTCAAAGGGGGAGAATTCATAAAAAGTGACCTTTGTGGAAGAGGAGGTTTGAAATTTTGATGTAGCGAGAAAGTAAGAGGGACCCTTGTGTCTTCTTTTGGGAGACTTTAATTCATAGGATAATAGAATGTCATTGTGAATGACCTGCTGGGCATGGCAGAGATGCCTGTTGGGTATAAACTGCTTATGCTTGAGAAGGGGTGTAAAACATCATCCAGGATACATTTATATATATATATATATAATTGGAAAAGGAGGTGGGCACCAGTGAGAGATCGCAGATGGACAGGCTGAGAGATGTGCTCCTCCCTTTGGAATGTTATGAGACCTACAGCAAAGCCTTTAGGCTAGTCCATGGGGGTTTACATGAAGTCATGGGCACAAAAGGGCAAGATGGGTTGAGATCTATATCACTGGGGGGAATACCCACATAGCTGAATTCTCATAACCACTGAAGAAGTTAAGAATATTAGGGTTGCCTTCGATGTTACCTACCAACATTTACCTTTTACACCTACTTTAGACAAGGCAAAGATTCTGAAAGTGCCTTGAATGTCACAATAAAGAATCCGAACCTTATCTAAGGTAATGTAGAGCCATGGAAGTTTTTACTTGTGTATTTTAATTTTTTAATTGTCATGCAAAGCACACTTCCATATTGGTCATTGTTGTAAGAGTAAAGTAATAGAGGATTCCCCCCCAAATACCCAAAATACACAGATGTGAAAGACAACTCCAACAGTTCTGTCTAGAGGTGGATAGCATTCTCCATCATAAGTCTTTCTTTCTGGATTGTCCCAGATCACCAAACTGCTGAGAGTAGCCAAGTTTTCACAGATAATCATCATCCAATATTGTTGTTACTGTGTACAATGTCCTCCCAGTTTCGCTTATTTTGCTCTGCATCAGTTTCTGCAGAGCTTTCCAGCTTTTTCTGAAATCATCCTGCCTATCATTTCTTATAGCACAATAGTATTCCATTACCAACATGTGCCACAATTTGTTCAGCCATTCCCCAATTGATGGACATCCCCTCAATTTCCAATTCTTTGCCACCACAAAAAGAACAGCTATAAATATTTTGTACAAGTGTTCTTTCCCTTTTTTAAATTATCTCTTTGGGACACAGACCCAGTAGTGGCATTACTAGACTGGACAGTCATAGAAGATTTTTGAGTGGGAAAGTGATAGAAAGATTGTGAATCTTGATAACTTTCACCCACTACTCCTAGTTCTGCCCTTTGGGTCTAATAGACAAACTTGATTGCCATTTATGGTCTTCCTACTTTCCCCTCCAAGAATCTTTTCATTTCTAGGTAGAACCTCTCCATTTCTTTTAGTTCACCACCTTAGGTGAATTTCAGTATTTTTACCACCTTGGTCACTTTCTTTGAGTTGGATCAGAAAGTCTGAGGTCATCAAGAATAATCTTGATTTGAGGGGCAGCTGGGTAGCTCAGTGGATTGAGAACCAGGCCTAGAGATGGGAGGTCCTAGGTTCAAATCTGGCCTCAGCCACTTCCTAGCTGTGTGACCCTGGGCAAGTCACTTGACCCCCATTGCCTAGCCCTTACCACTCTTATGCTTTGGAGCCAATACGCAGTATTGACTCCAAGATGGAAGGTAAGGGTTTTAAAAAAAAGAATAATCTTCATTTGAACAAAAATTCCCCTCTTTGGAACTGTTCCCCCTTGTATCTCCCACTTCAGAATGGGTTACCAACCACTGTAGTGTTCCTTCACTTCCCTCATTCTCTGCTCTTCTCCAATTTTACTCTCTTCCTTCTTCCTAGAGATTGGTCCTCCATTTCTTCTCTCCTTTTAAGACTTCAAATCCAGTGTTTGGATGAGAGGCAGGGAAAACTTGGTTATTCTAGGTTAGGTATGGGAAGGGGAGAAGAATCCCACAATCATCTTGAACTGAAAATAGAAGAGAAAAAAAAGGAAGGTTTCATGGTCTTCTGCTTCCTTTCCTGGAACTACAGAGCTGGAACTACTTCTTGGTTACAAAGCTTCAACCACTTGAAGACACTGACTTCCTGTACTTGTTTCACCACTCTTGACCTGTTCATCCTCCATAGAGGGCATATGCTTTAAAACCAGTCATCAGTTCACAAGTATTTTTGGAGAAAGCAATGAAATACAACAGAACCAACATGAGAAATATAAACAAATGACTTGGGTTTGAAACTTAGCTTGACAACTTATGTGATCTTGGGCAAGTCACTCAGTTTTACTTTCAAGCCTCTATAACACTTCTTAGATGTTTTCCAGCTACATGATCTCTAAAGGACTACATATCATTTCTATTCTTTCCTCCTCCCCCCTCCCCCAATTGAGCTCTGCCCTAGCACCACCCTAGGGGTTGATCAGCCTGTTTGGGGGCTTGTATCATGCTGGGCTCCAGGATGATCAACATTTCTAATACTTTTTCAGCTAAACCATTATCGGTATAATACCCCCCCATTCTCTCTCTCTCTCTCTCTCTCTCTCTCTCTCTCTCTCTCTCTCTCTCTCTCTCTCTCTCTCTCTCTCTCATTCTAGCCACTATGCTACTTAATGCCTCTTCCCCATTCCTCTTTATGGCTTTCCCTTTAGAATGTAAGCTCCTGGATGGCATGGACTGCCTTGTTTGCTTTTATTTATATTCTTATTACTTAGCACAGTGTCTAAGCACATAAGTGGCCCTGAGGATAGAGTGCCAGCCTAGAATCAGGAACACTCATCTTCCCAAGTTCAAATATGGCCTCAGATACTTATTAGCTATGTGATCCTGGACAAATAACTTAACTTTATTGACCTCAGTTTCCTCATCTATAAAATGAGCTGGAGAAAGAAGTGGCAAATCATTCCAGTATCTTTGCCAAGAAAACCCAAGATGGACGCACGAGTTAGACATGCCTCAACTACAACAAATGCTCTGTCTATCTACCTATCTCTTACTCTATCTACCTTACTATGTGCATCTGCCTGTCTTTCTTTCTCTTTCTCATCTATCCATTTATCTATTTATGTATCTGTCTATATATATATTCATCTATTTTCATTTATCTCTCTTTCTTCATCTATGTCTCTATGCCTATCTTCATTTATCCATATTTATTTTTTTATCTCTTTGATTTAATCTATCTATCTATCTATCTATCTATCTATCTATCTATCTATCTACCTACCTACCTACCTACCTACCTACCTGTCCATTTGCTCATTTGTAAAACAAGGGGGTTAGTATAGATTATCCTTGAGATATCTTCCATTTCCAAATTCCATGATTGCTTACTTTGTCTAGAACCCTGAGCTAGCTTTCTCAAAGAACTAATCCTCTTCCTATGGAGAAGGCAATGCACACTTGAAGCAGAGAACTTTAGGACAGAATCTAAATTATATGGCCATAAAAACTAAAGGAGAATAGCTAAAGTGGAAATCAGTAAAGACTGAAATAGTCAGGAATGGCTTCAAGGAAGATATGGGATTGAACTGAATCTCAAAAAATGGTAGGTAGAGGGATGGGAAGAGGGGAGGAGAATGGGTCTGATCTAGGATCCAGTAACTACCAATCCTTAAATATGATGATAGATTTATGATCCCATCCATATGGTTACTCTCTCCAGTGATGTAGATTCATCCACAGAAGTCCCACCATAATGCAGATTACTCCACATCCTGCAGTTCTTGTCTCTGTCCTATAAATTATCCATAGAGAAATTCATTTGACATATTAGGAACTTGGAATATCAGTGTAACAGGGCTGTGAACTATCACTCTTCCTTGCTTGTCTCTCCTTGCTTTTTTTCCCTTGTATAAAAGAGTATCATAACATCAGTGAACTGGAAGGGACCTCATAAATCACCTAGTCCAACTCCATCATTTTCTAGATAAGAAATCTGAGACCCAGAGAGATGCAGTGACCTACATAAATGAAATGACTTGGCCAAGGTCACACAGGTTTGATTTGTCAGAGCTGATATTTAAACTCAGAACTTCTGACTCCAAATCCAGTGTTCTTCCCTCTGCACCACAAGGTCAGGGGTTCAAATAATGGGTTTTGTCCTTACAAACAGTGTGAGCCCAGACAAATAACCTAATCTCTCTGGGTCTCAGTTTACTCTTGTGTGAAGTAATGGAATTGAACTAAATGGACTTCTAGTTCAAAATCTGTGATCCAATGATTCTCTTGTTGGATGAAGTTCTGGATTATTGTAAATAATCTTGGATTCTGAACTTCATTCTTCTTCAACAACCTGTACTGGCATATGTGTTTTTTTTTTCTCTCCCTCCCACCCTCTCCAAAAGTTATTCCACAGCTTTCAAAAGTGTAGGCCGTGCCAGTGATAAATTGCTGACTCCTTCGACATGCATATTGTTCAATTATTCACAGATGTGTTTGGCCTGACAAAAGCCATTGCTTCAGCATTCTGTCTGCTAACCCAAGGCATTCATGTTACTGTAGACTCAGCTATCATTAGCGCAGACTTTTAGCAGCTTTCATCCACTCTACTCTTCTTCTTTCTCCACTTCATCATTTGTTCTTATGATTTAATTAGCGCAAGGCTGGAGTTGGCTACTCTTCATTTATCCAGGAAGTCAAATAAACCAAGCTTTGACACCTGCTGAATTCCCCAAGCTAGGTTGCTCTTTCCATTATTCATCTGTTCTGGCCCCACCAGGAATGTTGATTCTTTGCAGACTTCCCACCACTTGGCCTTTGGGGAGATTCCCTCTTCCTTAGCTGGCTAAAGAACATCAGAACTCTAGTCTGTTTCCCTGGAGTATGATGTCACCCCATGACTTGCAGATAACCCTTTTGTGATGGGATCTCTTACCCAGATTGATTTCCCTCCTACCAGAAGTTCCCTAAGTTTGGGCTTTAATAAACAGCAAAGGTAACAAAATGTGTGTCCTCTCTCCTCCTCTACATTCCTTAGAGATCTAGTGCCTTCACCCTGACTCTGAGCTAAGCTATAAAGGGACCCCAATGGCACTCATAAAAGCCCACCTTAGACTCATAAAAAACCTGAAATTCTTTATTCCTTCCTTTTGTCCTCTTTTATTCCTATAGCCTTTTCCGGATTTATGCACACAAAAATATGACGGAGAGGAGGAGGAAGGGTTATGTCATTTTTTTATTTTATCAGTGTATCAAATGCTCAGTGTGGAAACCCCATTTACCAATGTAGATCAGCTTACTTTCAAACACATTGTAATTAGAAGAACATAAAATCCTTGAAGGCATGGATAGCACCCAGCACAGGTCCCAGAATACAGTAAGCACTTAATATATGCTTATTGATTAAACACAGAACAAGTCTGTTCCTTCTTTCACACACAGTCCTTCAGATACTAGAAGGCAAGTATGTTCCTGTTAAAGGTTTTCCTCTTTGGTTCTTAGGATTCCCAATATCGGCAACCATTGTTGACCTGGTTTTCAGGCCTTCTCTATTCTCATCACACTCCATGATGTCAATATCCCTATTGATTAAAATACTCTAGGTATTGTCAGAGTACTGAAGGATTGTCATGTCTTTCCTTACAGTATGATTTCTATTCTTGTATGTATTCTATTCTCATAGCAATATTTATATTAAATAGCTCAGAATTATAGTATAAAAGGCAGTAGAGTATAGTATAATAGATAGTGAATGAGATTCAGTCAGGAAAATTTATGTTCAAATGAAGCCTCTGATGCATACTGGCTAGGGGAACAAGTTACTTAAAAACAACTGTCTAAACCAGTAAATTGCAGAGAAGGTGCTAATCTGTTCTGAGGAAGAAATTTCCACACTGGAGCTTCCTACAGTGATACAAGTACAAATCTGTCTGGTTTAAAAAAAAGTATTATAGACATTTTCTCAGTAACCAAAAAACACTATTGGCTTGTACTGAATGTGGAAGTCAGCAAGAGGCCAAGCGCCAACTGTACTCCCATCCCTACAAAACTGTACTTGTACAGTTGATTATTTTGACCTTAAAAAAAGAGTTTTACATTTATCTCCATTAAATTTCATCTTGTTAGTCTTGAGTCATTGTTCTAACCTGTCAAGATCCTTTGGAATCTTTATTCCTTCATCTAATATATGGACTAGCTCTCTGGCCTTTGTGTCCTCTGCAAATATGATATATGGGGAGTCAGGGAAGGGTATATTCAAATTGGCTGAGATACAAAACAAAATACATCAATAAACCTAAAAAAAGAAAAAGAAAAAATATGTTATACATAGCCTCTTATTAATAAAAATGATGAACAGGATAAGGTCAAGGACAGAGTACTAGGGTACTCCCAAAGAATACTCCTTTCCAACTTGGCATTGTACTACTAATTATCACTTTTTGTTTAAACAATTTTGGATCCACCAGTACAAAACAGATGACGAGCACTGACATAAGACTTACTTAATTCTACTGTATGACTTTAGACAATTATCTTCACCTCTTTGGGCTTCAGTTTTCATGTTTGCAATCTGAGGAGACTGGACTAAGTTATGTCTAATGGCTCAGGTTTTAAGTCTATTGTTTCTCCTGTGTATCTTGATATCCAGTATGTTTCTCTGATGTTTTAGAGATGTTCTCTGTTTTTCTACTCCACAATGATGCCACACAAATGTTAATTCATCTGGATCTTCTAAATGAAAGGAGTGAAATAGAATTGATTTGCTTCCTTCTCCCCCAAACACATGCATTCCTGCAAATTTTCCTATGACTGTTGAGGGAACAGAACATCTTTCTACTCACCAGGTTCACTATCTCAGCCTGGCATTTCAAGCCCTTCAGAAACTGGCTTATACCTTCCTTTGAAGACACTACAGACAAACTAGCTCATTACCAGAGCTCAATATTCCACTTGGGCAGCTACATGGTGCAGTGGATAGAGTGGCAGACTTGGAATCAGGAAGGCTCATCTTGCTGAGTTCAAATCTAGTCTCAGACACTTACTAATCTGTGTTACTTCTGGGCAAGTCATTTAACACTGTTTGTCTCAATTTCCTCTCCTACAAAATGTTTCAATTACATTATTCACTGATTCATTAACATTATTTTCAACACATCCAATATCCATAGCCATAAATCCATTTTGCAATGATTTACCCAACAATGGAGAACTCTGGGTAAACCTTCATAAGGAACAGGTAGCCTTGGTTCTGATCATCCTTCTGGCTACCAACTACTTGACTAAACTTAGGTCTAACTCCAGATTTTATCCAATCCTGCATAGTTGTTAGATCAGGTGCTTGAACCCCTTGACAGCAAACATTTGGACAACCATTAGCATTATCCTGTCCTTGATATGAATATCTATTTACATTATTGTAATTATAATTATTCCACCCAGAAGAATTTTGCCTCCATTATGATATCCATTATTTCTTTGTAATTGTCTAGAGAATTGGACCTTAAAATGACAATCCCTAACAAAATGTCCAACTCGGTTGCACAAATAACATCTAAGAGCTTTTGACCTTCTTTCCCTAGTGACATATTGTGCTTTAGGCTGTACAGATCTTAATGTAGACACTGCTTTTATTTCCTCAATTTCAGGGTCTTTTATTTTCTTGTTAGCCTCCTGAAACTTTCTATTTAAATTCTCAATCACTTCATCTTTTTCATCAGCATTTTTATCCTTATCAGCTAAATAAACATACATAAGACCTCCCTCCCAGGATTATTATGAGTATCTAAAGATGTAAGAATTCTAAAGTACTTAGCACTATGTCTGATGCATGGTAAGAACTATATAAATGTTAGTTATTATTGTTATTATATTAATTTAGCCCATGATCATGTAAGTTTTATTAGGGTTCCATATACATAGACACACACATACACACACACACACACACACACATATATATATATATAGTATATATAGGTAAGCAGCTGGATGGTGAAGTTTAGTAGAGCACTAGATTTACAATTATTTGAGCTCAAATCCAACTTCAGACACTTGCCATCTGTGTAATTTGGCATAAATCATGTGGCCTCTGCCTGCCTCATCTGTAAAATAGGTCTATTATTAGCATCTGTCTCCTGGGTTCATTATGAAGATAAAATGGTATAATGTTTGTTAAGTACTTTGCACATCTTAAATTACTAAATAAATGCTAGCTACTGCTATTATTTTTATGCCTTATTTAGGGTACAACATGAAGAGAAGTAGTACAAAGAGAAATATTTTAATGATAACTGTAATACTGAAGGCATTGAATGAGAAAGATCTGTGAGTCTTTTAAAAATGAAATATCAACTCTAGGTATATTTTTTCTATGTCATACATGTACAGTTGATTTTTTGATCCCAAGTGAAGGACTTTATATTTAGATTTATTAAATTTCATCTTATTAGATTTTACCCATCATTTCAGCCTGTCCCAATCTCTTTGGATCTGGATTCTGTCAGCCAACTTATTAGTTTTCTCCTTCAACTTTATGTCATCTGTAACTCTGATGAGTTTAAAAATCGATGTTTTTATCCAAGTCTTTGATAAAAATGTTGAAGAGAACAAGGGCAAGGGCAAAGTCTTATGGGCTTCACTAGAAACTTTCTTCCACCCTGACAGTGAGTGATTCATTAATCAACCTTGGGGCAAGACAATAAATCAGTTCTAAATCTCTCTAACTATACCATTATCTAGCTCCAATTCCATAGAATCATATAATCAAACTATTTTAGTGCTGGAAGGAATCTCAGAGGCCATTTTGTCCAACTGGTACCTGAACAAGCATCCCTTCTACAAAGGGTGCACCCAAGTGTTTACCCACATTTTACCTGAAGAGGGAAGAGAGAGACTACACTGCCTTTCAAGGCAATCTATTTCACTTATGGAGAGCTCTAATTGTTAGAAAACCTTTCCTTCTATTGACCCTAAAAAGATTTTCCTCTTTTCAACTTCTGCCCACCAGTTTTGCCCACTGAGGCCAAGCAGAATAAGTCTAATCTTATTTCCATGTAGAAGCCTTGTTGTTGTTCATACTTTGTTTTCTAAAGAGGGCCCATGACATCATGGGGTCATATCTTGACTTGCTCATGAATTGAATGTGAGGCAGAGTTCCACACAGTCATCAACCTCACACTCTCTTCCAGAGTCATCCAAGTTCTCCAAAATCAGAACAACTGGCGATGGTCTGGGATGTAGTGGATGACCTTTGCTTTTTTGATGTGTAACCCAGCTCTAAGAACTCCATAGGGTCTACTTCAGCTGCCTTCAAGGCTGTTAGAACAAATTATTCTCATTGGCTCATTATGCTGAGGAAAGTCTTCACATGCTTCGGCATCCCCTAATTCACTGATGGGTTTGAAGCCTGTTGCTATCCTCAATTTGAGTGTTCCAGGAGGACTAGCAACTCTGGGGGGAGAGCTTGCTGCACCCTTTTCAGGGCTATTTATTCACCTTTGGTGTCTCCCTCTCACTCTACTCACTTGTGACTCTAAGAAATAAGCACAATGGCCACAACCTGGTAAAACTGTCTCTGCAGAAGGCAACCCTATAAAATACTTGATGCTACTCACTATTATATATCCCCCTGAATCTTCTCTTTTCCAACCTAAACATCTCCAAGCCCTTCAACTAGCTGTCAAAAGGTATAATCTCCAGGCTCTGCACAGGACTCTTTTCAGTTAGGAGTCTTCCCTAAAATGTGACACTTTTCCCCTTTTTCACACAATGATATTGTTAAGAAACTTGGCTAGACAATTCTTCCTTGAGGACTTAACACTTTGAACATCTATAATTTCATAGTGGCATAAGGTGGGGGTGATACTTCATCCATTGAATGACTCAATTCTCAACCTATCTAAAATCTAGATGATTTTTGATAGTTGTGATCAAAAAGTTCATTATCCCGTGGATGAAATTCTCCAGATTTTTTGGGCTGGACCTTGGATACTAGGAAGCTAGGTGATACAGTATATAGAACCCTGGACCTGGATTCAGGAAGACCTGAGTTCTAATTTGACCTCAGACAGTTATTAAGCAAGTCATTGAACTTTAGTTTTTTTGTCTCAGTTTCCTCAGATGTAAAATGGGGATAATAGTACCTACCTCCTAGGGTTGTTGTAAGGATCAAATGAGATCATATTTATAAAGAACTTGTTGTATATTAGGCACTTAATAACTACTTGTTCCTTTTTTCCTTCCCCCCCCCCCCAGGAATATAGGTCATTACCAGGCCACTCTGGGAAAGATTTCTGTTGCATAAGAACTTCTACAAGATGTAATTAACTTTGGAGAACTTAGGATCACCTCTATACTACAAGGAGAGTGAGAGGGCAGCTGAGTGGCTCCGTGCCGGGGGCAACTGGGTAGCCGTGGATTGAGAGTCAGACCTAGAGACGGAAGGTCCTGGGTTCAAATCTGGTCTCAGACACTTCCCAGCTGTGTGACCCTGGGCAAGTCACTTGACCCCCATTGCCTAGCCCTTACCACTCTTCTGACTTGGAGCCAATACAGAGTATTGACTCCAAGACAGAAGGTAAGTGTTTAAAAAAAAAAAGGAGAGTGAGGTAGAAATGTAATTGTGTTGTTATTATAAGATATTTAATCAGAAAGAAAGAAAGAAGGAAGGAAGAAAAAATTTCTATGTAGTCCTAAGCTCATTTTTTTACTCTTACCTTTTCTTTCTCATAAGAATTATTTTTGTTTGTGTCATCATAATTTTGTTTTTCTGTCCTCAAATGCATTTGTATTCTATTGGCCTTTTGTCCTTCTTAAATGGATCTCCCTCTGGATCTTTTTTTTCCCCTCTGAATTCTTTGAAATCTGTTACCTTGAATTTTTTAGTTTAGATCAGCCTCTACCTGGTGTCACTATCCTTTTCTTTTTTAATCACAGACTCTAAGAATGCTGATCATTGTCTTCTTAGATTACTGCCAATTCCATTCTACCAGACAATTTCTCCTTATTGGTCAGAACTAGGTCCAAAATCACTATTTTCCTCTTTGTTCCTACTATTTTTGGTAAGAAGAAGTTAGCAAGGCAAACACACACACACACACACACACACCACACACACCACACACACACAAAGTATCAGCAGTTTATTTAGATTTGGAGAGAGAGAGAGAGAGAGAGAGAGAGAGAGAGAGAGAGAGAGAGAGAGAGAGAGAGAGAGAGAGAGAGAGAGAGAGAGAGGAGGGAGTTGGATTCCACTATCACAATTATATATTGTCTCTGGGCAAGTTCTTTGATTTGCAACAGAAAGCTATCATCAATGCCTTTCTTCTAGACAGGCAAGCTACATTATGATCCTACTACAACATGGCTTCCATCTCTCCCACCATTGATTCTTATACAAAATGTCCTTAACAAACTTTGTTTCTCCTTTCCTAGGATTTTATTCTTTTATCTAATCTAGTGTTTTTGGACAAAGTTTCACCCTTCACTGATCATATTCCAGTCATGGGTCACATTCCATAGAGTTTTAGTATTAGCTGTTAGATAAAATTTACCACCTTGTATTGAGACTTTTATCTGTCTTTGTTAACCCTGATTTTCTCCCTCTCTCTCTCTTTCTCTTTCCTGCTCCTGTTTCTCTCTGCTTTTCTCTCTGTCTCTCCATACATATGTATATAAATATGCATATATATTTACCTATAGAGAGAGCCATGTATGTATATATGTATCTCATAGGGACACATGTATTCTAGGTTCTAGTGGAAGGTTGTTCAGTCATTTTCAATGGTGTCTGATCTTCTATAACCCCCTTTTTGGGCCTTCTCTTGGCAAAGATACTGAAATAATTTGCCATTTCCTTTTCCATCTCATTTTATAGATGAGGAAACGGAGGTAATCAAAGTTAAGTGATTTACCCAGGGTCACACAGCTAGTCTAAGGCCACATAGCTAGTCTAAGGCCATATTTGAACTCTAATATTCCTGACTCTAGGTCTCACATTCTATCCATTGCACTATTTAGCTATCCCCTGACCTGAGTTCAAATCCTGCCTTAGATACTAGTTATATGATCTTGGGCAAATCATTTAACCCCTCAGCCTCAGTTTCCTTCTCTGTGAAGATAATAATAGCATCATTATCATTAGATTAATGAAGAATCAAATGATAAAACCTATTTAAGAAATTTTGAAAACCTTAGAGGAATAGATGCTAGTTGTTGCTGTTGCCCCTTTCATCAGGAATGAGCTTGCCTCAGACAAATTTCTCCTGGATGAATTCAGAGAGGGAGGATTAGGGAAAGGGAACTCTTAGTTGGTCAGCCAAAAGTAAAAAGAATGTTGATGCAATGTAGAGGCTTTATTTCATCTAGCAGAACTGGCCATGTAATTAACTTTTCTTTGTGGCACCTCCCAGAGTCCCTGGGCTCTCTTTATGTGCTCATCTTTCCATCTCAAGGACATTTCAGAGCCATAGTGATTAAGGCATTTGTTCTCTCACTTCTTAGAGAGGCCAGGAGGTTAGAACCAACATCTGGTTCTTAGATAGTGATAATTCATTACTTTGGGATCCATACTATGCATAGACCACTCTCAACGTTCTTAGCACTTTCCAAATCCAAGCTAGATTTTGAAGTCAGAATTAAGAAAAAGGGAAAATCCTTTTTGAATTACAAAGCTGCTTCTCTATCCTGCAACAACCCTTATAGAAGATGAAGAGCCTTGGGGTTTCTCCCTATAACACCTTCCTCCACCCCATTACTCTTAGCCCATGCGACTGAATTCCTAGGAGTAGCTCCTACTCCCATCTCAGTACAGGACCACCATCTTATGGATTTGCAAGGAGTTCTTATAGAAGAAACTAAAAGGAAACAGCTCAGGAGAAAGGCTGGAAAAAGGTACAGTTAGAAAATAACAAGAGTATGTAGAGGAAGGACCATGAGAAAGGAACAAAGGGAAAAGACAATGAAGATATTAAAGGAAAGGGGGGGGGAGGTAAAGGAGTGGTAGAATGAAAAATTAGGAGAGTATATAGGAGAAAGAAAACCCAGAGAATGGAGGGTGAAGGAGACAGTGCTTAACATTCTCAGAGAGCAGAAAAGATATAATTGGTCTTGAAGGAACATGAGGGATCATTCAGTCAAACCCTTCATTTTACAAAAGAGAATATAGTGGTAACTGAGTTGGGGTGAGAGCTATGCTCTGAGCAAGATCCCATGTTCTTTCCTGTGGTCCTGTTGTGTTTGACTCTTTGTGACCCCACTTTGGGTTTTCTTGGCAAAGATACTGGAGTGGTTTGCCATTTCTTTCTTCAGTTCATTTTACAGATGAGGAAACCGAGACAAATAGGGTTAATTGACTTGCCCAGGGTCACATAGCTAGTAAGTTTCTGAGGCTGGATTTGTATTTAATTACTCCTGCCTCCAGGCCTGGCACTCGGTGTCACCAAACAGCCAATATAATTCTAGTACCCCTCCCCCCCTATTGCTCTATGCCCTGCCCACATGAAATGTAAGGAAGAGACATATTCTGTAAACAGTGGGTCTACTTCCCTACTATCCCAATATCTGCTACTTTCCCAGAATAGCAGTTCTCTCTCATATTTCCAGACTGCCTAATAGGAGATGGGGACAAGGGATAAGGAAGACTTGGCCTCAGCGGATAGCAAAATAAGGACAAAAGTGACTCAGTCTGCGTCTCTTCACTGTTAACAAAGGCAACTCTACCCCCATCTTCTTGCTCTCCTCCTACAGTTTTGACAAGTTAGAGGTTTTCAAAGACAAAAGCTTCTCAAAGGCAAGGAATTCCTGAGACCAAAGGAACAGACAACAACCAGCTCCTGCACAGCTTCACTGTTTTCATTTCTTTCCCAAAGAATATTCATAAATCCAGAAATATCCAGGTAAACTTTTATGGTCATCAAGGCAAAAGAGAGCAAATTTTCTTCTATCTTGGTGCTGGAACCATCCATCCTGGTTTTAGCCTCAATTCTTTCCATGGTTATAACTAAGAATTACTCTATAGGCTTCAGCCTGGGTTTTGAGGTTCTGCATGTCACCTCAGAAAGAAAGAGCTGGGGAGAAAAGAGCTGAAGAAAGGAGGCTCCTTTGTCTCCAAAATCCAAGGCAGAAACCAAAGGAGGTAAAGACCCTTGTCATCAGCTTCATCCACAATCTAAAATAACAATCCTCTTTTGTATACCTATTACCTAATTTGAACTGATTTTCCTTTCTAAATTTATGTTTTTAACAGATATGACCATTTCCAGGTACAAAGAACATGAAAGAGTATTATTTATGCAGTTGTAGAATTCTATGATTTAGTTTTGAAAAAGTATATGTAATTTAACATTATAGTAATATAGCATCCTTAATTGTTCTGTTCCCTTTCTGAACTTCCTTGTACTCTATTTTGGGTATGTGTTTTAGTGTTTTATGAAATTTCCTCCTCCTCCTCCTCCTCCTCCTTCTTCTTTTTTCTTCCTCTTTCTCCTCCTGCAACAGGTACTACCATTGAACTGGGTTGGACCACACAAACATTTCCCTTTACCTCCCCCTGCTCATGCTAGAAATGAAGAAGCAGGACCATTGAAACAAAGTCATTTGCCCATCATTCTACTGCCAGTTAATAACAGACCCAAAAGTCAAACTTAGCTCTGCTGACTTTGTTGAACAAACATCTGCTATGTACGACTACTTAGCTAGCACTAGAGGAGATGCAAAGTCAAGATATGGCATGTTCCATTCTCTTATGGAGCTCACAGTCTATTAAGAAGACTGGACAAACATATGCATTATTCTCTCCATCTAGTATTTTTTTAACATTCATAATTCACCTCCCTCACTTTCCTATTCCCAAATTTCAAACAAGACTCAGACTGCCAGAAATTTTTCCAATTAGATATTCATTTGAATTAAGAATCCTCTTTAAAAATAAAAATGCCCCTAGGAAGGTTAAACTACTAGCTATTACTACCTTAATGTGGATAACTTAAATCAATGAATTCCTCTTTACACTTCTCTGAGATTTGCTGTATTGAGGGAAGTAAGGCAGTTTTGTAATAGAAAGGATGGGTATGCTGGTAAATTTTTAACAGTGATGTAGTATATGTGGACACATGAGTTTAATTTGCATTATTAATATTTTTCCATCACTTTCTTAAGTATAGATAACCAGAAAAACAATAAAGTTCTGATTTATATCTGATTTCTGATGTATAAATGCTTACACCAAAAATTTCACAATAGGCTCTAATAAACTGATTCAAGCTGGCTCCGGCCTGCTCCTGCATGTAGGATGGGAAAATTTGGGAAGAATGACCTAGTGAGAGGGTTTAAGTAATCAGTGAGAAGGATGAAGGCATTAGGCCACTAGGAATGAGTAAGGGTAGGGATATTGGAGGGTCAGAGATGCTCAGAAAGGGAGGAGGGGAGTATCACACAAACTTTTCTGTTCAGATTCTTCTCCCTCTATTTTTTCACTTGTTGAATTTCTCTCCATCCCTTTTGCCCACCTCAGACCTCTTCCATGAATTAAACTTTCCCCAACATTTCCTTTATTGCCTCTTCTATATCAGAGGGAATAATGATTTCCCCCTCAGATGTCACATACTACTTTGCACTATTCTAATGTCCATATCATGTAGATGCTAGTTATCTTTTGAAAATGATTCCTCCCCAACCTTACCTCATAAGCTCCACGAGAGCAGAGACCCATTTTATATAATCTTGTATCTCCTCCTTAGCTTAGCACAAGTTCTCGACACAATAGGCCCTAAATGTTTAGTTATTTACAGTCATGTCTAACTCTTTGTGATCCTACTTGGGATTTTCTTGGCAAAGATACTGAAGTAGTTTGCCATTTATTTCTCCATCTCATTTTCTAAATGAGGAAACTGAAGCAAAGAGGGTTGAGTGACTTGCTCACGGTCACACAGCTAGTAAGTGTCTGAGGCCATATTTCAACTCAGGAAGATGAGCCTTCTTGACTCTAGGCCTGTCACTCTTTTATGCTGCACCATCTTGCTGCCCTGGGTCCTAAATAAATATTCATTCAAATGGAATTGATATTTCAAGCTCTTCCTAATTTCACCTTAGAAATTTGCTCTCTTAAAATGGAAATGCTCTCAGAAGCCAACAATTACTCAAGAGTTGATGACACAAAAAGTGAATCATTAATGATAAAATTCCAGGTACTGGAGGCATGGGGAAAGTTCTTTGTAGGCCCAATAATCTTCTTGAGATTCTTTGAATTATACCTAGAACCACCAAGACTAGTCCTGTCTGGGACCCTGGAATTCCCATGGACTTGTAGGCAACTATCCTCTAGTTCCTTTTAATCTCTAGCTGCCCTGATTCTCCCATTGCTTAACTTCCCATCCCTTTCCCTTCTTTCCCTTTTGAACACTGACAAATATGTTTCAAGGAAATCATTTGACATGGAGAATGTGTCAGCCATTAATAGCTCCTCAATCTGCTTTGGTTTTAGAGCAGCAGTAAAATACATACTAGATATAATATAATAAACAATAATATTATTTATCATAATTATGTTATCTTATAATAATTATAATAATATAACAAATTAAAAATACATAATAGATATAGTTCATAAAAAATAAAAGGAGGAAAGATTTTCTCTGACCAAACAATTATTATTCTAAGGCTAACCCATCTGTGTGCTGTTAATGTTTAATCACACACTTAATCTTAAATCTATACCCCAAAGATTTCAGTTGAAATCTAGGCTCCAAAAACAAAAAGATGAATGACTTGATAAGGTGGGGTTTACAGAATATAGTTTAGAGACAACCCAGAACTGGAGGCCAAACCAAGTGATGACACATTCGAATGGGAGTATATGTGTATTCAATTTGGGAGATCAGGGGAAAGCTCCATTTAAATTCATGTGCATTCTTTTTCTTTAAACTAAGACACTGGACACCTCCATGTGTCCATTTCAAGAAACAGGGAACCAGGGGAATGGTTATACTCCTGGGGAGTCTCTGCTCAGCTCTAGAACCCTGCAAAGCAATTGTCAGGTTACCAGGTAGGCTGGGTCAGTTGCAGGGACAGAAATTGGAGGTTTCAGAAAAGAAAACCTGTTTTCTCTTCTGATTCCATCACATGCCCCAATTCTCTCCCATCCATTGTCCATGGTTATCACATCCTAAGAGATTTCCCGTTTGCTCCTTTCATCTTTGCATTCTGGAAGATTTTCTGGCACTCACCATGAATAAAGTAATGTATGTGGGATAAGGATGGGTTGCTAACATGTTCTTTGGGATCTAGAGCCCTAAATAAGCAAAAAGAAGAAAAAAAAGAGTCCCCACTAGCTTTAGGGTTCATTATCATCCATCCACATGAAGGAGAACATTTTCTTTTCAGACTCCACTATTGAGTAGTTGAATGACCTTGGGAAAGTCACTCATCCTAAATCCAAGAGGAATTATGGAAGGTACCAGTCCAGCACTTGGTTGAGAGGATCTGGACCACACAGAACTGATGGCAGCATGAATTCATCAGGGCCCATGCATTATTTATGGGCCACTAAATCATCATTATGTATGGAGTAAGCAAACTGGAGACTGCTAAATTTAGAATAAATTCCAAATTAGCTTAAATAATACATGCCTGGCAAATGGGGCTCTTTTCTTTGTAGCAAGAGGCTGCCTCTAGGAAAGACTCAGCAGAGCCTCTGGGGCTAGAGGCCATTGTCAAAGAAAGCTCTTTTGTTTTCTTACCATTCTATTATAGTGCCCATTAAGTTTCAAGCAGCCTAACTGGAACCACCCTCTCTTGGCGCAGCTTACGAGTGAGGCCTGGAACTCCTGCTACTCAGCATATGGTTAACATGTGTGAATAGTGGGATGAAGTGTTACCAGAGGGACAGATAGAACTCCAAGAAAAATGAAGGTAAAAACAAAAGAGAGAGGAGGATGACTGGCTGGGGACCCAGTTATTATCACTGTATATTTACCGAGGCCAACAATACAATGTTCAGCTCAAGATTGAGCAAGAAATTGGCTATAGTTCCTGTTCAGTGGGCTGAAGATTGACTCAGGGATCTGTTCTCAGAAAGGTTTCCACAGTGGGAAGAAGGTAAAGTGACTAGGATAACCTAATGATTCTTTTCATGTTGTTGGGATTTGAGCCACAACTAGGGTAGGGTGATCAGGGCTTTGAGCCAAGAAATTGATAGAGAAATAGGTGGTGATAGTGCTTGCTTTCTCCCCACAAGATTACCCCCTGACTTTGAAATCTTTCATCAATTTGTGTGCATGTGCTTCTATTTTCTAGCCCATTCTGGGGGATTACCCTCCCTTTACTCAGACTTTCCTTCCATCCTCCAGGGAATCACAAGACAGACTTTTTGGAGACATGGAGGAAAATCCTTCTATTTTTACATCATCTTCTTGTCACCACTGACATTTTGTCCCCCTATTCTTGCCCCAGATGAAAAGTTTCCTAGTTATAGCCATGACTGGGTTATTATTATGTTCAGGTTTCCCATGTAAGAACTTAAGATCTCTTCAGATATAATTACCTTCTCTTCATATCTGAACTTTTAGGGTTAGTCTCATCTTAGGAAGTCCTTATACCATTCTCAAGCAGGAATTTATTGAATATATATTATTACTGTGTCTGACACTATGGTGAACATGGAGAAATTATGAGATCGAATGCCTGCCTTCAAGCAGTTCATGGCTTAGTTGGGAAGAGAAAATACCTATATGTGCACATGCAAAAATCATGTATATTCTGGGTAAACACAGGCAGGTTGTAACTCTGACTTGGCCACTAAGTATTCTGGTTATATGACTTTAACAAATCATTTAATCTTTCTGAGTTTTAGTCACTAAATATTTTTAAGCCCCTACTATGGGCCAGGTACCATGCTAAGAGCTAAGAAAGCCAAAAGAGGCAAAAGACAGTTCCTATCCTCAAAGAGTTTACAATGTAATTGGGGAAAAATGTACAAACAAGCTATATATGGGATAAATAAGAAATATTAAACAGGAAGGTACTAGAATTGAGGGGTTGAAAAAGGCTTCCTTTAGTATTGATTAGAGAAATGCAAATGAAAACAACTTTGATGTTGTTTTCATCTATCAGAGATTGGTTACCATGACAGAAAAGGAAAGCAACAAATACTGTAGGAATATAGAAAAATAAGGACACAAATGCACCGTTGGTGGAATTGTGAACTAGTCCAACCATACTAGAGTACAATTTGGAACTATGCTCAAAAGGCTATAAAACTGTATTTATCCTTTGCTTCAGAAGTACCACTCATAGGTCAAGATCCAAAAGAGATCAAAGAAAATGGAAAAGACCTAATATGTATGAAAATATTTATAGCAGCTTCTTTTTTATGGAGGCAAAGAATTGGAAATTGAAGAGGTGCCCATTAATTGGGAATAGTTGAAGAAACTGGCATATGACTATGATGGAAGGCTGTTATGCTATAAGAAATGACAAGGGGGATGGTATCAGAAAAACCTTGGAAGACTTATATGAACTGATATGATATGATCTGAGTAAGCAGATCTAGAAGAGCATTGTACATAGTATGATGATCAACTATAAAAGACTTAGCTTCTCTAATCAAAACAATAATCCAAAATAATTCTAAAGGACTCAGAGTGAAAAATGTTATCCTACTCCAAAGAGAGAACTGATGAACTCTGAGTGGAAATTGAAGTTTAGTTTTTTTTACTTTATTTTTCTTGATTTTTTGCAACAAAATTAATATGGAAATATGTTTTGCATTATTTCATACAAATAATTGCTATTATATTGCTTGCCTTCTCAATGGATGGAGGAAAGACTGACCAGAGGGAGAGAAAGTATAACTAAGAATTTTTAAAAATTGAATGTTAAAAATAGATAAATAATATTTTTAAAGGAAAAAAAGGCTTCCCATGGGATTTTAGTTGAGACTTAAAAAAAGTCAGGAAGTTCAGTAGGTAGATATGAATATGGAGAGCACTCTAGGAATGGTTGGATGGTTAGTGAAAAAGCTTCATTTTGCTTTTATGTTGTTGTGGTTGTTATTGTTGCTTGTCCTTCATTTTTGAAGAGGAACAATTATATAATGGGGTAATGTTTCCACTTGTGCCCTGTTAGATTTAAGTGAGGCACAGTAGAACAAAATCCTCAGCACCACTCTCTCATAGTTATCAAAGTCCAGAGGCAATGGCCCAGGATGCCCTGGATGATTTTGGCATCTTTGATGTCTGACCAGCCTCTAAGGGCCTCTACAGTCCCTTCATGGCACTTCATGGCCATCAAATTAGTCTCATCCTCCTCCCATTCTGCTGGGGAAAGAGAAAATGGTTGGATTAAATGATCTAGATATAGTTTGGAGTCATAGATCTAAAGAGACTAGGGTTCAAATACTGCTTTTGATGTTTCGACAAATGTTGAACAAAACAATGTCAAGAACTGAAGCACAATGGCTCTCCTTTAGTGACTTCTTCCAGGTTTTCTTCAGTCCACTGAAAACATTATAAGTCTAATCTTCCAGTTAGTCAGCATTAAATCTACTTAATTCTACCAAGCTCCACCATTTCACCATTTTTGTACAAGAATCTGTGTGAGCCATAGTCCCAAGTTATTTATATGATCATGATCAAGTTACTTTACCTTCCTCAGCATCATTTTCCTCATCTGTAAAATGAGGATACCAATGGCTGTAGCACTTAATTCAAAAGAGATAATACATTTAAAATTCTTGGTAGACTTCAAAGTGCTCTAAAAACTTGAGTTATGATGATGATGATGATACCTTAGGTATCATCCAGCTAGCAGTTTCTCCTTTCACTTATCACAGGCAGTAGAAGCTAAGTGCTAAATGAGAGATGCAGTAAGTGTTATCTATGTTCAAAGGAACAATAAATATACTGGCAGTTGTGCAATCTACTTCTAGCCAGTCTTCTTGAGTACAGCCCAAATGACTTTAGATTTGGGATAAGCACATAAACTATTGTTATTATCATATACCTATGTATACCGCTAGCTTTGTCCAAGGCAGGAGATAAAAGTCACTTAGAGAGGCTCAGTTCTAGAGTTCTCTGCTCTGTTTCAAGGCCAGTTTCCCTTTGCTTGGCTCTCTAAAAGAATCCCAAATTTCCTTCCTGGTTCTATACTGATTCTATTCCCAATCCAAGTGGAGCTTCTTTAATTGTCCAGGGAGCAAAGTTTGTGTGTGGCAGAGAACAGCACCCCCACTATAATTCACTAACTAGCTAATTTATTCTGGTCCTAGTTCCCACAGAACTCTATATCCCTAAATGACCCATCTCCCTATTTTCCAATTCTTTGCCTGTGCCCAGAAGCCTTCTTTTATCAATTGTTCAGCTGGAGCTAGCCTCCCTGGCTGCCTGATTTCCTCATTACCACTTAAGTGTTAACAGTTAAGTCTAGTTATTAACATAAGTCATTTAGCCCATATACCCAAAGGCAACCTCTAGCCTACCTCAGAGCTAGTACTTGCAGTCTAGCTACATTATCTCTTCTTTTCATCTTCACAGGTTTTCCATTACAGAAATGTATTTACATATTATAGGTTTACAATGCTTTCCTAATAGCAGCAATAATGATAATAATAATAACAATAATAATGATTCACATTTATATTAAAACCACATCAAGGCAAAAATAACTTCCTCATAAACTCAGCCCTTTTTATTTCTTTCCCATTTCCCTTCTTTTCTCTTCCTTTGGAGTCCTGAAGTCTCTCTAGCCTTTTTTGGCTTGAGATTTTTGCCCGTCCTTTCGTTCAGTTATGCTTGACACTGTCTTGACCCCCATGTCATCTCTTCTCCAGGATAAACATTCCTACTTTCTTCTGCAGGACCTTGAATGACATGATTTCTGGTTTAATCACCACCCTGGTCACTGTCCTTTGGACACGTCTCTGTTTATTGGTGTCCTTAAAATGTCCTACTCTGAGGTGAACACAGTATATCCAATTGTAGTTTGGCTAGCGTGGAATAGATAGGTAGGAAAATGGATAAAGCATCTGCTAAACCTTGCTATGTTCCAGTAACCGTGCTAAGTACTGAGGTGGTATATAAAAGAAAGTGTGATAGGTTTCCCTTCACAAGAAGTTTACATTTTAACTGCAAAGTTAATATATAAAGGGGACAGTTGGTTGGCTCAATGAATAGAAAGCAAAACCTGGAAACTGGAGCTCCTGGGTTCAAATCTGGTCTCAGACACTTCCTATCTGGGTGACCCTGGGTAAGTCACTTAATCCCCATTGCCTAGCCCTTACTGACCTGCTTTGAAACCAATACACAGTATTGATTCTAAGGGAGAAGGCAATTGTTTTAAAAGATAACACATCAAGGGGAAATAGAAGGAGATGAAGGTAGCATCATAGCTGGAAATGTCCAAGAAGGGCAAGTAGAGACCAGATTGAGCAAGTAAAGCCAAACTTGGTCTAAGAAATCCCAAAATAGAGTACTATACTTAGATAATAATAATAATAATAATAATAATAATAATAATAATAATAATAATAATAATAATAATAATAGCTGACATTTATATATCTTCTAAGTGCCAGGCACAATGCTAAGCACTTTACAATTATAATTTTATTTGTTAATCACAACAACCATGGAAGGTAGATACTAGTATTATTTCTATTTTCTGATGAGGAAATGGAGGCAAATAAAGGTGAAATGATTTGCCCAGAGTCACACAACTAATATCAGTTTGATGCCAAATTTGAACTCAAATCTTCCTAGCTCCAGACCTTGGTGGAGAGAATGACCCAAGGAGAATTGAGTATATGCTTGGAGATATCCTGAAAGTGGGATAGACTTCCAGAACTGAGCGAGGTAAGGCCAAAGCTGGTTTTTCAAAGCTCAGAGTAGCTCTAGGAGCAGAAGTCATTCTTAGCTGGGATTTGAATCCTCATGTTGGGAGGCTAAAACCAACGTTCTTTCCATTGTACCATATGATATCAAGTCCTTAAGCGCAATGAGAATGGAACCCCTCATCACTGGAGGGAGGACCCACACCAAGGAAATCGTAGATACTGAGAGTTTGAATTCAGCGTCATTTTATGAGATTTGACCCATCTTTCCAGTCTGTTGTGACTTTTCTGGATCTGTTTTGTCATTCAGTACAGCCTCTTCTTCCTTGTTCAGTATCATCTGTAAAATCTGTAAATCTGAAGCCCAAATTGCTTTAGATGCTGTTATTGTCTGTATATCTGGTCTACCTACTGCCTCGACCTTTGCCTGGGGTAAGAAACAAATCCAGCTTAGAGATCCCTCCATGAAGAGTCATTTGGCTGCCTGAGTCTAACCTGTTTGAAAGTTGTATTGACTCCGTCAGGGCCCCACTCCTGATCTCTGTTATTTTCCTAGTTCCATTTTGATTCTATTTCCAATTTGAGTTTTGCTAAATGAAGAAGGAATAGTTTGTGTATTGTAGAATCTGGTGTCTTTATCTAAGTCACTGATTTAAGAAAAAAATAGCCAATTCACATAAGGCCTAGAGCAGGGCTCAGGAATTCCATTCCTTCAAAATAGCATCAATATATTTATAACTACTCCTTACGCCCAATCATGCAACTAATTCCAAATACATCATTTGTTACTCACCCTCTAGTTCCCCCCTTACAAGTATTTTACAAGTGACTTCATCACATGCCGTGCTGAACCCCAGATTTGTACTGTGTCTACAATAGCCCTGCTTTCTCAAACCAATAATTATCAATAAGGGGGACTGGGCTAGTGTGCTAGTATGCCATGTCCTATGTTTTATCAAAACATGATGGTTCTTAATGATCACCACTTACCTTTCTAAGTGCTCACAAACCAACTCTTCAATAATGCATTCTTAAGTTTTTCCAGGACAACTTTCAATAAACTCATTAACCTATCTATGGTTGGGAAAATTAACCTTCTATATTTTGTTTTCTTAATTTTTGCTCTTAACCCATATTCCATTTCTACCTTACAAGATTGTTGTGAGGTGATATCAAATGGGATTAATTTAAATGTTAATCTAAAATTTAATTTAAAGTGTTTAGTGCAGTGCCAGGCATATACTAGTCACTTAATAAATTCTTATTCCATTCCTTTCTTTTCCCTATTTTATATTTGCCTTTTTCTAATCCTGTAGCATGGATTTGGTTTTCTATAAGATTTTGAAAGAATACTGACAACAATTTGGCAGTTGAATTTGTAAGTTTGTTCATTCCCTGAAAATTGTTCTTCTCGAGTCAGTCAGTTGATTAGCATTTTTATTTTATTATTGTTATAATATAATATATATTATAATATAATAATATATTAAACTCTTACAATGTGTCAGGCACTGGAATCAGTCCTGGTGAAACAAAAAAGGCAAAACCACTGTATGTGAGGTCAGGCAGGTAGCTCAGTGGATAGAGAATTTGGTCTGGAGACAGGAGGTTCTGAGTTCAAATCTAGCCTCAGATACATCCTAGTTGTGTGACACTGGGCAAGTCACTTAATTCCCATTGCCTAGCCATTTACACTCTTAGAGCTGATAGTTAGTATTGATTCTAAGATGGAAGGTAAAGTTTTAACACCCCCTCCTCATTCTAAGTGGCATCAATGAGTGTGCATTCTAAAAAAGGGAGGCAATGTGTAAATAATGACAAACACATGAGATATATAGTAAGGGGAGATGGAAGGTAGCCAGAAGAAAGGTACTGGGTGGTGGTGGTGGTAGGGTGGGTGAGAAAAACCTCATGCAGAGGGTGGGATTTAAGCAGAATCTTTTTTTTTTTAAACCCTTACCTTCCATCTTGGAATCAAGAATCAATACTGTGTATTGGTTCCAAGGCAGAGGAGTGGTAAGGGCTTGGCAATGGGGGTTAAGTGACTTGCCCAGAGTCACACAGCTGGGAAGTGTCTGAGGTCATATTTGAACCCAGGACCTCCCATCACTGGGCCTGGCTCTCAATCCACTGAACTACCCAGCTGCCCCCTTAAGCAAAATCTTGAACAAAGCCACAGCAGCAGAAGAGGTAGAGGCAAGAAGGGAGAAGTTCCAGGATTGGGGGACAGCCAGTTCAAAGGAAAGGAGCTAGCAGATGGAATGTCATGGATGGAGAATAGTAGGTATGTCAATATAATTGCATCATAGCATATGGAGAGGAGTTAAATGTAAGCCAGAAAGGCAAGATGGGGCAAGGTGGTAAAGAGCTGTAAATGCCAAGCTGTAGGCTTTGATCCTGAAGGTAACCCAGAGCCACTAAAGTATGCCATCAGGTGGGGATGGGGTGGCATGGTCAGCCCTGAGATTTAGTAAAAATCACTTTGGCAGCTACATGAAGGATGGATTGGAGTGAGGAGAGACTTGAAACAGGAAGACCAATTAGAAGGTAATTGCAATAGTCCAAGTGAAAGATGAGAGTCTGAAGTAGGGGGTTGGTTGTAGGAGTGGAAAGAAGAGGATCTATACAAAAGATGTCTTGAATGTAGAACTGGCAAGATTATCGGAGGACAGTGAAGAATTGAGGATGGGGCTAGCCAATGGAAGTCTAGATAACTCAATAGTAATAAGAAAGTTGAGAAACCCATAAGTGGATGAATCAATCTAGGGATCATCAACATAGAGATTTTACCTGAATCCACAGAGGCTGGGATCACCATGTGAGGATAGTATAGAGGAAGAAGAGAAGAGGGGCCAGGAAAGAGCCCTGAGGAACATCTTTCAAAATGCAACAAAGGAAACTGAGGAGTGTTCAGATGGACAGGGAGAGGACCAGAAGACAACAGTGTCATGAAAACCTACAAAGCAGAGAGTCTCTAATAGATGAAGGTGATTGACAGTGTCAAAGGGCAGTTAGATGGCTCAGTAGGTAGAGTGCCAGGCCTAGAGTCAGGAAGATCTGAGTTTAAATCTGGTCTTAGACACTTTATTAGTTGTGTGACCCTGGTCAAGGTTTTTTCCTTTATTTTCTTTAATTCTATTTATTTAATCTCTTTTTGCCTTAATCCACTGGAGAAGAAAATGGCAAACCACTTCAGTATCTTTGCCAAGAAAACCTCTTTGATCGTATGGTCCAGGAAGTCATGAAGAGTTAGGCATGACTGAACAACAACAAAAATAGTGTCAATGATATCTCTCTTTAGAAATGTTTAGGTGGCAAGGAGAGGAATGATTTAGGATTATAGTAGGGATGGTTGGTTCAAGTGAGGGATTTTTTAAAGGGATGGTATTAGCATAAGGGGAAGAAGATTGCAGAAAGCAAAAGGCTAAAGATTAGAAAGTGCATGGAAAATGGATACATGATTTAGAAATAAAGTGTGATAACAAACAAATTAAGGGAACACAAAATAGTTTATCTGTCAGACCTATGGATAAAGGAAGAATTTATAACCAAATAAGACATAGCAAATATTATAAGAAGTAAAATAGATAACTTTGACTAATTAAATTAAAAAGTTTCTGCACAAACAAGACCAATGCAACCAAGAAAAAAAAAGGAAATAACATATTGAGAAGAAAAACTGTTTAGCAAGTATCTCTGATAAGGGCCTCATATCTCAAATATATAGAGACCTGAGTCAAATTTCTAAGAATACAAGTCATTTCCCAATTGATAAATGATGAAAGGATATGAACAGGTAGTTCTCAGATTAAGAAATTAAAATTATCTTTAATTATATTAAAATTTGCTCCAAATCACTATTAGAGAAATGCAAATTAAAATGACTCTAAGGTAAGACCATTTACCTATTAGATAGGGTAATTTGACAAAAAAAGAAAACAATTAATGTCAAAGGGGATGTGGTAAAATATGAACCCTAAAATACTATTGGTGGAGCTGTGAACTGATACAACTATTCTGGAGAACAATTTGGAATCATGCCCAAAAAGGCCATACAACTTCTGACTCGGCAATATCACCAATAGGTCTGTATCTCAAAGAGATCAAAGATAGGGGATAAGGAATACTTGTCCACAAATATTTGTAGCATCTCTTTTTGTGGTGGCAAAGAACTGGAAGTGTTCCATCAACAGTGAAATGGCTGAACCAGTTGTGGTGGCAAAAACGATTGTAATAGAATGCTATTTTACCATAAGGAATGATGAACAAGTTGACCACAAAAAAATAAACCTAGAAAGACTTATATGAAGTGATATAAAATGAAGTGACCAGAACCAGGGAAATGTTGTCCACAGTTAACAACAATAGTATACAATGATCCACAAAGAATGACAACTATTAGCCACAATGAGAGGATCTAAGACAATTCCAAGAAACTCATGATGAAAAGGACTATCCATTCTCATAGAAGTAACTGATGGAGTCTGAATGCAGATCGAAACAAACCATTTTTCACTTTGTTCCCTTCCTGAGTTTTTTCTAATGTAAGTGATTATGTGTCTTCTTTCACAACATGACAAATCTTGAAATATGCATTGTATAATAGTACATGTATAATCCATATCACATTACCTGCCTTTGGGAGGGAAAGAAGAGGGAAAGAGGGAAAGCATGAATCACAAAATGTTAGAAAACAACAATTTAAAAGTGCATTTACATATAATTTTCAAAAATATAATAATAAATTAATAAAAAGAGAAAGTTAACGGAGCTGACAGAATGAATAGATGAGAGAGAATGGGATTAAGGCATGGAAGGGTTAGTTGTAATAAAGAAGGTTTGCCACTTTTCTTCAGAGCCTCACTATAGACAGTTAATGGCTTCCTTTTCATAGGGTTTCATTTCCCTTGTTAATATATATATATATATATATATATATTAATTTTTCAGTGTAAAAACTGTTCTTCCTGATAAAGGAAACAGAAACAAAATAAAATCTGAGTATTTCTGCCTTCATCTCATTTCCACCTCCAGACCCCTTTCTGACCCTTAGACTTTACCACCAGCTTCATCTCACTGAAATGTCTTTTTTGTTTACCCCCCCCCCCCATCCAATAACTCTCCCTTAACATTTTTATTAGCTTCCCCTTTATTTACTTTTTGTCTCTGGTATATTCATTTGGGCAGAATGACCAGCTCAGTTATTTCATTTTTTTCCTCATTACGAACCATTGAGGTTGTTCTTGTCTCATTTGTACTGTAATATTTTAACTGTTCTGTTTTTCCCTCTCTCCTTTGCTCCTTCCTTCCTTCCTTAGTTATAGAAATTGTCCCTTCATCCCCCTTGTTTCCCCACTCCCTCCATTCCCTTCCCACACTTTTACAGAATGAACTAGTATTTACCAGTCACCACAGTGGAAACATTGTTCCTCATGCCAACTTATAGTTAGATGGTCTCTATATTCAATCTTGTCTCCTTGACCAACTGTTTTCTGTCCTTAAATGAAAAGCATCTGGGAAGTGATTAGTTCTATTTTCCACTTGACAGAGTTTTAAGTCACAAACATTGACCAGTTACCCAGTCCTATTTACTGGGATTGTATTCATGCATCAACATAATTTTTTAGCTGAGTCAATGAGTCTTGTTTCTCACTGCTTTGTTTCAATTCGATTAAACAAATGTTTAGAAAGCAGGTGTAAGATCCTGTGGTAATCACTTGGGATACAAAGCAAAAAATAAAATTATAGCTCTAGAGCTGGAAGAGACTTCAGAGGTCACTATGTAAAAATACCACATTTTATAAATGAAGAAATGAAATGAGTCAAAATGACTTGACCAAAGTCAAATAGCTATTAAGTGTTTGAGACAGGATTTGAACTCCTGTCTTCCTGGCCTGAGCCTACCATTCCATTCCACTACACTAGGTTGTTAGACACCAATTAGAGTCCCTGACCTTACAAAGGTTACATTCTACTGGGTGATGGAAGTTGTTTTGAGCACACAGAAAAGTAATAAAAATGATAGAGTAAAAAAGCTTTAACTAGGAAATCTAAGCCGAGATATAAAGACAGGGATTCCAAGAGGGAGTAGCAAGGAAATATTGTGAATTCCAGGAACAGGGAAAAGGTCCAAAGAAGGACACAGAAACAGAAGGTGGCACCTGGACTTCCAAGAATAGTTAGTAGTTTAATTTAGCTGGAATGCAGTGTTTATGAAGAGAAGTTATATAAAATAAATCTGAAAAGGTAGGTGGGAGTCATAATGGAGAGAATGATTTCCTTAGCAAATGCCAGGTTGAGCATTTTTTCAGTCTTATCCTAGAGGCAATAGGAAGTCATTTGCAGGATGTTTAGCAGGAGACTGATAAGGTCAGACTTATGGTTAAGAGGAATTAATTTGGTAGTTACATAGAAAGTAGATTAGAAAGGAAGAGGATATATAATCATGAAGAACTATCAGAAGGTTATTTCAGTGTTCCAGGTAGAAGGTGATGGATGCAGACTCAAAATAGTGGCTATGCAAATAGAGGAAAAGAGACAGGCCTAAGAGATTCTGTGAATGTAGAACTGATAAGAATTGGTGACTGATTGGTTATGGGGAGGGTCAAGGAAGAGGAAACAGCTGAAGATGATTTCAGCCCATTTGACCTATATGACCAGAAGGATGGTAATGTCCTTGACAAAGGATGTTATGGGAGGTGCGTGTGTGTGTGTGTGTGTGTGTGTGTGTGTGTGTGTGTGTGTGTGTAAGAGACAGAGACAGAAACAGAGAAAAAGAGAGGGGATGAGAACAAGAGGAAATGGAAGAGGATGAGGACACAGAAATAGAGAGAGAGGAAGAGGAGCAGGAGAAGGAGGAGAGAGACACAGAGATAGATCATTAACTCTGGACTTGTTGAGTCTGAGACACTAGTGGGGCTTCTGCATGGAGGTAAAAGCTACATAGTTAGGTGGAGCAATGGATAGAGTCCTGGGTCTGAAGTCAGTAAGACCTGAATTTGAAACTTTCCTCAAACACTTATTAGCTTTGTGACCCTGGACAAGTCATGTAATCTATCTCAGTCTTCATTTCCTTAGCTATTAAAGGGGATAATAATAGCAACAACTTCCCAGAGCCATGAGGATCAAATTTGTAAAGCACATAGTGTAGCACATAGTAGACACTTAATGAATGTTTATTTTCTTGTTATTCTTTCCCCATTAAATGGTGGAGTTTATGAAAAAGATTATAGCTAAATATATAGATTTGGACTTATCTGTATAAAGATGACAAATGAACCAATGAGAGAGACTAGAGAGGGAAGAGAGACCAGGGAAGAGCCTTGTGGAACAGCTGTTCTATTCATAGTAGGTGGGAGATGGATGATGATGTAAAGAAATAAAGGAATAAAAGGAATAGGAAGTAAAGAAATAAAAAATACATCTGTCAGACATGTAATAGGAGAACTATGATATATGATAGAAGCCAAGGGAGGAAAAGTTCCAAGTAGGAGACAGTAGTCAAGAGTATCTTAGGAAGGTCAGGTAACATGAGATTTGAGAAAAGACCATTGGATTTAGCAATTAAGAGCTCACTGAAGTCACAAGAAATCATTTCCCACTTGCTCTACTGCTTGGTTTTGACTCTCCTACCATCACTCTTGCTGCCTCTCCTACCAAGCTCATTACCAGGAAACTCATCAACATGGATATTGTTTTGACTCTGGTACTCAGACCTCATCAAGAGTTCAGAAGTGTAGCCAGTTCACCATTTCCCACCAGCTTCACTGCTTGGTTTAGATTCCACCCTCATCATAACCCCATGCAAGGTATTCTTATACCCTCTACCTTCCCCTTCCCTCTATTTCAGCTTCCTTTTGCATGCTGTCTTTTCCCTATTATATTTTAAGTTTCCTAAGAACAGGGACAATCTTTCTTTTCTTACTTGTAACCCCAGGGCTTAGCGCAATGCCTAGAATAGTGCCTAATACATTGCAGACCTTTAATAAATGTGTATTATATTATATTGTACTCTTAGAGAAAGCAGTTTTAGTAGAATAGATAGAAGCCAGACATCAACTGGCCAAGAAGTGAGTGAGAGATGAGAAAATGAAGCAATGAAAGTAAGAACATGTCTAGGAGTTTGGTATTATAAAGAGAGGAGACATGGGACAACAGCTTTAAAGAATAGCAGAGCAAAGTAAAGATATATGCTTTTTTTTTTAAAGATGAGGGGAACTTACCCATGATTAATGGCACTACAGAAGGTCCCAGGGAAGAAAGAAATTCTGAAGATGATAGAGAGGGAATGCCTAAAGGGCAGTTTTCCAGAGGAGATAGAATCAAGGGTACAAGTGGAGGGGTTGACCTTGGAAAAGGAAGGGACCACCTCTTCCTCAGAGACTGGAGAATAGAACCTTGGCCTCAATTCAGTAATATTAAATCTCACAGGGATAAATAAAAATTTAGCTTTACAAATATGAGCAAAGGGAGGTGAAATAAGAAAGCAGTTCATCTGACAATCTGGAGGTTTTAGTGGATTGCAGGCTCAATATAGGTCAACACTATGAGATGTCAGTAAAAGAAATAACTATGTGCTAAGCTACAAGGCTAAGGACATGAGAGTCTAGCTGTCCTACATCCTGGTTAAGGCATCTTCGGAATACTGTATTCAATCCCAAGTGCCACATTTTAGGAGAAACATTATTAAGCTTTATAGAATATCCAGAAGAAAATTATCAGCATGATGAAAGGGCTCAAGAGAAGTTCATATGATAATTGGTTGAAGTAACTGGTGATGTTTAGCTTAGACAAGAGAAAGCATATAGGAGAATAGAGGATGAGACATTATATCCCGCTACAAGGTTTATCTATTACTCAGCAGGTCCTGGGGATGGGTTGTCCTTCCCAGGCTCAGTTGCCCTATCCTGAAACATTTTAGTGCCTTCTCTCTAAGACTATCCCCAGTTTATTTTGTATACATCTTGTTTGTACATGTGATTTGCATGTTGTCTTCCTAAATCTCTATGAGCTCCTTGAGATCAGGGACTGCTTTTTATTTATTTATTTTATTTTTCTTTTTACCTCTAGCACTTAGCACAGTGCCTGGCACATATTTAGTTCTATGTATAGTAGGAGCAATGTCTGCTTTATGTAGGTTCAGCTGATTCTTTAAGGAGACATGGAAACCATTTGGCTTCTTTGCTGTCTGAGGCATAAAAGATCCAGATGTAGTGAGAATTAGTATCAGAAGTTTTCTTGGAATTTCTAGTGCACTGTGGGGAATACTTTCCTGACCTATCTGTCATCCATTGCTATGGTGACTAAGAAGGTAGAGGGGAGCAGTGATTTTATTTGAGTCAACATTCTTTTAAAATTGCATTCTTTTAATTTCTTGTCATCATTAAAATGTTAAAAAATTAAACCTTTACCTTCCATCTTAGAATCAACACTATGTATTAGTTCCAAGGCAAAAGAATGATAAGGCTAGGCAAATGGGAGTTAATTGACTTTCCCAGGGTCATATAGATAAGAAGTGTCTGAGGTCAGATTTGAACCTAGGACCTCCCATTTCTTGTCCTGGCTCTCAATCCACTGAGCTACCTAGCTGTCCCCTAAAGTTGATTTTTAATTGCCTTTTTTGGTACATGAGATCCTCACTGAAATTGAACCATTGAGCCTGAATCATTGAACTGGACCATATATGAGGATAGGGATTGATATTAAGAGTAAAATAACCATGTTCTTTGAGAAAGGAGGACAGATTACATGGGGGATATTATATGGTCATTACAAGGTTCTGGGCAGGAGAATATAGATGGTTGAAATGAAATCTCAAGGAAGAGAAGTTGCAGAGGGCTTATGGCAAAGGGATGATGGATTATATCAGTGAGGAGCAAGGGGTTTGCTCTTCCTCTGGTCCAGTAGTATGAGAGAAGGTATAATTCAGCATTAGAGAGAGTGGCAAAAGAAAATGTCTTCTGGATGAAGCTCTGTTTCAGTTTGCTTAAGAAAGGTGAAAAGATTTAGGATGAAGGATAGCTTAACAATAAGGCAGAGAGATGGTGGTGAGATGTTGGTGTTGGTGACAGCAGTGATACACATTGGAATGGAAGAGTAGAAGGAGTTACCATCTATGGAATAGTAGGACTGAGATGTATAAGGATAGAAGTAGGAAGAGATGAATCAAGGGGAAGGGATTTTCATTCAGCAGACTGGAAACTAAATCACAGAAAGAAGGGAAGGAGTTAGAAAATTCCCCATCTTAGGATAGGGAAAAGAATCAGTTAGTCAGGCCTATACCCCTCAAGGCTTCTGCAAAGACTGAACATTGCTCTACTGTGGGAGAGGTAGCATCTGTTTCAATAGCTGGTCATTTAAACACAAGAGATCTGAAGGTATAAGAGACAGGAAGAAGGAGTTGTCTCTGGGTATCTGGGTCAGTGAATAACTGATGTTCAGGTCCCCTATGCTTGACTGAGTACACGTGTCACCAGTTCTGTAGCCCCAAGATGTTAGAGAATAAAACTCTAATTCCTAGAAGATACTGTTCAAAAGAGACACACAGAGTTGGCCGTAACCCTCTGGGACCATTGACACCCTGAGGCCTGGAACCTCTGATTTGTCTGCTCAGGATCCAAGATACTTATTCTCTATTTTTAAAGAGGCTGATAGAGTATTTTTTTTTGCCTTTTTCTACACTGTGAAATCAACAAAGATCCCCACCAGTCCTGATTCTTTATTCTACTTACTCAGTCTTCAAAATAAATCTAATTTCTTTTCTGACCTGAAGCTCACATGAAACTCCTTAGTTCCTGGCATTTGAACTACTCCAAATATATCCTTTGGGTCCTTCTCAATTGAACTACTTGCCTCTTACCTCGGTAACAATTTCATCTTTCGGCAGGTAGAGGAATTGACTTAGTTTCTCTAGACTTAATTCTGACCTATAAGGAAGTGGAAAGGGTAGGAGGCTTGGGAGGGAGTGTTGTCGCTATTTTAGACTTCATGATAGCCAAGGAAGTGAATGCCAAGAATAAGCTGGCAGGCACCCTAGACTTTAGGAATTCAGCATTCAAAGAGTTCAGGGAAAGAATAGGCAAGACTCTAGTGCCTGGTGCTCAAAAAAAGATGGTTCAAGAGGGATGGAGGCTCTTAAACCTGACATTTTCAATGTTGATTGGAAATAATTCTAATGATCAGGAAAAGGCAAGGTATCTAAAATCCAGTGTGACTGAACAGTTAGTTTTCTGATGAGGTCAGTTTTTAAAAGGCAGAGACTTGGAGACATTGGATATGACATACCAGGGCTTGTAGGGGGAGAAGACACCAGTTGTATCTTCAGAAATGTCTTGTTTTTTTGAGGCAATTTTTCTTTTTTGCCATTTCAAGAACAAATTGTGGATATTGTATTGGGTCTGAAGTCAGGAAAACTGGTTCAGATCTTACCTCAAGGATTTACTAGCTATTTGACTGTAGGCAAGTAACTTAAAGACTCTTTGACCTTCAGTTCTCTAATCTGTAAAATGAGAATCAGACTATCTCACTGGCTTGATGCAAGGATCAAATGACATGATATAAGGAAAGTCCTATCTAAGCCTTAGTAGTAGTAGTAGTAGTCTCTCGGTAACTGAGGATGACGATTGTCTTTGTGCGTTTTCATCTATGATAGATGAATGTGCACAAAGACACTTGTGCATGAAGGAGATTTAAGTGGAAAAGTCCATGCACAGAGACAGTCCCACTCTCTCGGCATTGGAAGCCTGGGTCCAGTGGCACGAAAAGTCGTTACACCTGGAGACTTCCTCAGCTGCAGTGGATGGCCCTGTTGTCTTTTGTGCTCCAACACGCCCTAAGCACTCCACGGTGCCTTGCTGCGTCGCCCTCTCAGCCATTGAACCTTCTTATTGGTTTCTTCTGTCTGTTCCGCTGAAACAGTCTTCACATGCTGGGTGAGCAAAGCCCTGGTTCACCAGGGGTCAATGACCTGATGGCTACCCTCACAAGGTTTAGCCGGCCTGTCGAAGCCGTTGCCTGGGGTGTGGCTGCTGCCACATGCTAGCAGCTACTGGGAGCCACAAGTGAGAGCTGGGTGTCAGGTGGGGGTCAGAGGCTGGAGAGCTGCCCTAGGAGGGCACGACAAGCCCTCCATACCAGAGATACTACCCCTCCCTGAGCACCCCATACACCCCTAAGCCTTAAAGCATTATTAAACAGCAAGACACCTAAAGAGAGACAAGAGGTAGCACATGTCAGGCAAATCACACTACTAATACCACAATGACCACCACTTCCCTTCAGATAGTGAGTCTAAGAAAAAGCAGCATCCTCCCCACCACCAGTGATTCTATTTCCAACCCCTAAGGCCACCATAATGGAGGGAAATTGATGATGAAGGGACTAGTTATCTCTACCATCTGCCATCTATAGAGCAAACAAGTCAATCTATCTAAAGCACTAAGAAACTCTGAGGGACAGACAGGAAATGACACATAGCAGCCAATTCAAAACATCACCATCTCTTCAACCACCCACCTCCCCTTAAATCCCAATAGAAACTGTCAAGGACCCTGAACCCAAGAGCTCCAGACCACTATATGTGGTATGTGTATATTTATATCTATCTATCTATCTATCTATCTATCTATCTATCTATCTATCTATCTATCTATCTATCCGTCTGTCTGTCTGTCTGTCTGTCTGATTGACTATAGGACCAGGACTGGTTGGGAACATATATGAGTATGTTCACACACACACACAGTCATTTGTGTGTAGTCTTTGCTTAATAAGTGCTTACTGGTTGAATAAAACATGGTAGCCAGAAGTAAACACAGTTGAGAATTTAAGAGGAAATTAATGTAAACTCTCAGAGTGGATAAAGTAGGGCACACAATGACAGATAGAAGGGATTAAGTTGATAAAAAAGAGTTACAGAAGTTCTCAACTAGTCTCAATCCTATGATTTGACATGTTTTAGTAAGATTCTATTATGTTTATTCAGTTCTACCCCTCTGATTGTTTGACAGTGGCTAGCAAAGCTATTTGGCACCTTAGCCTTCCAGAATCTGCTACCCAAGTCTTCAAATATAGAAATCCAGGGGATCTAGTAGTCTTTCCTCTCATATGATGCCTTTCCCTTCATCTTGGACTCTCTAGACTTTTGCCATAACTTGACCATTCTTATCTAGACTTAGTAGCTGTTAATCAGGGGAAGACATACTCATTGTTTTTGATGAAAATGTCTTTCCCTATCTGGATTTTCAGGCTGTCTCCCTCCTCAGGCTTTAGATCATTGTATTTCTGGAGATATATGACCCCAGAAGTTATTTCTAATATAGTTGTCCTCTCCATTCATGGTTAATCTTTCTGAAGAAAACTCCTCAAGATGGATCCAGTGACTGACTTTGTCTTAGTGATAAAATATTTATTCTGCTGCCTTAGATGGGTATTGCACCCTGTGGCTCTGAGACAATTAAACTAGGCTTCTTTTGATAACCTTTCCTGAGCCTCATAGCCTCTTCTCATATCCAGATTCAAATTTGTTTCTCAGGCTGAGTTTCTTCACTCCAAGGTGAACCACTCCAGAACCTGTCTCTTTGCTTTAACAGTGTTGATAGATATGACCGAAGGCCAATAGACATTGATCACTAGAAATTAATATCTAGAAATTCTCCTTTGAAAGGAAGGAGTTCTTGTAAAAGATGGTACTCAGGTACATAGCTTCCATTAACCTAATGGCTCATAGCCATCACAAACCATATCCTTGGCAGTGCTAATTATACACATCTCAGAGCAGCTAAGAAGAATCACAGACCCAGACACATGGAAAACACTTAGGGAAACAAAGACAGCACATTGCCTCCTTAGAACAGTACATGCTGACACACAGAAGGGAAACATCCAAGAATGTCAAACCAGAAGTGCTATGATGAGAACCTTTTCTTGATTCTCTTTCTTCACTCTTGATTGCTCTTTGTGCCATCGTGTGATGGCCAATTTCAATCTTTCAACAATGACTGCATTACTTCTCCCTGCTTATATAGGACTACACACCACTCTTATATGGGTGGAAACTCCAGACCTATCTCTTGGCATCCCTGTTCTCTTCTCTCCCCTTCATTCTACTGCATTACTTTCCATGCTGAGCTAACCCATATAACCTCCAGGTTCCTCCCCAGAATGTCTTTCCTTAATTTGCCAATTTTTTTTTTCAAACAGAGATGGGGAACCACTTAGCTGCTGATCCTTGCATAAATCAGTTTATAGAAAAGTTATGGCAGTTTTCAGAGGGGTAGGTTTAAGTCACAGTACAAGTTGAGGCTTTTTCTGGTCCTGCTATTAACTTGTTTGGCTACCTGTAGTAAGTTACTCTCTGGAATTCAGTTTCCCTATTTGTAAAAAGAGGGAACTTAGTCTCAGGATTTCTAATTTGGGGTCAATATTTTAAAAATATTTTGAGAATTGTATTTCAGCACAGTTGTATTATGTTCCTTTGTATTTCCTGTGTATTTTATTTTATGCATTTTTAAACATCAGTCTGAGAAGGGGTCTGTAGGATTCACCAGACTGCTAAAGAAATCCATGGTAATAATATTAGCTACCATTTATATAGTACTCATTACATGCCAGGCACTGTGCTAAGCATTTTACAATTAATAAAATTACAATTAATAAATTTGTGAATTTATTTTTATCTTAATTTGTGAAATAATAATAAATTAATAAACAAAACTGTGAACCTCACCAACATCCCAGGGAATTAGGCATTACCATTAGCCCCATTTTATAGATGAGACAAACTCAGATCTTCCCAACTCCAGGCCAGAAATTCTATGCACTATGTAACCTAACTACCCAAAACAAACAAACAAAAATAATTAAGAGCTGACACTATATACTTCTCTCTACATTGTAATAACATTAGTATGTTTCAATTGCATTCATTTCCACTGCTTCATGCATTTCTTCCTAACAATCCTATGAGATATAGAGGACAGATATTAATATCCCCATTTTACAGAGGAGGAAACTGAGATTCAGAATCTGTCATTTTCTCAAGGCCAGTCACTTGGTTTGGGGGTTTGTGGTTGAACTTAATTTCTAATCCAAATCTTCTGACTCTTCAGAAAATTTGAGCCCCTAAATTAAGGGGCAGGACAGACCACAAACTAGATTACTCTGGAGATTTTAAGACTATCTGGGTTTAGAAGCCCTATTTCCTATCCATGTAGTAATGGTAGAAATTATTATCAATTTTGAGTAATAGGTTCTGGATTTGAATCCAGAATTTAGCCTGTATTCTTTGAATGATATTTAGCATGTGACTTCCCTTCACTGGGCCTCAGTTTTCTCATCTGTAAAGTGAAAGGGTTGGAATTAATAACCTCTAAGCTCTGAATCCCTTGACCAATAGTGTTTTCCTATTGTGAAGTGTCATCTGTTTTCTGCTATTTCTCAAATTTCTCATCTGCCTCCCTCCACCTTATCTATATCTTACTTTAAACACAGTGGTGTGACCTGGGTTCTGCAAAAGCTACTATCCCCCAGCCCCAGGAAAAAGATGCAGGCAGGGAGGATGCAGGACACAGTGCATAATTTAATTCAGGAACCCCAGACTCCCTGGTTTCTCTCTTCCCTATCATGTGGCCCTTGGGATCTGTTAAATCTCTTCCAAATGAAAATAACCCACTCTGGCTTCCTTCTCTCCAATTTCTTTGATTTGTAAATAGAACAAATCAATAAACTTTTATTGAGCACCCACCCTAAGAGTGCCTGCTCTCAAAGAGTTTACAGTTTGAACAGGAGAAGACAAGAGAGAGGAAGGGAGGAAGAGGGAAAGGAGAAGAGGGAGGAGGCTCCTTCTTGCCTGGTTGGATCAGAGAACACTACATGGGAGAGGTATCAGTAGAGGCAAGCTGGGTGTTGAAAATGCAGTATCTTCAACAGGCAGAGACTGAGTATAGGACCATCATAGGCAGAGAGATGGAAATGAGGCTCATATAGCCAGAGTACTGGGTAGGAGAGACTAGGATGCCTGGGCAGAGTCAGAATGTGGAAGGCTTAATGGCCTGCTGAAGAATTTAGATGAGATCTTAAAGTGATTTCTAGCTCTAGCTCCATGATCTAGGAGAGTGAGAAGGAAATCTTCTTCCCAAAGCAAAGCCTGGAAGGTTCATTAAGGCCGGGAGTAGCAAAGAGACTTTACCTAGAGGCAGATTCAGCTTCAACTTAAGGGAAAATTGCCTAGCCATTAGAACTGTCCAAAAGTGGGAAGGGTTGCTTCATTAGATAATAAGTTCTTTGTCACGGAAAATCTTAAAGAAGAGGCTTCATGGCCACTTGTTGGGCTTACTAACAGGATTTATAATTTGGGACTAATTAGACTAGGTGATCTCTGAGGTCCTATCCAACAACCCTGTGAGGTTAAAAATTTTACACATTGATTAGAGTTATTATTATCATCCTGGTTGTTAACATTTTAGCTTTAATGACTCAGCTCAAGTCCCACCACTTCTATGAGAGTTGAAAGCAGTGTTTTTTTCTGGAAAGAACACTGGGCTCAAAGGCAGAGAGATTTGAAGTCTAGCTTTCATGTTTCCTTTTTGTATGGCCATAAATGAGTCATTTATCCTGAGTTTCCTCATCTGATAAATGGGAATAAGTAATGTTTACACTTTCTACTTCCCAGAGTTGTTAATAAAGACAGTGATCAGTGATTCAAGAAGCACCTTATAAGGATGAGTTATATTATCATTACTTTAATCCAAGAAATTGCTATCCTCATTCTACAAAGGATGGAATGGAGGCCTGGATAGGTTCAGCGATATCTCAGAGAGATGCTGTGGCTAGGAGGAGAATTTCAGCTAGTTAAATCACTGGACCCACAGAGTAGTGATTAATGTCAAACTGGAGGGACATCTCTAGTCAAATGCCCCAGGCATATGTCCTTGGTCCTGTTCTGTTGAAAATTTTTTTATCAATGATTTAGAAGAGGGCATAGATGACATATTCATCAAATTTGCAGATGATATTAACTTGAGAAGAATATCTAATACATTAGATGACAGAACTGGGATCTAAAAAGATTTCTACTGGGAAACATGTTGAGCTGAATCTAATAAGATGAAGTTTAAGTGGAGATACTTACAGAGTCTCTGAGACAGGTTAAAAAAATCAACTGCACAATTAAAAGAACCCTGAGGTGTCACCTCACACTATGCAAATTGGATGACGAAAGGCAAGAACAGTCAGTGCTGGAGGAGCTATGAGAAGATGGACACCCCAATGAACTATTGAGGGAGCTGTGAAATGATCCAAACATTCTAGATTTTAATTTGAGATTATCCAAAAAAAATGACTAAGATGTCCATACTCTTGGCTGTAGCCATGCTACTATTAGGCATATACCCTGAGTAAACCAAAGATGAAAACAAAACAAAGTTCCAATATATACCAAAATATTAATAGCAGCATTCTTTTGGTTAGTAAGTAACTGAAAACAAAGTAGGCACTCATAGATAGGTGAAAACACTGGTATATGAATGTAATGGAAGGTTTCATTTCAGTAAGAAATGACAAACTTCCTAAAATTCAGAGAAACATGAAAAACTTTGTAAGAACTGATGAAAAGTAAAATAGGAGAACCATATACATGGGGACTATGCTATTATAAATGAAAAGATCATTTTAAGCAAGTTGAACTCTGAGTAACTGAAAAACTGATAAAGCTCTCCAAGAATAGATAATGATTTATCCTACCCTCCTTTTTCATGGAGGGAAGTGGAAAACTATTAGCATAAAATGCTGTAAATATTGTTAGATATGGACATTGAATCAGAGAATTTTGCCCTTTTTCACAAGAGAGGGTTCAGGGGTCACTAGAAAGATGACGGTATTAGGACCAAGAGGAGTCAAAGTCTTCCACATACATTCCAGTAAATCTTTAAAATGAGTCAGAAGGCTTCCCTCTGGATATCCACTCTTCTAACCACTGCCCTGGATGCATTGTTCTCAGAGCCAGGACTTGGCCCTGCTGCCAACTCCCTCTTTCCACTGTTGTGATCATCTATCATCATCATCAACATCATCAACATCATGAGCTGTTTTCCAACATTTACAAGATAGAGAGATTGATAATAGGCTGTGCTTGAAGGTAGAGGAGAAGATGGTCAGTAGAACAGAGAGTACCACTGATTCACTTTTTGAGTGAAAATGCCTATGCTGAAGGACCTGAGGGCGAAGGAATAGAAACCACTGTAATTACTGGAGCTGATATAGCAATAAACCATCATTGGCAAGAAACTAGTTTCACAAAAGAATTCTACAAAAAGTACATCAAAGGCTACATGAAATCAATCAAAGGCAGACTTGAAGAACAGAAGCCAGATGGAGTAAATTTTTTTTTCATGATGGGAGCTGCAGAACAAATCAAACACATCCTTGCTAATTTAAAAAAAAACTATCTAGCAGTTTTTCATAGGTGAAAACACGAATCCAGATAGTATGATGGTTTTCTTACACTTCCGTGAGGATGATATGACCCCCATTTATGATTCTCTTCAAGGATGGTTTAGAAATGGAGAAAGGTTAACAAATTCATCTAATTACTTTGGATCCCCTTGTCATCATAACTGGCTACTTTCTTTTTATCATCTATCCAAGTCCAGCACTAGGACTTGGACAAACTTGGAAGCATGTAATCTTGAGCTTTATTTATTTATTTGGAGTGGAGGCATCCTTTTAAAAACATGGCATGTAGGTTGTCTGAAAACATATCTAGATTCCTGTCTCCCCTCCCCACTACCCCCTGCCCCAGTATACCAGAAGGAACAGTGGTAAAGAAAACCAAGGGCAATCAGTGACAAAATCCTCTCTCTAGTCCAAGACTGCACAGAAAGACTGCTAAAATCCTGAGGGAGTGAAGCTAGGTAGACAGAAGAAGGAAAAGGCACCTTGGGCAAAGACAGCGACATCCAGTGCAACAAAGGTGATTCAGAGACCTCATCTCCAGACAAATAGCCAAGCAGCCCAGAAAAACCAGCAGTCACAACTCCATCTAGCATCTAGGCAATATGGGCCTGAACCATAACAGGAGACAAGGCCAGGCATTTCCTACAGAAGGCAAAGTCTAGTCTTAACCCTGAATCAGGATCAAGCAGAGTCTACCTGCACTATCCATGAGAACAGGGGCAGAGTTTGTCTGGAGCACAAGCTTTCAATCCAGAAACTAAGGTTGGAGATATGAAACAGAACACAACAAAACACAATAAAGAAATACATTGGACTGAGAGAAGCCCAGGGGGGAAATCCATAAGAAGTGAGTGAATCTTCAACAACGCTAAGCAAAGACTTAGAGAAAATAATGTCCTGGCCATGGGGTCCTGAAGAAATGAAACAAAAGACATAAAAATGAAATATCTAGGGCAGAAGTCATGGCAAGAAGAATGAATACTTTAGAATAGATGATAGTGGTAAACTCTAGCCAAGAATTGAACTCTCTGAAAACTAGAATGGGTTCAACAGAAAACAATGACTACATTATGAAACAGCAAGAAATATTGCGACACAAGAAAAAGTTCAATGTGTAGGAAGTATTTGAATTAATTATGATTTTAAGATAAAAGGCATCAATAAAGTATATTTTTAAAAATTAGTCACCTGAGCACAAGATAGGGAAAGCATGACTAGATAACAGTTAATCTTGTGCCAATTGAAAATTCTTTAAGACTGACTTCTGGGTAAGAATATCAATTTATTGATTATGCTAGCATTAACCAATAAATTCATTAATTGTCAGCAATCTCTCCTAGTGATCAAAGATCCCAGAGTCCCCTTGCACAGACCCATAAATACAATTTGAGAGCTCATTTTTCAACCCCTCCCTTTGACATCTCAAGACCCCTCTAATTGGTAAATGTAAAGGATAATTTTAGCATTGTCACTTAAAATCTAAAATTTAATTGGTCGCCAGGGAAAATCCCAAATAATAAAATACCAAGTCAGCTGGAAATTTATGGTGATTTAATTGATATAGTGGAGGAGATTAAGAAAAAGGAAGAAGGAAAAAGAGTAGGATTTCTCCCGCCTGGCTAGTACTGGGCGGGAAGATTAGGAGATCTAGAAAGTAAGGTTTTGGAGTGTGAAGGAGGAAGGAATCAAACTGAACTCCAAAAGGGCTCAGCCAAGATGCCCGAACCTGAATCAGCTCAAGGGCAAACACCGCCAAACCCAGACAAATAATTGTCACCACTCCAAGATGTCAGAATGCCTAGCATGCTGCCAGACAGAGTTGCCTCTCTAGGGAAAGAGGGAGAGAGAGCAAGTGATGTACCTTATATAGATGGTTTTATGTCACTTTCCTGTGTCTCATCTGTACCAATGATAGCTTAGCTTGACTGAGGACAGCCCGGGCGTCTGTCCACTTTTTCTACACATGTTTGTTGAAGGCCATTTCCTCAGATAATTAAATCTTTGAGTATGATGCAGGCATTTCTGATCTTGTTAAACTAAGAAGGAGAAATGTATAGTTCCCAAGACTTGATTCTGTTAACCCAAGTATCTCCATTGTTACTAATCAGGAAATAGCTAAATCAGATCTTCTAAAGTACGACCTGAGTAGAGTGGAGTAGTTTTTAAATTCAAATAAAGAGCCAGTGAGGAGGTGATGAGGTTCCTGACTCCTGGGTGATGATGAGTATTCACATTTTTACTTATGCCATTATCAATAATTCCTAGTCAAAACTAATTCTTATTTACTAAGCAAGATCAGCTGTATAATCTTCCCTTTTCTATTTTTCAGACTGTAGGTGGGGGCATTCTTTGGAGACCCTAAGAACAAAGGAATAAGTACAAAGGTCAAAGAACCAATTTGAGCCTTTAATTCAAATCCCAGAGGTAGAAATAATTTAGTGTATATTAAAAAATAAATCCTCTCAATATGAAAAAGATATGGAGTCCTTAGTGGATTGCAAGCTCAATATATAACCCATAATGTGATATCAGAGTCAAATAAATGAACTAGGTCTTGGGCTGCATTCTTAGATGTACAGCAATCATGAAAGAGGAAAGTGATAATCCCAGTATACTACACTGTGGTCAAGATACCTGTTTAATATTATGTTCAGTTCTGGGCATTTTGTTTTAGAAGAGACAAACTTGGTCATGTCCAGAAGAAGGCGACTGGGATGATGAGAATGGGTGCCATAGGAGGAATGGTTGAAGGAATTAGAGATGCTTTGCCCAGAGAAATGAAAACTAGAAAGAGGAAGTTATAGTTGGCTTCAAGTTGATATATTTAAGTGTTTATTGATCAACTTGTTCTTTTGGGCTCTAGAAGACAGAATTAAGAGCAATAGGTAACAGCTGCAATGGGACAATTTTAGTGTGGGTGCAATCTTCTTAAAAATTAGAGCTATTCAAAAGTAGAATGGGAGATGCCATAAGAAGTTCAGAGTACTCCTTTACTCAAGATCTTCAAGAAAAGGCTAGATGACTGTGTGTGTGTGTGTGCATGTGTGCATGTGCGTACTGATGGGAAGTAGAAATTGGTAAGGAGGGTTCTTGTTTAAAAACAGATTGAAACAGGTGACCTTTGAAGTCTCTTCCTGATTTGAGATTCTGTGATTCTATTGTTTGTAGAGCAAACAGCCATAAGAAATGGTTCAAATGGGATATAAAAGCATCTTTTGACTCTAAAACTGGGTCTCTATCCACATCAGGGGTCCTTTGAATGAGGACTTAGAGTGGTGGAAACTACACAAATGTGGGTGAACAAATATACAAAAGCTAAGAAATGTGCTTGAGAGGGAAAGCCCCACTAGAAATAGGGTTGGTTTGGGAAACATGGTATATACACCCAGCTCTCATGCCCAATCTATCTAACTCTCTGACAGGTAAACTAAGGTGAAAGTTACCTTTTAGATGAAATTTGAAGTGAAAAAAAATGTCTTTTGCAATTGATATCGATTTTTAGCCAAAGGCAAAGAGTAGGAGTATTAAAAATTTGAGACTTGCAGACCTTGTCTCTTAAGAGGTTGTTAGGTAAATTTTAGGGTGGTGTGTGAAGTTGGATGGAAAAAAAATCACATCTTTATTTCAATATATAGGCATCCCTTCTGCATTGAAGGGGTTAGGAGTGTGATACTTTATGCTCTGGAAAATCCTTGTAAAACTTTCTGGTCCTTCCTTTATGCCAGAAAAGTCCAATTTTTTTCTTATTCTTTTTTTATGGGATATTTACAGTACCTTACTGTAAAACTTAGGCTGGGTATTTGGTCAGAGACTGTATAGTTTCTGTGGCTTCCTCAAAACTCCTTGAAAATTCCCATTTAATTTCTTCTGCTGACCAACAAGATATTGAAACAGTGATGGGGACAGTCGTGATCTGGAAGGATCCCTATAATTTGTTTCCTTCATAATCCTCTGCTTTTTATTTTGTGCATTTAAAAAAAACATTCTGAGTAGGGGTCCATCGTGACTGACCAGACTGTCAAAGCAGGCCTTGACAAAAATAAAATGGTCCAGAAGCCCTGAAATAGAGAAGAAGAATCATCAGAGAGATTTTAAGTTCCCAAGAGCTAACAAGTGAGATGTCACAGGGTTTCCTTGATTTGGAGCTTTAATTTTGTCTATGTAGGGCACAAAAAGCTTCTTTTGGGGACTTCTGTGTTATACAATGGATGAAGCCTTGGGTCTGAAGTCTGGAAGACCAGAGTTCAGAAACTTTCTCAGATAAATTCATTAGCTGTGTGACCCAGAGGAAGTCACATAACCTCTCTTGGATTTAGGCTCCCCAAGAACTTCTGTGTCAGAACTTGAACCCAGGTCTTTCTTAATCCAACACTCTCTAATTACTATGGCATACTGCTGTGCTGTGTAAAGCATAATAGAAATATCACTTTCCTTTCTTTTATTTCCTCTTTCTTTCTAAAATAATTTAAAATTTTATTTAATTGATTGAAAACATTTTTCCAGGATTACAAAAATCATGTTCTTTCCCTCCCTTCACCCAGCCCCTCCCATATTTGATGCACAATTCCACTGAGATTTACATGTGTCTTTGGTCAAGACCTATTTCCATATTATTAATATTTGCACTAGAGTGATCATTTAGGGTTTATAACCCCTATCATATCTTCATTGACCCATGTGATCAAGCAGTTATTTTTCTTCTGTGTTTCTACTCCCACAGATTTTCCTCTGAATGTGGATAGTGTTCTTTCTCATAAGTCCCTCAGAAATGTCCTGGATAATTGCATTGCTACTAATAGAGAAGTCCATTACATTCAATTGTACCACAGTGTATCAGTCTCTGTGTACAATTTTCTCCTGGTTCTGTTCCTCTCACTCTGCATCAATTCCTGGAGCTCATTCCAGTTCACATGAAATTCCTCCAGTTCATTGTTTCTTTGAGCACAATAGTATTCCATCACCAACAGATACCATAATTTGTTCAGCCATTCTCCAATTGGATGGCATTCCCTCATTTTCCAATTTTTTGCCATCACAAAGAGCACAGCTATGAATATTCTTGTACAAGTCTTTATCCTTATTATCTCTTTGGGGTACAAACCAAGAGGTGGTATGGATGGATCAAAGGGCAGGCAGTCCTTTAGCACCCTTTAGGCATAGTTCCAAATTGACTTCTAGAATGGTTGGATCAATTCACAACTTCACCAGCAATGCATTAAAGTCCCAATTTTTCCACATCCCCTCCAACATTTATTATTCTCCTTTGCTGTCATGTTAGCCAATTTGCTAGGTGTGAGGTGGTACCTCAGAGTTGTTTTTATTTGCATTTCTCTGATTACAAGAAATTTAGAACATTTTTTCATGTGTTTATTGATAGTTTTGATTTCTTTATGCTAAAATTGGCTATTCGTGTCTCTTGCTCATTTATCAATTGGGGAATGGCTTGATTTTTTTGTACAATTGATTTAGCTCTTTATAAATTTGAGTAATTAGACCTTTGTCAGAGTTTTTTGTTTTGAAGATTGTTTCCCAATTTGTTACTTCCCTTCTAATTTTAGTTGCATTGGTTTTGTTTGTACAAAACCTTTTTAATTTAATATAATAAAAATTATTTATTTTACATTTTGTAATTTTTTCTAACTCTTGCTTGGTCTTAAAATCTTTCCTTTCCCAAAGATATGACAAGTATACTATTCTGTGTTCACCTAATTTACTTATAGTTTCATGATTTATATTCAAGTCATTCACCCATTCTGAGTTTATCTTGGCATAGGGTATTAGATGTTGATCTAAACCTAATCTATCCTCTACTGTCTTCCAATTTTGCCAGCAGTTTTTATCAAATAGTGGATTTTGGTCCCAAAAGCTGGGATCTTTCGGCTTATCATAGACTGTCTTGCTGAGGTCACTTACCCCAAGTCTATTCCACTAATCCTCCTTTCTGTCTCTTATCCAGTACCATAATGTTGTGATGACCACTGCTTTGTAGAATAATTTGAGGTCTGGTACTGCTAGGCCGCCTTTCTTCAATTTTTTTTTTTCAGTATCTCCCTTGATATTCTTGATTTTTTGTTCTTTCAAATGAACTTATAGTTTTTTTCTAATTTGGTAAAAAAAAGTTTCTTGGTAGTTTAACGAGTATGGCACTAAATAAGTAAATCAGTTTGGGTAGGATTGTCATTTTTGTTACATTAGCTCATCCTACCCATGAGCAGTTAATGTTTTTCCAATTATTTAGATGTAGTTTTAGTTGTGTGGAGAGTGTTTTGTAGTTGTGTTCAAATAGTTCCTGTGTTTGTCTTGGCAGATAGATTCCTAAGTATTTTATATTGTCTAGGGTGATTTTTAAAGGGAATTTCTATTTCTAATTCTTGCTGCTGAGATGTGTTGGAAATACATAGAAATGCTGATGAGTTATGTGGGTTTATTTTGTATCCTGTGACTTTGCTAAAGTTGTTGATTATTTCTACCAGCTTTTTAGTTGATTCTCTAGGATTCTTTAAGTTGACCATTGTATCATCTACAAAGTATTTCCTCTTTGATAGCCTGCCAAACCAAGTTCTGACATTACATTTGTTTTACTTACTGATAGGACTCTCTAGTTCTGAGAGTTTGGGTAAAGGGGGTCTAGATTCTGAAATGCTACTTTGGTTATTGTGTAATCTTTTGCTCTTTTTTCCTTTGATATAAAGTTAACTGTTGCTTTTATTTCTGCTCACCTGGAGTCTCTTCTGTCAGACCAGTAGCTAATTATTGTCCATGAAAATAGGATCAGCATTTTAAAGCTGCTAAGTGGCACAGTGGATGGAATACTTAACTTGGAGTCAGGGAAGCCTCAGTTCTAATCCTGTCTCAGGCACTGGCTTTGTGATTTTGGGTGAGTTACCACTCTCAGTTTTAATTTCTTCATCTATAAAATAGGGTTAATAATAGTATCTTCCTCATGGGATTGTTGTAAGGATTAAATGAATCACATTTTTAAAATGCTTTGCCAACCTAAAGGTTTTATAAAACGGTTGGTTTTAATAATTATTAGGATTATTTTCAGGATTCGATTAAGCATCTGCTGTCCATGCTCTTATTCCTAAAGTGGAATATAGGAATAATAATAGTACCTACACCTTCAGGGGTTCTGTGAGCATTAAATGAGATCACATTTATAAAGAGCTTTCCAAATCTTAAAGGGATATATAAACTCTAATTATCATCATTATTATTTGCATTATATTCATGAAGCAAATAAATACCTTAGAAGTCTAAGTCTAATTTTTGCTTGTGTAGAATCATCCTTTTCTTCTTGAACCCTTTAAATTTGTATCTTCTTCCCTCACAGCAACAGAAGAATTACCCAGAAAAAGCTCACTGGACCTGTAAAATCCTATCTGTGGCACAAGTAATTTCATATTTCTAGATCTGTTTCTCATGTCATAATCTTATAACCTCTGACTTTGGTGTGGTTGAGAGAATGTGAAAAGAAACATTGAGTCAAAGTACAGCTCTGATCCAGAATCACCATTGCTCCATCATCTGTGTTGAAGAGATTTCTCTGCTGGCAGCCAAGACCAGCACCTAAAATATTCCGGGGATGCCCAAACCACTGGGGAACACATACAGAAACAGAAACTCTGAGAGAGAACACCAGATTCCCAAACCCACAGTGCTCTTCTACAATGATTTTCCACCTGGCTTCCCTGATCTACCATATACCAACACATGAAGCTTAAAGTGGTCCAGACTTGAGCATCAGTATAGGTCAAGAGTTCTTAATATAATGGCCATAGACTTTCAAAGAGTCTATGAATTTCACATGTTTGGTAAACTCGAATGGGGAGGGGAAAAAAAAAACTTGACATCTTTATTTCCCATAAAATGACTTTGCTTGTAATGATGTATATTTTATTTTATGTATTTAAAATGTGATTTTGAAAAGGGGTCCATAGGCTTCACTAGATACACTTCCTAAGGGATCAATCTATAATACACAGAAAGGTTAAGACTTCCTCATCTAGAGGGTTCTCTCTGTTTCTCTCTGTTTACCTTCAGTCAGCCTCAGAATAGCAGGGATGCTATTCCTCTTTGGGCTATTGACAGAAAAGGAGTCTCTTTAAAGCCTTTTCTGACCATGGGACGGAGTATAGGGCTCACACTTTCCTGGGAGTCAGGGGGATTGACTAGTATCTGAAAGATATAGGAGCCTATGCTCTGCCTTTGGGAAAACAGTATCATCTTTAATGAATAACAGTATCTACATAGTGCTTTTAAGTTGCTTTTTACATATATAATCTCCTACTTCAGATATTATTATTCCTGTTTTCTCAAAAAAAATGGTTCAGAGAATTTAAGTGACAATTTAGTTATACAGCTGTCAAGTGTGAGGCAAAATTTGAACCCAGATCTCTTCTCACTTCATTGAATGTGACTTATACTAAAACTAATTTTAAGATTGAAAGTTGAGAGACAGAGACAGAGACAGACAGACAGAAAGAAAGATGGAGAGAGGCAGAGAGACAGACACACACAGAGAGAGATAAAGAGAGAGAGAATTTTTTGAAATGAAAAGAATGCTGGTGGCAGCTTGGTGGCTCCTCAGTGGATAGAGAGCCAGGCATAGCCAGGTTCAAATCTGGCTTCAGATATTTCCTAGCTGTGTGACCTTGTGCAAGTCACTTAATACTAGTTGCCTAGCTCCTACAGCTCTTCTATCTTAGAACCAATACTTAGTATTGATTCTAAGACTGAAGATAAGAGTTAAAAAATAATGCTGAAATGGAAGTCAGAGAATAGGTGGTGGCATTGAATTCTCTACAAATTTCTGCTCTCTATAATCCAAAGAAAGAGAGAGGGGGAGGGAGGGAGATAAGCATTTATTAAGCACCTTCTATGTACCAGGCTGTGTGCTAAGTGCTTTCTATGATCTCACTGGGGAGACAGTGTGGAATAGTAGAGAGAAAGCTAACTTCAGTGACAGGAGGACCTGTATTCCATACCCACCTGACACATACCAGTTGTGTGGCCCTGGGTAAATCACTTGTCTTTCAGTGTTCTGGGCAGTTCTCTAAGAACCCTTTTTATTTGCCACCAGCCACTCTGCTCGATTTTGACTCCATCACTACCACTACCATTATCATCATTATTATCATCATCATACCACTTTCCTACCTTTACCCCATAACTTCATTACCAGGAAACTCTTCATCATGGAGATTGCTTCAGCTTTGGAACTTAAACCTCATCAATACCCTCACTTACTTCTGCCCCTTTGATTGGAGAGCTAGAAGGCAGAGCAAAAACTCCTCCCATAGCTTTACCTTATAGAGGACTCAAAATTCCAGTCATTAATTCATCTGCCACCAGCTGCTCTGCTTTCAACTCCATCATCATCATCATCATCATCATCATCATCATCATCATGCCTGGTACCCTCTGTCCTTTCACCTAATTTATCTTAGACTCTAAATTATAGGGAAGGTATTAATCTGCATTAGTTAAGGGAATTCCCTTGCCAGAGTGTTCTCTTCATCAGTGAAATCACAGATCCAATATCTATTCTCTATCCCTTACAGGTAATCCTTTTATTTATCTCTCAATTTTCTATGGCATCATTAGAAGCAATTTCCCCAAGCCTATGCCCCCTGGCCTTGAGCCCTCAACCTTTTCTAAGTCTTCATCTTTTCACTCCTCTCTATACCTTTTGCCAATGTTGACCACATCTGCCTTCTGCATCCACTCTTCTTTCTTAACTTCTGTGACATTGCTGTCGCCTTCTTTCCTTAATACCTCTTTGATAACTCCTTTTCTCTGCTTTGCTGTCTCTTTCTATTCGTTAATTGTAGGCATTCTGCAATCCTCTATTTTTGGCTCTTTTCTCTTTTCACATTCTTCTTAACTGATCTCATCTAATCCTGTGACTTCAGTCACTCCTGTGCAGATAATTGCTAAATCTATATCGCTCAGCTCCTCTCCCCTTAACTTTAACCCCACATCACAACTACCTCCTTGACATCTCTTTGTGTGTCTCCCACCAACACTCAACATCACCAAAAACAAACTCATTCGCTCCCCCTATCTCCCAAACCTACTCCTCTTCTTGCCTTTTGGTTGTTGTTCTGGAGGTATCAGTGGTGTTTATGATGTCAATATTCTCCCAGTTATTTCAGAGTCATTTTTGATTCTAACCCATTCATTTTTCTAAATGTATTTTTTAATTTTTTAAATAAGATTTATTGATGTCTTTTTTATCATTGTAATTATTCCCAGTATCACTTCCTCTCCCCCTCCAGAAAGCCATCCCATAAACAGAATATTTTTAAAGACAAAAAAGGGAGAAAAATCAGCAAAACTGATCAATACATTGAGAATACGTGAAAAAACCTGTATGATGTGTAACAACTATGAACCTTCCACCTACATGAAGGGGTAGGTTGGGAGTGTTATTCGTATTTCTTCATTTAAATTCTGCTTGATCTTTATTATTTTGTTATATTTATTTTATTTTGTTCTTTAAACCTTCACTTTCCATCTTAGTATCAATTTGAAGACAAAACAGTGGCAAGGGCTAGGCAATCAGGGTTAAAAGATTTGTATAGGGTCACAGCTAAGAAGTGTCTGAGGGCACATTAGAAACCAGGTCTTCTTGTGTCCAGGCCTGGTTCTCTAGTCACTCTATTTCTAGCTGACAATTGTTCCATTTCTTTTTTTAATTTTGGGGGGAGTGGTTCTTTTGTTTACATTATTGTCGCTATTTATATTTTTCCTTTAATCTGCTTACTTCACTCTGCATCACTTCACATAAAGTTTTCCATGCTTCTCTATGTTTATCACATTGATAATTTCTGACAGCACAGTAATATTCCTTTATATTCATATACCGCAATTTGTTTAGTCTTTCCCTAATCAATGGGCATCTACTTCATTTCCAATTCTTTGCTACTGCAAAAAGTGCTGCTATACTATTTTGTCACATATGGAGATTTTCTTCTTCTCAATGGCTTCTTCTACCTGTTTCACCATGCAATCAATCACCAACTCCCATTGATTCTACTTATTTAATATTTCTTTTATCCATCTCTTCCTTTCCATTCCAATTGCTGCCATTACATTTACCTCCTAATGCAGCTGTGTAGCTCAGTGGATTGAGAACCAGGCCTAGAGACAGGAGGTCCTAGGTTCAAATCTGGTCTCAGCCACTTCCTAGCTGTGTGACCCTGGGCAAGTCACTTGACCCCCATTGCCTAGCCCTTACCACTCTTCTGCCTTGGAACCAATACACAGTATTGACTCCAAGGTGGAAGGGAAGGGTTTCAAAAAAATCTTCAGTAACTCCCTGCTGCCTACAGAGGGGGCAGCTAATTGTGCAGTGAGCAGAATGGTGGTCCAGGACTCAGGAAGTTGTTGCTATTCAGTCATTTCAATTGTGTCTGACTCTTTGTGACCTCGTTTGGGGTTTTCTTGGCAAATTGATTGGAATGGTTTGCCATTTCCTTCTTTAGTTCATTTTACTCAGCAAACTGATGATTTAGTAACTTTCCCAGCTTCACATAGCTAGTGAGGGTCTGAGGCTAGAGTTGAAGTCAGAGAGATGAATCTTCCTAACTCCAGGTTCAATGCTCTATTCCGTGAATCAGCTTTAAAGCTTCCCCATGGAGTTCAAATTTGGTCTCAGCTATTAGTGGTATGACCCTGGGTGAGTCACTTAAACTCTTAACCTCTGTTTGCCTCAGTTTCCTCAACCACCTACCTCACAGGATTGTTGTGAGGATTAAATGAGATATTTGTAAAAATGCTTAGCACAGTGTCTGGTGCATTGTAGGAACTATACAAATACATAGTCTCTTCTCATAAAATTCCTTATAACCTCAGTGCCTCTACTCCATAGTGAAATAATAACTAGAATAATACCTTATAGATAAATAAATATAACTAACTATACTAAGGGAATGAAGGGAAGGGAATTGGAAGATCTAGTCTTAAACCCCAAAGTCAGAGTATTAAACCCCACTAACTATTTTTTATAACTATTCTAAGTAACTCCTTAATTACTACTTAAGATTACTACTTAAGATTAGGGGAGGGCTTGTAGGTACAGGAACAAGGCCAAAGGACGTCTCACAAACTGATGTCCTCTTGGGTCTGGCAGAAGTCCCAATAGGTATCAGCAGGACTGCAGGACCACACAGGAACAGGAAGGGGAGAAATGGCTTCACCCACAGAGTCAACCTGTGTGGAGTGTTAACTACTCTCTCTACCACTTCCAGAAGATGAAAACTTGCTTGAAGGAAAATCCCAGTCTCCTGCCAGCTTAACAGTTTTCTCTTCAGAAGAAACTGTCAGTCCCTTCCCCAGAGCTCAGGAATCTTGACCTTGCTTCTGCCCTGTAGGATCTTCTGCTTTGCTTTGCAGCAAAGAGCTAATTCTATATTCTTATAACAATAGTCACCTTTTAAAATTTTACTCATCTTTCCAAGTCCAGATGAGATTCTGCTTTCTGTTTGAAAGCAGAGATTTTCATTTGCCTTTCTTTGTATTTTTACTACGTGCTGGTCATATAGTTGGCACTTATTTAACAAATGTTTGTTGACTTGACTATTTCAAATACAAAATGTTAATTATTACAGGTTTTATGTACATGTATGTGTATATATGTGTTTGTATGTACATCTATATACACATATGCGTGTATAATCAATAAAGCTACAATAAGATTTATTTAATACATATTGTATACCAGGTTTGAAAGAAATAATTATAAGGCACATTTCTTAAAATAGTAATAGACATTTATTGCTCATAATCAGTGATTCTGAGAATTTACTAGTCAGTGATGACAGAAAAGGTTCCATATACACCAAAATATTTATAGCAGCACTTTGTATAGCATCAAAGAAATGGAAATGAATTGAATGCCCATTGAATGGAAAATACCTAACAAATTATGGAATATCACTATATTGTTTCTAACATAGATAACACTTATAAATACAAACAATAAATATATAAACACAAGTGATAAATACAATGTGATAAATACAAATAAATGACAAACACAAGAAAAGTATAGGAAACTTCTGTGAACTGATGCAAAATGAAGTAAGCAGAACCAGGAGAACAATATGCACAATGACTACAACAATACAAATGTAAAGAACAACAACAAAACAATTAAAACTGAAATCTAGAAAATTTTATTGTACAAGTATGGTCCCAATGGAAAAAGATATGAAAAGGCATGTCTTCCTGCTTCTTTTCAGAAGTAGGAGGCCCATGTTATATCAATATCTCTTGAGATGTTAGTTTTGCTGATTTCCATATCCATTTTAATTCTTCATTAAATAATGGGTCTCTATAAAAGGAATATGTATGGATATATTGGTAAATGTAGGTAATATAAAAAAAGTTTTTGTCAAATACATAAATGGATCTGTTTCCTTCCCATAGTGTTTTTCATAGCCTATCTATGTTTTCCCATCTCCTATGTAATCCTTTTTGTTCACATTCTCTCCAAAGTTTCTTACCGCATATTGGAGTTATACATCACTTTTTCTTTAGAGGGCACCAATGGAAAACTTTGGCTATCTATTTATCCCTGGTTCTTGCCACTTGACAAGCCTATCTTCTGATCAATCATGACTTTGACGACCTCTTTTATTCCTATTATTCTTTGGAGTTTCTCATTAGTTGTACATTGTACCTTGCAGCCTGCTCACACCCACCATGTGTCTTTCCATTATCTTCTGTGTGCTATCATACTCATTTTTATTTCTTCTGGGTCAGTGGTATTTCATTTCTCATTGCTGTATGGAAACACTGGTGAAATGTTAATATTGAATAGATGGGTCTCAATTTTACCAGATGATTGGGGTCAGTAAAAACAGTTTAGCATTTTGCTGAAAGTAATTTATCTCATTCTCTTCATGATAAGCTCTGGGCTCAGCTCATTGTCCATCTGTATTGTCTGTTCCTAATATACATACTGTTGGTTAAGCTTTATGGGAGTCCATCCATAATGCAGGTTGAAGTCAGGGAAATAGACATTCTTCATCTATTTAGTCTTTCCTGTGTAGATAGACAAGCCAAACTTGTTTTGGGTGATTATAGATCTCTTCTAGGAAGTGCTGCCATGTTCTGGACTTTAAGTGGATTAATACCATACCATGGATAAAACAAGAACATTGGAAAAACAAGACCTCACCATTCACAGAAAAAAATCCTAATTCAACAAGGTATGCAGATTAGATCTCCTTTATCACAGTGGTGAATACCTTTGTTAAGCATGTATTTTTTTAATCAATCAATCAATCAATAAACATTTATTAAGTTCCTACTTTATGTCAGGCATGTAGCTAAACAACAAAGAATACAAAGAGAGAGAGAAAAATAGTTCTTACCCTTAATTATTTATTAATCCTTAAGTGTTAGGGATATAAAAAAATCAAAACGTGGCCTTTGTCTTCAAGGAGCTTATACTCTAAGAAGCAAATAAGCAAGCTACATATAGGATAAAAAAAATAACAAAAGGAAAGCCCTAGAATTAAAAGTAATTGGGAAAGGCTTCCTATAAAAGATGGAATTTTTGTTGGTATTTAAAGGAAGCTAGGGAAGTCAGTAAGAAGGAGAAAGTCAGTAAGGAAGGAGAATATTCTAGTAATGGGGAATAGTCAGAGAAAAAAAAAAACTGGTGCCAAGAGATGGAGCATCTTGTTCATGGAATAGCAATGAGACTAGTGTCACTGGACCAAAGAGTATATAGTGGGGATTAAGGTATAAAAAGCCTGGAATGGAAGGAGGAAGCTAAGTCAAGAGGGTCTTTGAAGCATATTTGATTTTGGAGGCAATAAGGGAATCACTGGATTATTTAATAAGGGGATGTGACATGATTGAATCAGCAATTTAGGAAAATCACTTTTGATTGAAAAATGGATTGAGATGGGAAGAGACTTGAGGTAGGTAGACCCACCAGCAGACGAGTTGTAATAGTCCAGATATGAGTGATAGCCTTAACCAGAGTGGCAGTTATATCAAAAGATAGAAAGGTTATTCAAGACATGCTGCAAAAGTGAAATTCATAAGCCTTGGGCAATAATGTGAATAAGGGGTGGTGGTGAAAGATAGTGACATGTTGAAGGTGTTTGAGTTTGAGGGCCTAGCTAGATAGTGTTGCCCTTTACAAAGACAGGGAAGGTAGGAAGCAAGGAGAATTTTGGGGGAAAGATAATGAATTCTGCCTTGTACATGTTTAGCTTAAGATCTCTACTGGACATTAAGCTTGAGATTTCTGAAAGACCCTCAAGGAGCTCACATTTTAATGAGGGAGAAAACAGGCCAAATAATTATGGATATAGACGATTTATATTGGTAGATGGAAGGTAATTTCAGAGGGAAGGCACTAGCATTAAGGATAGCCTAGAAAAGTTTTTTGTAAAAGGTCACATTTTAGCTGAGACTTGAAGAAAGTTAAGAAATAGAGAAAAGGAGGCAGAGTTTTCCAGGAATGGGTGTTAGCCAGTGGAAATGAACAAAGTCAGGAGATGATGTGCCTTGTGTAAGAAAAACAGCAAGAACATCAGTGTCACTGGCTGGTAGAGTTCATAGAATGGAGAAAAAGTGTGAGAAGACTGAGAAGGTAGAAATAGACCATGTTATAAAGGGCTTTCAAAGCCAAACAAAGAATTTTCTACATGATCTTAGGTATAAGAGAGAGCCACTTGAGTATTTGAGTGAGGGGATGACCAAGTCAAACTTACACTTCTTGAAGATTACTTTGGTAGCAGGCTGGAGGATAGACTGGAGTGGGGAGAGGCTTGTAGCAGAGAAACCAACCTGCAAACTATTACGACAGTCTAGATGTGAGATGGTGAGGATCTGTACAAGGATTGTGGTGAAGTCAGAGGAGAAAAGAGCTTGCATATGTGAGATATTATCAAGGTAGAAATGATGACCTGGAATTTGCTTGGATGTGGTGGGTGAGAGAGTGAGTCTTGAGGATGATACTTCAGTTATGTGCCTGGGTGACTTGTTGGATGGTGATTCTTTCAATAGTAACATGGGGAGTTAGCCAGAGGAGAGTGCTTCAGATAATGAATTGAATTTTGAACATGTTGAGTTTCAGATGCCTATAAGACATCTAGTTCAAGATGTCAAAGGTACAGTTGGATTTGAGAGACTGGAAGTCAGGCAAAATGTTAAGGCTGGACAAATAGATCTGAGAATCAATTGTGTAAAGATGCTAGATCTGATAAAATTAGATAAAATAGTATAGAAATAGAAGAGATAAGCATACAGGGAAGAAACATGGGATCCATCTGTGGATGTCCTCAATGAAGAACCAGTAACAGACAAGGGAAAGGAGAACTAGGAGAGAACAGTGTTGTGAAAACCTAGAGAGAAGAATATATCAAGAAGTAGGTGATAAACAGTCTCAGTGACTCCAGGAGGTGAAGACAGAGGAGTGAGAAAAAGTCTTTAGATTTTGCAATTATGAGGCCATTGATAACTTTGGAGATAGCAGTTTAAATAGTATGGAAAAAGTAGAAGCATAACTGCAGAAAATTAACAAAAAATGAGAGGAAAAGGGGAAGCATTGACTGTAGATAGCTTTCTCAAGTTGAGACATAGAAAGGACACCTATAGGATGATAACTAGGGGGAACTGATAGATCAAGTGAGAGATTTTTAAGGATGAATAAAAGATGAGTGTATTTGCTGGAAGCAGGAAAGCAGCCAGTAGAGAAGGAAATATTGAACATAAGTTAAATGGGTGAGGATGATAAAGGGGGAAATCTGGAGAAGATAATAAAAAAAGAAGAAGAAATGAATAACTAAAAAGAAGAGACTATAATGGGATCACTTGTGTATATAGGGGAATCTGGCTTCAAAAGGATAAGGACCACCTTTTTGTGTGAGACAGGAGTGAAGGAAGGGATAGCGGGGGAAGGCATCTGAATGATTTAAGATGAGGGAGAAGGGAGAAGAAAGAACTCTTGGCAAATGGCCTCATTTTTCTTTCTTTTTCTCTCAGCAAATCTGAGGAAAGGTTCTTAGCTAAGAGGAAAGGTAGAGGGAGAGTTACAAGTAGTCTATGCAAAGACGAAAAGGAATGATGGCAGATGCCAGGTCTTGTCATTTTTACCATTGTCATATCTTTCATAAATGACTTGTTCTCTCTTCTGTCACTGCCCACCCTAGTCCAGGTTTTCATCACCTCACATGTGGACTATTGTAATAACCTGCTGGAGAATGTCTCTTCCCATTCTAGTCCATCTTCTACTCAGCTGTCAAATTGATCTTCCTGAATCCCAGGTCTGAAAAAATATTCTAATATATTATATAATATATATATATATATATATTATATATCCTCCCATCCCCAACTTAATGAATTCCAATGCCTCCCTATTTTTCTATTATCTCTAGGCACAAATATAAAATCCCATGTTTGGATTTTTTTTAACAATATTTTATTTGGTCATTTCAAAACATTATTCATTGGAGACAAAGATAATTTTCTTTTCCTCCCCCCCCCCCATAGCCGACACGCGATTCCACTGGGTATCACATGTGTTCTTGATTCGAACCCATTTCCATGTTGTTGGTATTTGCATTAGTGTTCATTTAGAGTTTCTCCTCAGACATTTCCCCTTAACCCCTGTAGTCACGCAGTTGCTTTTCCTCAGTGTTTTTACTCCCTCAGTTTGTCCTCTGCTTGTGGATAGTGTTTTTTCACCTAGATCCCTGCAGATTGTTCAGGGACATTGCATTGGCACTAATGGAGAAGTACATCACCTTCGATTGTACCACAATGTATCAGTTTCTGTGTACAATGTTTTCCTGGTTCTTCTCCTTTCATTCTGCATCACTTCCTGGAGGTTGTTCCAGTCTCCATGGAATTCCTCCACTTTATTATTCCTTTTAGCACAATAGTATTCCATCACCAACATGTACCACAATTTGTTCAGCCATTCTCCAATTGAAGGGCATCCCCTCATTTTCCAATTTTTGGCCACCACAAAGAGTGCAGCTATGAATATTCTTGTACAAGTCTTTTTCCTTATTATCTCTTTGGGGTACAAACCCAGCAGTGCTATGGTTGGATCAAAGGGCAGACAGTCTTTTATCACCCTTTGGGCATAGTTCCAAATTGCCCTCCAGAATGGCTGGATCAATTCACAACCCTACCAGCAATGAATTAATGTCCCCACTTTGCCACATCCCCTCCAGCATTCACTACTTTCCCTTGCTGTCATGTTAGCCAATCTGCTAGGCGTGAGGTGATACCTCAGAGTTGTTTTGATTTGCATCTCTCTAATTGTAAGAGATGTAGAGCACTTTTTCATGTGCTTATTAATAGTTTTGATTTCTTTATCTGAAAACTGCCTATTCATGTCCCTTGCCCATTTATCAATTGGAGAATGGCTTGATTTTTTGTATAATTGATTTAGCTCTTTATAAATTTGAGTAATTAAACCTTCGTCAGAGGTTTTTATGAAGATTTTTTCCCAATTTGTTGCTTCCCTTCTGATTTTAGTTACATTGGTTTTGTTTGTGCAAAAGCTTTTTAATTTGATGTAGTCAAAATTATTTATTTTACATTTTGTGATTCTTTTTAAGTCTTGCTTGGTTTTAAAGTCTTTCCCTTCCCAAAGGTCTGACATGTATACTATTATGTGTTTGCCTAATTTACTTATAGTTTCCTTCTTTATGTTCAAGTCATTCACCCATTTTGAATTTATCTTGGTGTAGGGTGTGAGGTGTTGAACCAAACCTAATCTCTCCCATACTGTCTTCCAATTTTCCCAGCAGTTTTTATCAAATAGTGGATTTTTGTCCTAAAAGCTGGGATCTTTGGGTTTATCATATACTGCCTTGCTGAGGTCATTTGCCCCAAGTCTATTCCACTGATCCTCCATTCTGTCTCTTCCATGTTTGGATTTTACAGCACTTCTTAATCTGATCCCTTCCTACCATTTGAGTTTCTTACATTTTGTTTTCCTCCTTTTCTAGATGTAGTTAGGTGGCACATCATATAAAGGATTGTACTTGGAGTCAAGAAGACCTGAGTTCAAATCCAGATGTAGGCCCTGGTCCTGTTTCCCTGTGAAAGTCACTTAACCTCTGCTTGCCTCAGTTTTTCCAACTATAAAATGGGGAAAATAATAACTCCTACCTCCCAGAGTTGTGAGGATTAAATTAGCTAACAAATATAAAGTGCTTAGTATTGTAGTGTACACTTAATAAATGCTTATTTCCTTTTTTTCCTTCTCTCTCTCCCTTCATTCTTCTTTATCTTCCTTCCTTCCTTCCTTCCTTCCTTCCTTCCTTCCTTCCTTCCTTCCTTCCTTCCTTCCTTCCTTCCTTCCTTCCTTCCTTCCTTCCTTCCTTCCTTCCTTCCTTCCTTCCTTCCTTCCTTCCTTCCTTCCTTCCTTCCTTCCTTCCTTCCTTCCTTCCTTCCTTCCTTCCTTCCTTCCTTCCTTCCTTCCTTCCTTCCTTCCTTCCTTCCTTCCTTCCTTCCTTCCTTCCTTCCTTCCTTCCTTCCTTCCTTCCTTCCTTCCTTCCTTCCTTCCTTCCTTCCTTCCTTCCTTCCTTCCTTCCTTCCTTCCTTCCTTCCTTCCTTCCTCCCCATAACACTCTCCTTTCTCACCTCTGCCTCCTGGCTTCCTTCGAGTCTCAACTAATGTCCCATTTTCCTCAGGAAGCCTTTCTCAAGTCTTCTTATTCTTAATGCCTTTTTATATTATATTCAATTTATTATCTATATATGTACATATATGAATGTATACACACATATATAAATATATCTTATTTGTACATTTATTTGCATGTTGTCTACCATTAGACTGTGAGAGCAATGGCTGTTTTTGTTTTGTTTTGCTTTTTTTTTGCATCCCCAGAACTTAGCACAGTGCCTGGCCCCTAGTAGGTGTTTAAGAAGTGCTTATGGCCTTGAAAAGCCACTATACTGAGTAGTATAGTGAATAGATTGAGGGAGGTATAAAAGGATTGCCTTGCTGCATCAAACCCAGTTGAGTTGATTTAAAAATTTATGGTGGATCCAGTCAATGTAGTTTTGTGCTTAAAACATACACACACACACACACACACTTATGTGGATTATGTGGTTATGTGGATATCCATTCTAAGACAGAAAAGTAGTAAGGGCAAGGTAATTAGGGTTAAGTGTCTTGCCCAGGGTCACAGAGCTAAGAAGTATCTGAGGTTAGATTTGAACCCAGGACCTCCCATTTCCAGGTCTGGTACTCCATCCACTGAGCCACATAATGGCCCTTGTTTTATGTTTTTTTCTCTATAGCAATATGTGAGTAGAAAAGAAGGCAACAGAAGAAGACACTGGAGATCTTTATCTAGAAAAGTGAAGACTAGAATCACTGCCTTCAGATACTGGATGATCTGGTATGTGGGAGAGAGCTTAGATTTAATTTCCTTGGCTTGAAAGAGAGAATCATGGAGTGACTAGTTGCATCAAGGCACACTAGCTCCTAGAATCATGGGTTTAGAACCAGAAGGAATCTTTGAGAAAATCTAATCCAATATTATGAAACCTGAATAGAAATGGAGAACACTAAATAGGGGCTGCTAAGCAGGACATCTCTTCTCTATATATTGACTTATATTTTTATTTATTTTGTTAAATATTTCCCAATCACATTTTATTCTAATTCAGTCTGCTCATGAGTGTTGTGGGTCTATAGCCCATGGCTTTGAGTTTGATACTTCTGTTCTAATTCAACCTCTCATTTTATACATAAGGGAAATGGTGACCAGTTAGGTTATATGATTACTCTTCAATCATGCATGGCTTAAGTAACAGAAGTAGAACTGAACATAATATCCCGCGATTCTAAATCCAGCATTCTTTTTCACTATTATGCTGCCCATCTGACTTGATTTAAAGACAACTCCCTAATAATTGGAGTTGTACAAAGATGGAATGCTCTGCCTCGGGAGGGAGTGCACATTCCCCTTCATTGGACGCTGCCAATTTGGAGGGTAGAGGACCATTTTCCAGGGGTATTACAGATAGCAAATTGGTTCAGATATGGAAGATAGTCCTTGAGTTCCCTTCCAACTCTGAGATACTGTGATTTCTGTAGTCTAAAGCATACAACGATAGTAAAGACTGGCCAAAGACCTTTGGAAAATCCAAGATTAAGGAAAGGGCTTTGCACTGGGTTGATTCAGAAGAACTGGATTTGAACACTGGCTCAGCATGCTATTGAATACCTTTGTGGCCTTGAACAAATTGCATGTCTCTGAGTCTCAATTTCCTTTTCTGAGAAATGAAGAGGGCAGACTAAATGATTGGTAAGACCTCTTCTTGCTCCAAGTCTCATGATTCTGTATGATAGATTAGTTGGCCTAAATTATAAGTGTTTGGAAATTCCCTTTATTCCATGGAGTACTACCAACTTAACCCTTTCCTCCCATAGAATTTTCAGTTTTTTGCATAACTTTTTTTCCCTTGTCAACATCTTTAATTTTATAACATATTACTTGATAAAAATAGCTTTGTTCTTTAGAAGTTTATTTTAGTGGTCCCTTTTGTTAGACTACATCTAGTTCATAAGAAGAGGAATGATTTCCCAAAACTGGATTCTAGTGTCTAGCTTCTATCAAAGGTTTCCTTTCTTTCTCTGAGACTGATACCCCTCGTTATTTGAAACATTTCATGCTGTGTTGGCTTAACATCAAGTGAACCAAGCAGCCCTTTCTAACTAAGTTGACTACCACTACCATTTTCATCACCACAATAATGATTTATTGAATGCTTGCTAGATTTAAGGTCATCATTTAGTGCTTTCAGTTGTATCTGACTCTTAGTGAACCCATTTGGGGTTTTCTTGGCAAAGATACTGGGGTGGTTTGCCATTTCCTTCTCCAGTTCATTTTGCAGATAAGGAAACTGAAACAAACTGGATTAAGGAACTTGCCCAGGGTCACACAGCTAGCCTTCCTGACTCGAGGCTTAACACTTTATCTGTGGGTGCCAACACATATGTACAATTATTTGTAAACATTTCAAATGTTTATAAGTTGGCTGACTGACTACGCATCTCTGTGTTGTTTGCATATCTAAAATCTTCGCTGACATTATTCCTTATCCCCAGAGAAGGCTGTATATATAATTTTTTTCCTTGTGATTTCATCAATATAGAGAATTTTCAGTGTGGAAAGTCCTTCCATAATGAAGTTCAGTACTTGGTTCAAACTTTTCATCTTAGAGTTTCCTAGAGTACTGAGAGCCAAGGGATAGTTTGTGTCAGAACCGGGATTTGAATCCATATCTTAGTAACTCCAAGGCCAGCTATATTTTCACTGTACCATCTTCTTCCTCTACTACATATAATATCTTGGGAGAGGGCAATTAAAGATGGTTTTCTACTTCCTATTTTTGCCAAGAGTTGGTCCTGGAAGCAGCAGAATAGTCTCCCTTTCTTTCCCCCTCAGGGTTCATCCTTACCCCAGACCTTAGTTCCTGATACCCTAAGGGTTCTTGACCTGTTTTCTCAGGTTCAGGATGAGGAAACACAAATGACCAACTGCTTTCTAGTAAGATGTAAGGAACTGAGAGTGTTGGTTAGCCAGAATTGTTATTGTTCCTCTTTTGTTTTGAAGAGGACCAATGATTCCATAGAAGTCTTGATTTGAGCGTGAATTGGATTTAAATGAGGCACAGTGGTGCAAAGTCATCAGCCTCACTCTCTCTTTTGGTGTCACTCAAATCCAGGAGCAGGACAAAAGTTAGGTGATTGGTTTTGGCCTAGGGTGCATTGGATGACCCTCGGCTTCTTCAATGTCTAAGCACCACACAGCACCTGCTTCAGCTGCCTTCATGGCCATTGCAACAAAATGTTCTTATCTGCCCATTCCTCAGGGCAGGAGACTTGGGGTTGGGATAGAGGTGGGGGGAGTCTTCACATGCTTGGGGAAGAAGATCCACCAACTGACTGAGGGATTTGAGGACTATTAGTTACCCTCAACTTGCTTTAGCTTGCCTGCCAAGATGGTGTAATTGGGGTATGGCCACTGTGCACGCTATTAGCTTCTTGGAGTGAGGTAGTTGATTAGCCCTGAAAAACGTCCAACAAGCCCTCATTTGAAGGTGTTAGTCCTCCCTGAGTAGCCTTTACTTTCCATTGTAGAATCAATGCTATGTATTGGTTCTAAGGCAGAAGAGCTGTAAGGCCTAGGCAATGGGGAACTTGCCCAGGACCAAACACTAAGGAAGTATCTGAGGTCAGATTGAAACCCAAGACCTCCTCTCCCCAGGTCTGGCTCTCTGTCTGCTCAGCCCCCTAGCTGCCCCCAGCCCAAACATATTTTAAAGGAGGGCTATGAAAAGAAAATAATTCTTAACCTTCAAGGAAGAACTAATAACTAGTATTTAAGGCATGGGATGACCCAGAAGGAGCTGGGATGAGGTAGAAGTGACATTTTGGGGCAGTGGGCTCTAGTTCCCCTCACATTACACGCTAGTCTTTCCCTGCAAATGAAGCTGGCCCTTCACAGTATCACGGAAAACTATTCCTCTGTTAAGGTCCCATTTTCATAACAACTGCAGTCATAACAGATGGATTTTTTTTTTTACTTTCAGTTTTTCATCATTAAAAAAAAAGCCACTGAGGATCTCATCCCTAGCCAAGTGACATTTTCTTCACTCTTTCATTGGATAAAAGGACATCCAACTAAACTCTAGCAGCAACTCCATTGGTAGAGCTCACTGGCATCCTAGGAGAACCCACGTGGGCTGAATGGATGCTAATTTATGCATATTTACAGACAACTAACTCCACAACTCCTATGTGCTACACCGCTTTGTGAGTTCAAAGTTAACCTTCCAACAACAACAGGAGAAGAATTTTAATCGAAAAAGATAATGCCAGTGGTTGGCAGATGGGCTTTTTTGGGGGGGCTGTTCTATTAAGAAATCACTGGAATGGCTTTGTAGCAATTGTAACAGATTCTTATTTAAATGAGATTTTTTTTTTTAATAAAGGGAAAATCATCCGAGTTTGCAATGTTTTTCAATGAGCTGGGATTTCTTTCACTTCTCCCCCTCCTACCCCACCGCTCCATCATAATTGATTTATTTCGTAATGCAATATTGTCTAACATTCACAGGCTCGTTTGACTAAATTATTCATCAGCAATTTTAAAAAAATAATGCAACAATCTCCTCCCAATTTTGCCTCCCCTTCATTCTCTCACTTCCTCCCTCCCTCCTTGTGATTGAGGGTTGAGAACATTTTGTGCTTGCATAGCTCCCCAGTTTTTAACTGGAGGTTAAGCCTCTCTTAACTAAAGGCCCTGCTGAACAAGGTTATTAATAAAGACACTTGATGTATCCTGCTTCTAATGAGGAGTGAGAAGGGAGGAGTTGAGAGGTGGAGTATATTAGTGGGATGCCATGTATTACCGTCCCATAGTGTGCTTTTTTAATAATGTGATATAATGTTACTGTGGTCATTACAGGGATAAAGACAACCTTTTTCTATACAAAGGTCTATGGTTTATTTGTTTAGGACAACAAATTGCCAGACCCCACAACTTGAGGCTCCCCTTTAAATCCAACCTCAAGTTTCTGAAGCCAATTCATGGAGCATCCTTTTTATCCAGGGGACCTAAGGTACAAAGCTGTCAACAGCTACGCTATGTAGTCCATTCCTTCCTCATCCTGCCCACCCTTTCCCAGATCCATGTGGGGCCTTCTCTGTAGGGAGATCTCTTATTTCTGGGAAAGATATTCTTTTGTTCCTACTAGTTAATGGCAAATAAATGCCAGGACTAAGAATTGCTGGTAGTCTTGGGGCAGGGTTGAGGGCTTAGTATCATCGAAAATGTAGAAGCATGTCTGAAATAGTGTGCTAGGTGTCCATGCTTTGCTGATATTATTCCTTCTCCCCAGAGAAAGCTGTATATATATATATTTTTTTTTCCCTTGTGATTTCATCAGTATAGAGAACTTTCAGTATGCGAAGTCCTTCCATAAGTGAAGTTCCGTACTTGGTTCAAACTTTTCATCTTGGAATTTCCTAGAGTACTGAGAGCCAAGCAATAGTTTGTGTCAGAATCAGGATTTGAATCCAGATCTTAGTAACTCCAAGGTCAGCTATCTTTTCACTGTACCATCTTCTTCTTCTACTACCTTTAGATACACATATAATATCTTGGGAGAGGGCAATTAAAGATGACTTTCTACTTCCTATTTTTATGACCCTATCTGGGATTTTCTTGGCAAAGACATTAGAATAATTTGCCATTTCTTTCTCCAGCTCATTTTCCAGATGAGGAAACTGAGGCAAACAGGATTGAGTTACTAGCCTAGGATCCCATTGCTAGTAAGTGTCTGATACCAGATTTGAACCTGGATCCTTTTAAACCTAGGGCTGGCACTCTACCCACTATGCCACTTAGCTGACTTTTGGACAGTTTTAGCTGTCTATAAATGATAAAAGATGCTAGGTGCCAGCCCTGGGATTTGAGAAGGGCATCACTGAATTTTGAGTCCCAAGTCAACCCTTGGGACACTGGCTAGGAAAGTCACGCATGTCTCCACCTGGGCTGCATTTGGTACTTCCTCATTGTCTAGAAGGCAACCTTCCAGAAGACTTCAATGATAAGGCCTTGCCTAGGCATCCACATATTATGTATTTGATATGGCATGTTTCTGAGACTCCATCCAATCATCCACAGGTGTGGACTTATCCCTCATCATCAATTGCCTCTTAGAAAATCAAACCTAACCCTAATTAGATATGAAATTTGATGTCCTGTAGATATCTTAAACTCAAAGTGTTGGAAACAGAACTCTTTCCTTCATTACCTTCCCCTCTTCTAAACCTCCCTATTTCTGTTGGAGACACCCACCATCCTTCAGGTTCCTAGGTCCATAATCCTAGCATTATCCTTGATTCCTCACTGTTCCTCACCCCACCTGTCAAATCGGTTGCCCAGTCTTGTTATTTCTACCTCCACAGAATATATCCTGAATCTGATTTCTTTTCTTTGTTTACACAACCATGATCTTAGTTCAGGACCTTATCACCTTTCACCTAGACTGTCAGCCTCCTAATTGGTCTCCCTGATTTAATTCTCTATTTCAATCTATCTCCCACACTGCAACCAAAATTATTTTCCTTAAACAAGGTCTGATCATGTCACTCCCCTATTCAATCAATTCCAGTGACTTCCTATTACCTCTAGAGTCAAATTCAGACTCTATTTAGTTTCTAAAGCCCTTCTAACCAGGCTTCAACCTATCTATTCAGTCTCATTAGACATCAATCCCCCTTCGTGTATTCTGCAAGACAGTCGAAAGACAGTCTCTGTTCCTCACACTCTACACACCAATTCCTCTGTCTTTACTTTGGCTGCCCTCCATGCCTTGAATATGCTGCCTCCTCATCTCTGTCTCAGAGCCCTTCTCTTGCTTCATGGCATAGCTATGACATTCCCCTCCAGTCTAAATTATCTTTCCTAATCCTCTTAACTACTAGGGCTCTATTGTTCAAACCGCCTTATTAATCCTCTTTATATTTTCTATATGCATTGTACTTATACATGTCCTTTTCTTTGTCTACCCCATGAGAATGTAAGTTCTCTTAGAGTAGAGGTTGTTTCAATTATTGTATTTTTGTCTTCATCCTCTAGTTATCATTCATATATCAGCGCATGGTATATAGTAGGTGCTTAATAAATGCTTGTTAAAGAGGCAGCTAGGTAGCTCAGTGGATAGAAAGCCAAGTCTAGAGACAGGAGGTCCTGAGTTCAAATACAACACTTTCTAGATGCCATGGACAAGTCACTTAACCTAGATCTCATCACCTTTCTGCCTTAGAACCAATACACAGTATTGTTCTAAGATGGAAGATAAAGGTTTAAAAAATTGCTTGTTGATTAATTGACAATAATATCAGAAAGAGTAAAAGAGTCAAATACCTGGGTGAGAACCCTCTTTTTTTTCTATACACAGCACCCTTCTGGGCTGTTCCCCTCCCCACTAAACATATAAATTCACTCTCAAAAGTCAAGTCCCCAATGGAGCAACTACTCCCAGGTTCAAAGTGTTGTCTGGATCTGCACCTTTGAAACTGTAGCCCATAAACTTCCACTGGTAGGTTTTAAATACCCTTTAGAAATAATTAGCTCAAAGCAAAGGCATTTGCTGTAATATCATAATAAGAACAATAATAATAAAATATCCCCCCATAAACCTAGGGCTTACTCTCTCACAAATGTCCATGTTAAAACTGGGAAGAATGAATGTACACATTGTATTCACTAGCACAACATGGGAAACACACATGGTGCAGGTACTTCCCACCTCTGAATCCAATTCTTGACTCATGAATTTCACATTCCTTATATCTGTTTCCCTGACCCACTTAATAGGAAAGGGGATATTAATTTTAAAAGGAACGTGGCCAATCCGTTGGCCAGCAAATGACCCGCCAACTTCTGATTCCATCAAACTCAACTAAGGAAAATTTTCACTCCATGTAAAGAGAATCAGTGTACATATTTCTTTGTGCTTTAAGATAATCACATCTCATTATGTTGGATACTTTTAAACTTTTATCAGCTGGTCTGAGGATAAATCAATTGATCTAGGAGGGTCTCTTGAGCAACTGTCCCTCCCACTCCTCACTCCTATGGAATATAAACCCATGATCTTCATTGACCTTGGAGAACTTCCGTGGTATGAAGATTATTTTGAATCTGACATCCTACAAATAGACCAGAAGGCGTCCTTGGAGAGGACAGTGAGGCATGCTAGCACAGACACCACCCTCAACCTCTTCTAAAGCCCTGAAGACCAGAGAACCCAAGGACCTAATTTCTCACCTGATTGTGTCTTTTTTTATCTTGTTGCTGCTCTTTGATACTCCTGCTCTGGGTGTTTTGCTTTTATTTTCTTGTTTGAGTAAAAATGAGGTAAAATGAAAACCTCCTTTAGGTATTACTGCTCTATCTTGTTCTTTTATGAAATCCCTGTAAGACCCATAATTGCTGTTAAGGACTGGAACAGTTAAGAACTGCTGAGAGCTGGGTGGAATTTACAAAAGATCAGATGAACAAAAACTCTACATTTAATTTCTTTCTGTTTTTCTTTAGCCATAGCCCATGAGTTCTCTTGCAAGTAACCTAACTCCATTTCTAACAGTATTCCTTAAACATCAGAAATGATGGTCAGGGAGGACATAGCCTTAAATGTAACTCAAGAAGAGAGATGGAGGATACTTTCTGAACACTGAATCTTGAACTAGATAATCTGTAGACATACATATTCAACTTATCATGTCCAAAATTCAACTCATTATCTTTCCCCCCACTTTTCTCCTCTTTATTTTCGCTATTACTCCTGATGGCATCATCATCCTCTCAGTCACCCAGGCTCCCAGCACAGTTTCATCCTTGATTCTTCACTTTTTCCTCACTCTTCATATCTAATCTGTTGCCTATTCATCAGTTATACCTTTACAATATCTTTTGTATATAGTCCCTTCTCTCCTCTGATAATGCCACCACCTCTTATCATCTTATTCCTAGACTCTAGCATTTGCCTTCTGACTGGTTTCCCTAACCCAAGTTTCTTCTCACTTGAGGGGATTAGGGAGCTGAACTCCACTCAGTTGACCAATAGGTCTTCCTCAAATGTCAGTCTGACTGTCACACTCTACTCCCCCTCTTCAGTAAACTCCATTGTTTCTCTATTACCTCCATGATCCTCTGTTTGGCTTTTAAAGCCCTTTCTCACCTAACCCCGCTTCCATCCTACTTTTCCAGTCTTCTTTCATTCTCCCTTCTGTGTTCTCTATGATTTGGTGATAGTGGATTTCTTGCTTTTCTTGTGAGCTCCTTGAGAATGGGGACTGATTTTTGCCATTCTTTGAATTATCATCACTTAGAACAGTGCTTGACTTGCATTAGATGTTTAATGAATCTTTGTTGATTTGACTTGATTTAAACCTCAATTTCTTAAGCATAGGAAAGAATTTTAAATTCCTTACGCAGCATGATCCTGAAACTAGCCTTCTATTAGAGAAAGGGGATTTCCTGGGTAGTAGCAACTTTAAGAATCGCCTCATGAGTAGCCTCAAATCCTAGAAATCCAGGGTTGCTGGGTGGCTCAGTGAGTCCTGGAGTTGGGAGAACCTGGGTTCAAAATGCCTTAACTATGTGACCCTAGGCAAGTCACTTAACCCCATTGGCTTAGTCTTTACTCCTCTTCTGCCTTAGAATTGATTTTTGTATCTATTTAAAGACAGAAGGTAAGGGTTTAAAAAATTCAAGAGATTCTGAAAGATATCTCCTGATGCATCCTATTTATTAGAGAAAAGAGGTCCTTACACACCCAAACTAAGTGAGTTAGTATAAATTCAGTGAGAAAGGGTTTGCTTGCTCTTTAAGCTCCAAAGCATATTTAACCTTCAGGGGAATCTAAACTAAAGGGTGGAACTATGTGTTTTGGGGACTTGGGAAGAAAATTAGAGAAACCTAATCTTTAGGTTTCTTAGAGAAACCTAAGAGTTCAAATCTCTTCTGAAAATAGGGAATTTATGCATTTTTTGTTACTATATTTTTATAATATATATATATATATATATATACAGATCAATATACATATACACACATATTTATAGGCATGCTATATTTATGAACACATATACACCTACATGCTATCAACTTGGAAAAACATGGAACCACAAAATAGTCAGTGAAACCCAGTCTTTAATCAGGAAAGAGATAGTGCTCAATATCTGGCCATCACACAGAACCAAGGGCTTTGGGAACAGTATCTCTTTGAGAATCACCATGGAAGATGATACTCTGAAGAACAACAAAAAATAGGGATTGCATATACCTTTAGGGGGACTACGTACAGCCAAAATACACAGACAGTTCACAAACTGGCTTGGGAAAAATGCTGTAACCAGAGGCTGGGGTATCAGGTTGTGGTCCAAAAAGGGTGATTCCAACACAGGTGTTAGTGTTCTTCAGAAAGGATCTCTGATACAGTAGAAGAAACTTCTAGGACAAAAAGGGTACTTAACATTTGATTATATTTACTAGTCCCACCTAAACTGGGATATTTAAGTACTTTAAGGTCTATAGTTTAACCTGAAACAAAGTTTCTGGGTTAGTCTGGGACTCCCCTTAAGGCATTTTCCCACGGAACAGGAGCAAAACTTGGGGTTCCCAGATTTCAAGTTGACAATGCACACATACAGGTGTGCACACACACACACACACACACATTTAGGCAATTAGGTGGCTCAGTGCAGATCCTGGAGTCAGGAAGACTTGAATTCAAATCTGGCCCATGTGCCAGTTTCCGGACAAGTCACTTAAAACCTCTGATTGCTCGACAAAGGGATGTAATGATAAACTAGAGTAAGAAATGGCAAATCACTTCAGGATCCTTGCCAAGAAAACCCCATGGATAACTTTGGTTCATGGGGTCATAAAGAGTTGGATAGAACTGAACAATATCTTTTTTTCTGTAGTGTGAAATAAAGGATATTCCATTAACAGTATCAATGCAGAACATTGAATGACCATGCAGAATTTGAGGATTCTAACATTCATTTTTATTAAATTAGACAAAAGTACACTCAAGTCTTACTTTGAGTATTCTCTTAGATTAAGTCTACTTGGGGGCAGTTAAGTAAAAGAAGATAAATTGAAAGATAGATTGATCTTTTAGGTTCAATTTCTAGGATTAGACCCAGTCTATGGACTTTGGTGAAGGGAAGGCTGAGGAACAAGTGGTAGAGTTGTAGTTATAATCTTTCACCAAGGGAAAAGAAGAATTGGGTCAAGGCCCCTATAATGGCTCCTTTTATGAAATTTTTTGGTCTCATGAGTCTCTTCTGTGATTTCATTGTCCACATAATTTCAAAAGTGTTATTCATAAAACAAAAGTCTAACAAAATTATTCTCCTGCTCAGTAAACTCCAATGGGTCCCAATCACTTCTAAATTCAATTACAAACTCCTCGGCTCCACCTTTAAAAGCTTTGATAATTTTAATCCTATCTACCTTTCCAAGTTTATTGTAAATTATTGCCTTTAGATGGTGGGGTAGTAGGAACAAGTAATGCTTAAGTCCCCTCCACAAATCTCTAGACAGGTCTAGAGAATTCATCAGCTTGGATCCTGATGAGGAAATTCAGAAAAAAGTCAAGCGAATCATTTGTTGAGCCCAGATTGGCAGAAGGGGTCAGAGAAAGAAATCTTGTAGTTACTAGGGGGTTGGGCTAAAAGTATACAGAAAGGCCAAGCACTCTAGTTCCCAGAGAGGCTGTGAACCCCATATCTACCACTGTGATGGGAAAGGTACCAATTGGCAGCTTTGATACTTATTAATCAGTTCCAGATCATAGACCCAGCCTGCACACATACTGATATTCAAGGTAAGGAGACCTTGGCCAATGTACTAAGAATTCTAGCCCACCCTGTAGAGGAATAAACTTGCAATGTGATACAATACAATAGCATACAATACCCATTAATTAAGTGTGTGCTATGTGCCAGGCACAGTATTATGCAATAGGAAATCAAATAAGGGGGAAAAAAGACAGTTCTTGCCCTCAAGGAGCTTATGATCTAAGTCATACACAGAAGGAAGCCCAAAAGAAGATGGAAGGAGGGAGCATCAAGGTATTCAAGCACAAGGAATATAGTGATGGTGGAGTGGAATCCAATGAATAAAATTTTTGGGAAATGAAGAGTTTGCTAGTCTTCTGAACCTCCTTCTATGCCCTTTGGGTGGATGTTTGTGTCCTAGCCACCAGTTAGAGGAATTTAGATTGCTAAGGGTTCTGACTAGGTGTGAATATCAAAGCCAAAGTAATCTTTTTTTTGATGCTGAAAATTACTTTGGAGGCTGAATGGAATGTAGCCTGGTGTGGGTAGTCAGTGGAAGGAAGACCCACCCAGCAAGATGTTCACAAGTCAACACTGAGGTGTTCAACAATTGAAAATAATCTAGGCATGATGTGATGAAAATCTATACCAGGGTGGTGGCAATATCAGAGGAGAGAAGGGAGCATATGTAAGAGGTACTCTAAAGGTAAATTGACAGATTTTAGCAATAGGGATGCTAAACTGGGAAAAACACAGAACTTCTAAAGTAATCAGAAAAACCAAGTCTTTAATCAGGAAAGAGATAGTATTCAATATTCAGCTTTTACACAGAGTCAAGTGCCTAAAAACCATGCAGAACCAAAAGTCAGGCAATTGTATCTCTGAGATGATCACTGCTACATAATCCTCCCAAGAACTGTAGAACTGGGGGAACTTATATACCTTTTGGGGAACTAAGGACAAGGAAGTATGATTGATTGACATTACCATGGCTACAAGGAAATGAGAGGTCCAAACTATATGGACAGGATGCAAACAGACTTGGGAAAGAAACTGTAGCCAGAGGCTGGAGTATCAGGGATTATCAATAGACACTAAAAGGATGGTTCCTGCACAGGTGTTGGTCTTTTTGGGAACAGATCTGATACTATATGTGAAACTTCCAAGACTGAAAGGGTACTTAGCATTTGCTTAGATCTGCTAGCCCCACCTAAACTGGGATTATCAAGTACTTTAAGGTCTATTATTCAGTCTGAAATGGCTAAATCTGGGACTTCTCTCAGGGTGAAATCTCAAGGGACAGGGGCAGAATTGGGGTTTCCCAATTTCAAGGTGACAGGGATGAGAAATAGTGAGATTGTGAACTATGGGAACTGAATAGTGGGGCCCTTGACAATAATAGGGAAGTTTGAAAGAGGGGAGGATTTTGGGGGAAAGATAAGGAATTCACTTTTGACATGTTAAGTTTAATATTTCTATAGGACATTTTGTTTGAGATTTCTAATTAGTAGTTAGAGATTTAAGAATGGAGATTAGCAGATAGGCTAGGGTGTGAAAAGTGGATCTGAAATCCATCAACATATAGATGATATTTGAATCCATGGGAGCTGAAGCGATCACCAAATGAAATAGTATGGAGAAAGCAGAGAAGGGGGCTCAAGTCAAAGATAATAAAGTTATAAGGAAGGATGATTAACCCATATTTGGCTTGAGCTGGACAAAATATCTAGTTAAAGACATCAACTAGAGAGAATATTATTTGAGATGATTGGGAAAATACACAGATATAGTGAGACAGCAATCAGACTTTGCTCTGGATTAGATCACTCTGCGAGTACTGAAAACTTGCAGATCCCCTGCCTTTCTCTAAGATCCTGGAATGCTCAACACAACACTCAATATGGCAAAAATCAACAATAGAACCAAGCCCAGACCTTTCCTCCAGAAGTGGTGCAAAGTCTAACCCTAATAATAAAGACAAAAGTCAGAAAATAGGCTGGAAGAATGAGCAAACAAACAAACAAAAAGACCACTACAAAGAGCTATTATTATGGTAGGGATTCTCAAGACACAAGCTTAGAAAAAGATGACTAATAACTACAAGCAAAGCATCTGTAAACCTTGGGACTTAAATAAAGAGAATAGTTTAAGACAAGTTAGAAGAATCTTTGTAAATAATTGTTGCAAAGTAATTAAAAATTATTTTAAAACACAATGCCCAAGATGGTCAGATATGGACCTTGAAGAATTGCGAAAAACAGCTATATATGTTTTTAAGGGAAACGAAGAAAAGGAGAAAGAGAATAATGATGACATGGAGGAAATGAAGAAAAAAATGAGATGTGTAATAGATAGGATAACTAAATTAGAAAGTGGGCATGATAATGAACCAACGACAATTGCCCCTCTCCAGAAATCCAATTATCAATCCATTACTTGCCACTTCTGTGAGAAGAAGGGCCACAAAATGATGGAATGTAGAACCTTTCTTAAGATGTTTGGAAGGAATACACAGTTTAATAATGGTTTTAGAAATAATAACTATAGAAATTATGATAATGGTTATAGAAACCAGAATTCTAGAAATTATAATAATGACTATGGAAATAACTATAATGAATATAGAAATAAGAACTTTAGAAACCAGAATTATAGACATAGGAATTGGGAATTTAATGACAATGCTCAAATTGAAGAAAATTTTAATGATAATACTCAACAATATATGAGAAATGGCGCTCGTCCAAAAATTACTCGAGGTACTAATGACCCTCAGAGAGGTGCCCTTCAGGAGGGTGCCCAGGGAACTTCCCAGTATAATAAAGATGATTCTTCTTAGATTGTATTGATTTTGTTGATATTAATTAACCTTTTTCAGTTTTTTTTTCTCCTCTCCAAATAGTAGGAAAGATGAATAAAGAACTTAAGACTATGATTGGCAAATTATGCACTGAGACCCATTTAAAATGGCCTGAAATTCTCCCTCTGGCCCTCTTTTATCTTAGAAGCAGGCCTAGAGGAGACTTACATATTTCACCATTTGAGATGCTTTTTGGACATTCGCCTATACAGGCTAAGCCTTTCTCCCCGGCTTATACATCGCTATTAGGGGGAGATATTACTATTGCTTCCTATATACAGGAGTTACAGCACAAACTACGTGAACTTCATGAATCCGGAGCTGCAGTACAAGCTGGACCATTAGACTTTTCTCTGCATGACCTGAACCCAGGAGATAAAGTTTATATCAAGAATTTCAAGCGAACTGGAGCAACTCAACCTTCATGGGAAGGACCATTCCAAATATTATTAACTACTCCAACATCTATAAAGATTGGAGAAAGAGACTCTTGGATTCACTGCTCACATGTGAAGAAAGCATCTTCTGCTGAGACTGATTGACTCTATCCTATCATATGAATTGTGACTCTATCTTATCATATGAATTGGAGATAATAATCCATAGACAAATGGATGTTTTTTTTCAAGAATATATTAAATTACTGATTTTTTTCTTATTTTTTCTTATTTCTTTTCTTTTATTTTTTATCAGAATATTTGATTTTTTCTCATGTTTTGTACTGAAGGTACACATAATTAATATTAATATTTTTTCCCTGCAGTAATACAAGTTAATATATATACTCTTGCTATAATATCAATATATGCCTAAAAGCTTTAAACTATGGGAACCTGCCATTTATTGATAAAATATTATAGGACTGTGATTAATGTTTGTGTCTGATTCCAGGAAAAGGGATAAAAACAAGGAGCACAGACTAAACCTGAATAGTGCCAATAGAGCACACATGAAATATTAAAGTGAGACTCAAGGTTGCGACGCTTAACTTATGTTTAAGTCGTAGGACTTCCTTGTATCTACACTCCTTTCGAAGTACTCAAACAAGTACAAAGCTTGACTATCATGCTGGCTCCCTATATCTCTGAAGGAAAAAAATCAGACAAGGGAATGACATTTCCCCATCAAAATAGAATTCTAATTCTTTTCTTCTTATATTATGGCAACTTCCTGTAGTCTTGGCTACAAATGGCTAAGTGAAATATTACTGCATTCTGTCCTACATACTTGTGGGATAGAAATTCCTTTAAACTGGACCTATACAAGGTCTATTTTGAAATTTTCTTATGTTTTTGATTATTTTTCTATTCTTTTGATAATTGACACATACACCCCCATAACTGAACATTGCATTCTGAGCTAAACTTGATTTTTTTTTAATACTTACTTCAGGGGGGATTGTATTTTAATTTAAAATCTAAGAATTTTTGAATTTTTTTGTTTGAGATTTTATTTTTATAAAAATCCAAGACTTTTGTTTAAGATTTTACTTTTATAAAAAATTCAAAGATTTTGATTTTGTTCAAGAAAAGATCTTCAAGAAAGAAGCTTGAAACTTTTATATCCAGAGAATGAACTGTTGCAGAAAGATGCCAAAAACCTACACTTCATCAAGAAGATCAAGAATGAACTTTGGATGTGATTGATTGGACTGAACTTTTGATTGAACATTTATTGTAACATTTATGCCAAAAGGGACTGCCCCTAATTTGGCTTTCTGTCAATGCGCCTAGCAAACATTGGTTTTGCTTTCTTTTCTTTTCTATTTCCTCTCTCACTATTCTAATTTCTCCTAGAAAATTGAATATTGTGTATATCTTTAGTTAGAAGTGAATTTAGAACTACAAAATGATTATGTTAAATGATCAATGGGGAGACTAGTCTCCCAATGATCATCAGGGGGGATTGTAAACCTCAAAAATTCCTTAGACTTATAATTGTTGAAAATTTCACCATTGGGATATTTCATACTTGGAAAATTTCTTACTGATAGTCTATTGGAATGGGAACTCCATTGGCATGGGAGGTTCCTTCTCTTCCCTTCTTAAGATTACTTTAGGACAGAAACCCTTTGCTGAACAATGGAAAGGACTTTGACCTATGCTTAAGCATAGAACAGGAATTTCTTTGAGTCTTGATTGATTTAGAATTGATACAATGGAGATACTTGGAATCAATCTCCACCCTATTCAGTCCTAATAGGATTGAGTAAGGGCTGCAGCCTAGATCAAAATTTAATTATTCCAATCTCTACCATACTCAAGTTAACAGGATTTAGAAAGGGCTGTAGCAAAGGAGTATAGATTTAATCATTTGAAAATATGACCTTCAACAGACATGTGCAAAAGCCAGAAGCCTCTGGGCGGTCCTGGGTTAAGCGAGAGCCTCCATTGACAGGCAAATTGATGAAGAGTGATTGGTAGATGTGAGGACTGAGGGGAGGCAACTTGGATGGTTTCCTTAAAGATAGGAGGGTCTGGAGACTCGAGGGAGGTGGTGTTTTTTTTGGGTCGGTGTTGTTCCTGGGCTCTGAGGAAGCTTGCTCTGAAGGAAGCTGAAGGTGGGGGCCTCTGAGACTGTTTCTCCATTTTGGACACGTGAGTGAAAGGGACTGATCTCTTTTCTTTGCCCCAGCTATCTAAGGGCTTGGGCCTTTTGGCCCAGCCTAAACAGAAGGGGTATTTAAGCCCTATTCCCTTCTCTCCCCTTTCTCTCTCTATATATATCTCTAATTCCTTTCTTGCTCCTATTGTAATTAAACTCCAAAAAAGGCTGACGGCTGACTTGAGTTTTTCATTTAGGAATTACATAGCTGATTCCTTGGTGACCTTAAATTAATATATATCAGTCTTTTAAAGTGATTCCCTTGTAACACATCAGAGAAATACACAGCTCATGTACAAAAACCCTAAAATTCCTAGAAGAGATGAAGAGCTAAATGATGTTTCTACAAATGAAGTAAGATCACTTGAAGAAAAAATTGAAAAAGATATGAGAGCTATGTCTGAAAAGGCAATTATTTAATACTTTAACACAAGAAGTACTAAATCTTGTACAGGCCACAAATTCCCTGAAAATTAGAATGGCTCAGATAGAAACTATTAGCTCCATGAGACATTAAGAAATATTAGAACAATCTAAAGACTGAAAAAATTCAATAAAATGTAAGGTATCTATCTTGTAAGAAAAACAATTGATCTCGAAAACAGAGGAGAAAATGTTAAGAATTATCAGATTACCATGACCAAAATAGAGCCCAAGACATTTGATTTCAAAAAATGTTAAAAGAAAACTGCCCAGGTCTCTGATAAGCTGAGCACAAAGTAAAAATAGAAAGAATCCACTGAGAATTTCCTGAAAGTACCACTTAAATGAAAACTTCCAGAAATATAATAACTAGAATCCAGAGTTTCCAGGTCAAAAAATATAGTGTAATAATTTTCTGAAATTTCATGATACATGTTCTCTCCCTCCCTTTTACCCCATCCCCTTTTCCAAGATAGCAGACAATATGATATAGGTTGTACATGTGGGGTCACAATACGTATTTCCATGTTCATCATGTTGTGAAAGAAGACATATTTATATTAGAGAAAATTCATGTAGGAAATCAAGTGAAGAATGGTATGCAACAATCTACATTCATACTCTGTTAGTTTCTCTTCTGGAGGTAGATAGCCCTTACACTGGAGATGCTAGTCCCCCCAACACCCCACCTGAATAGAAATAGGAAAATTAGGAAGATAGTAGGATTTTGGGGGGAAGGATAATGAGATAAGTTTTGGACTTGTAGGCATCCCACAGGATTCTGTTTGGGGGCCTCTTCTCTTTACCCTCTATAATACTTCATTTGGTGATCTCATCAGCTCCATGGAATTAATTACCCTCTCTATGCTGATTATTTCCAAATCTACCTTTCTTGTCCCAATCTCTCTGCTAACCACCTATTTTGTACCTCTGACTGCCTTTTTAGTGTCTTGAACTAAATTTCTAGTAGACATCTTAAATGTGACATGTCCAAAAATGAACTCATTACCTTTCTCCCTAAACCCTATCCTCCTCCTAACTGTCTTATTATTATGGAGAGCAACAACATCTTCCCAGTCCCTCAGATTCCCAACCTAGCAGTCATTTTGGACTCCTCACTATCTCTCACCCCCCCCCATCCAATCAGTTGTTAAATCCTATCATTTCTGTCTTTGTATATCTCTCGAATACATCTCCTCTCCTCTGACACAGCCACTGCTCTAGTTCAGGCTCTCATAACCTCACACCTTGATTACTTCAATCTACCTGCTGGTGGGTCTGCCTACTTCAAGTGTCTCCCTACTCCAATCCATTCTCCATTCAGTCATTAAAGTGATTTTTTTCCTAAAAATCAGGTCAGCTTAAGGCACTCTTCCTATTAAAAAACAAAACAAAACTCTAATGTCCTCCTATTTCCTCCAGGAAATACAAAATGATCTTTTTGGCATTCAAAGCCTTTCATAACTGTGATAGGAAAAGAGGATTTGCAGAAGAACTGAGTAATAGGTAAGTCAGTGATTGACAGGAGCATGTGACTAAGAGTCACATGGGAGCCTAAGGCTGGAGATCTGGGATAAGATCCTATGCCCAATGGACAGACTTCTCTCCTGAAGAACCTTGTTTGAAGACTTGGAGAAAAACAGGTTTCTGCTTTCTCCTGAGACCAGCTAAAGAAGAAAGGAAGCTTTTGAATCTGGCTGCTGGCAACATCAGTAAAGATCTCTGGACCTGTTTGGATACAAATCAACTAAAGATCCTGACCCATTTGATTGGACTCTTTGGGTGAGATTTGGCTATTGGGGAAATTTACTGTTTAGCTTAGAAAGATAGTTTTAGATAGGTTATAGACATTAGATTTTAAAATAACTAGTATAATTTTCTCCTAAAACCCCTGTTCCTTCCTCCCCTTCCCAACCAATAAATCTGAATTATTTATATGTTCCCTCTTGTTCTTTCCTCACCAAATTTCCAACATAACATAACCCAGCTTCCTACCCTCCTACCCCCCTACCTTTCCTGTCTTCTTACATTTTACTCCCTAAGTACTCTTTAATTGAGAGAAGGTGATTGAGTCTGTCTTTGTATAGCACTACTCTCAAGGACTGGGACCAAGGCAAAGCACCACTCTCAAGGATTGGGGCCAAGGATGGCTCCAATCCCTGAGAGTGGTGTTAATATACATAAAGTGCCTTGAAAAAACTTAAAGTGGTACATATATATGAGCTATTATTATTAACTATTATTTTCAGTCTATAAAAAACAGGAAGCTAGTAACCAGGAAGGAATGGATACTGAATTTTGATACCTAATATTACAGAAGCATCTTTTTAAGAAGGGAGATCAGGCAGCTATAGGTAGATTGTCCTGGGTGTCCATAAATGACTAATGCCTGCCCTGCAGTCATGATTTCAATATATTCCACACAGATCAGTACCTATGATGCTATGGCAAATAGCATTGAGCCTCCTCCTATTTGGAAAATGACCTGGTATGTATTAACTAGGCTTCAATCTTACTTTGGGTTTGGATTTGTCTACTCCTATACCAAGGGCCACAGAAATTTCTACTATTCAAGGACCAGCAAAGTGCTAGCTGAATCTCTATGATCTATTTGATGATATTTTCTCAAATCAAGCCATATTCTCCTTTCTCCCTTGTACAATACTGAGCTTTAGGCCATAGCTACCATTTATATAGCCCTTTAAGATTTTCGAGGCATTGCAGGTGAATTACTTAATTGGATCCTCACATCCTTCTGCAAAGTTCATGCTATTAACCCTATTTTATAGGTGAGGAAGTTGAGACTAAAAAATATTAAGTACTATTGTTACCACCATTCTGTAAATGGAGAAACTGAGGTTTAGAAAGATTAAGTCATTTATTTAAGGAAGGTGAAATAGATAGTAAGTCTGAGGCAGATTAGAATTTAGGTCCTCCTGACTGGCCAATACAGCAGGTACTAAGTTACCTAGCTTGCCCTCTTGGTTTTTCTCTATACCCTGTCACTTCAAGACCTTAGTGGATTAGGTTATTAAAAAAAGAATGAAGAAAAATGACAAGCCACCCTTCTCCATACCAATGAAGAGTCTACCTCCTGGAGGCCATTTATAAGTTAAATCAGAAATTCCTATTTGGATAAGTTTTTCTGACAGGATGAATTCATAGTGAAATGAGTGAAGGATTGGATAAGAGGGACCAGAAAGAATGGATCCTCTAAAAGTAATTAAATTGATGAATTCTTCAGGCTTTAAAAAAATTCCTTTTTAAAAAAATTCTTACTATAGACAATGCTTGTTTATAAAGCCTGAGCTTAGAAGGTCATGTTCAATGGGAAAGTGCCAACGGTTTCTTTGGGCCTAGGCATCACTCCTCTTACTAGATACCAATTATCCTTCATCTTTTTAGAGGCAGAGGCAAAGGATGGTTTGGCCTTCACTAGGAGAGATATTGCCCTGGGACACCTCAGCATAATTTATACTCATTTTCAAGAGCCTTTAGTGGGTGATGTTCTACAAAGAATTTCTCTAGTTGATGAATGACTGATTCCTAGGTCTAACCAACCTAAAGAATCCCAAATACTCATGGAGATCAACTATGTGTGACAACCTATTGAGGTAAGGCATGAAGTTCTGGCTCCAGAGAGAGGAACTAACAAAATATGTGTGTGTGTGTGTGTGTGTATGTGTGTGTAGCAGAGAACTCTCTACCAACTAAAAACTGACGAATGATTAAAAGAAAGAAGGCTCCATGAAGAGGTAATTATACTCCCCTAGTAAGAAATGTTTAAAAGGTAGGAATTTGTCTCAGTTTTAGAATTTATTTCATGCTCTATGTTATTCTGAATGATTAAATCCAACTCATTAGGTTTAACAGTGGTAGTGAAGAACTATGTCCCAGATGTGCAGTTTATAAGAAATTAGGACAATGGTAGGGCTTGTGGGGTCTGGGAATTAACTTGAAGGGTCTAGGTCAGGGATCCTGTACCTAGAATCCAGACACTTGTCTAGAGAGAGAGAGAGAGAGACAGACAGAGACAGAGACAGAGACAGAGAGACAGAGAGAAAGAGACAGAGAGAGAGATAGAGAGAAAGAGAAAGAAAGAGAGAGACAGAGACAGAGAGAGAGACACAGAGAGAGAGAGAGACAGAGAGACAGAGACAGAGACAGAGATAGAGAGACAGAGAGAGAGACAGAGAGACAGAGAGAGACAGAGAGAGAGAGATTATTGTTCAGTCCTGCCAGACTCTTCATGACTTTATTTTGGCTTTTTTTGGCAAAGGTACTGAAGTAAATTGCCATTTCCTTCTTCAGCTCATTTTACAGATGAGGAAACTAAGGAAAATAGGGTTGAGTGACTTGCCCAGTGACTACACAGGTAGCAAGTGTTTAAGGCTAGATTTGAACTCAGAAAGATGAGTCTTCCAGATTCCAGGCCCAGCTCTTTATTTTTCTATGTCAACTAGCCACATAGAGCTATATTTCAATAAAATTGTTTTCCCTTTGTAATTTTATTTTAGTCATTTCAGCACTGTTCTGAGAAGAGGTCCACAGGTATCACTAGATTGCCCAAGACCCCGAAATCTCTGGCCTAGGTACTGAACCCAGGCTATATTTACCACTTTTAGTATGACTAGACATCTCACATTACATTCAGCTTGCCAAAGGGCTAACTAAAACATTTAAAGCTTGCTTTCAGTATACTGCCTTAGTCATTGCTCTCTCTTCCCACTTGACTTTCTCATTCTGCCAAATATTTTTGAAGCTTCTATAACTCATTCTTGTATCCCCTATCAGTTCTCTCACCCTCTTGCATTAGCCAGTGCCTAGTATTTCCCTGATTATGACGCCAGAGATGGAAAATATACCAGAGAAAGAACCTGGCCCTTTCCTATAAATCCTATGACCTTTGCTGGTGCCAGGGAACTTTCCTGATGAGCAGGTTATTGCAATCCAGCCTTCCCAGACACTAACTAGAAGCAATTGATGAAGATGGGGATATGCTGGGTCCAAGTGGAGCTTCTATAAGGGACCATTATTGACCTTTGAATGTGGTGCAGTAGATAGAACATTGTGTCCAAATCTAACCTCAGATACTTTTGTTTGCCTCAATTTCTCCAACTGTATAGTGGGGATAGCCCTTACCTCCCAGATTTGTTGTGAGAATCAACTGAAATGTTTGTAAAATGCTTAGCACAGTGCCTGGCACATAGTAGGAGTTTAATGAGTTGCTTTCCTCCTACCTGCCCTCTTGAAATGGTCTGAAGGCCAGAGCACCCAAGACATTAGAGATTAATCTGGGTATAGCCTTCCCTTGTTGCCTCTGCTTTCCCATGCTTCTGCCTTTGATGGTTTGCCCTGAGTTGTCTCTTGAATGAGTTAAAACTTGCCATGATGGAGGCAGATGAATAGCACAATGGATAGAGCTCCAGGCCTGGAGTCAAGAGGACCTGGATTCAAATCTGATCTTACATTTCCTAGCTGGATCACCCTGGACAAATCACTTAACCCAAACTGCCTAGCTTTTTCTGTTCTTCAGTCTTAGAAATAATACTAAAACAGAAGGTAAGGGTTTAAAAAAGTAAAATAAAACTTGCCATTATAAAGGACAGAGAATATAGGAAGTGCTTACTAAATGTTTGTTAGCCAACTGACCTATTGCTTAATGTGTTTTGGGTTTGTCCTGAAATTTGCAAAATCCCACTCTAAGTCCCATAACTACTGTTAAGGACTGAGAAACTCCCTAACTAATTAGGGGAATGGACATCTCCGACTAGCTCCCATATATATGATTCTCTTGGCTGTCAATTAAATTCACTTTCATGAGCAATCTAAGACCTCCTATAATTCATATTCTTCTCTCAATCTCTTGAATTGAGAGGCAAGTCGTTCTTACTGCTGTCAGGGGAATTTTAAAGAAGATGCTGATGAGATATGAAATATTTGAAGATAGAGACAATTTTTAGGGTCCATGGAGATCCTAGTTCATACATGATGGCTCAGTCATTAAGTAATGGTAAACAGTGCTGAGCACCGGAAGTCAAAGTCCAAGGGGCCTTGCAAACCAGAAGGCGTAGGAGCTTTTTGCCTAATCTGGTCTCTTAGTATCTACAATGAGACCTCTGCTTTTCTTTAATCTCCCTTTCAGCTCTCCTGTTCCTGTGCCCATTTTAATGTCTGCTAGGTGACCCCCAATTCCCTTGGCAGGGGATGTTCCAAATCTAGCATAACTTGTGTTTTCTATCCTTTTGGTGTTCTTGGAAAACTGTCACCAACAGGAATTTGACCCAGTTTTGCTTCAAGTGTGTGAAACAAGAACATAGATATTTCTTAGTGTCCTGGTTTGTTTCTTCTATGATTCCATTGGCAGTTGGGTATACACACAGAAAGCAGGAAATAGTAGTTGGATTCTTTTGATGCCCTCTCTAAAACTTAGTGGCAGCTAAGTGGTTCAGATATGGAATGCCAGCATGGAGTTGGGGAGGCTCATCTTCCTGATGAGGGTGGGTGACCCTGGGCAAGTCACTTAACTCTTTTTGCCTTAGTTTTCTCATCTGTAAAATGAGATGGAGAAAGAAATGGCAAACCATTCCAGTTTCTTTGTCAAGAGTCAAACATGACTGAAAATTACTGAACAACTATAACTTAGTGTGAGTTATAGTTAGATGAAACATTCAACCCTAGCATTAGCCTGGTTGCCCTTCTCCAGATAATATCCATCTTCTCAAAGTCCCTTATCTGTGCTCCACAGAACTGAACATAATATTTGCTATGTGACCTGAGCAGGCTATTGTACAATGGGACTCCTTATTCTTGGAGGCTATGTTTCATTAATGAAGCTCAAGATCATATTTGCTTTTCTAGTATCATATGACATTATTGATTCATAATGAGTTTATAGTCTGTCAACAAACATTTATCAAGTGATTACTATGTACCGATCTACTAAAATTTTGTGAGCAAACTGCTATCCAATTATGCCTTTCCAAAGCTGTACTCATGAAGTCACTTTCTTGAACACAAATATAGGACTTTATAATGATCTCCATTAAATTTCATTTTGTCAAATTTAACCAAATTTTCAAGCTTATCATAATCTTTTTTTAAATCTGGCTTTCATCTAATGTGCTAACTATTCCTCCTAGATTTGTGTTATCTGCAGTTTTGATAAGGATGGCATATATGCCTTTATTCAGTTCATTGATAAAAATATTAACTAGCACAGTGGCACACAGATTCCCATAGCATTCCATGAGAATCCTTTCAAGTTGACTTGAAGCCATTAGTGATTACTCTTAGGATCTGGAAACTCAGCCAATTGTGAATCTATCTAGTTGTATAATCATCTAGCCTACAATCCTCCATCTTTTCCTCAAGAATAGCATATGTAAAGATTAAAATTAATATCTAATACTCCAAGTATTATATTTAATAATATTTATTAAATATTTATCTTGAAGTATAAGGAAGTAAGGCTAGCAAAAAACAAAGAGCCGCTCCTCCCTCCTCCACCAGGATCCAGAGAGAGCACATGGGCGTAAACATAAACTCAAAACTCCCCCCACGTAAGGAGATGCACAAACAGAAAGAGGAAAATGGGATTGTGGGAAATGTCTCTAGGGTTCAAGATTCTAAATCAATACATCTCCCCCTGTGATCCTTTGGGAGACCAGTCTCCCCAATGGATTATGAAAATATAACTAACTTATAACTTGAACTAGAGGCATATACAAATATTATAGTTTTTAAAGGGAAATTACAATAATTTGGGGATAAGAGGAAAATAAAAGGGGAAAGGAACAAAACCAATAATAGGTGCATTGACAAAAAGCCAATTGGGGGCAGTCCCCTTTGGCATAAGAGTTTACATTCAAAAACAAAAGCATTCAATCCCCCCGCCCCCCCAGTTCAAATTCACCATATCTCAAAGTTCACTCTGGATCTTCTGGTACAGTGTGTGGTCTCTGCAGGCATCTTCACAGCACCTTCTAGATTCTGGAAGGTAGTCTCTAGGGATCAAGATTCTAAATCAATACACATAAGATAAAATTTCTTTCTGCTCAAGTCAATTGATGTTATATTGGTTCAAAATCTGGTCAATCTATGCATTCTTTTTTTTTTTAAACTCACACCTTCTGTCTTAGAACAAATACTAATTATTGGTTCCAAGCAGATGAGCAGCAAAGGCTAAGCAATTGGGGTTAAGTGACTTGTCCATGGTCACACAGCTAGGAAGTATATAAGGTCAAATTTGAACCCAGGACCTCATACCTCTAGGTCTGGTTTTTAAATCTACTGAGCTACTAGTTACACCTGATCTACCCATTCTTAAAAGTTTTAGAGTTAGGGTAGGCTTAACATCAAGCCCTGAGCCATCCATATCTTGAAAGGATAGACAGCCTGTATTTGGAAGTTATATCAAGGATGGCTTAATAGAAATCCCTTAAGAAATATTACTAGATAGAGTGCTGAGTCTGGAGTCAAGAGGACCTGGGTCTAAATCTGGCCTCAGATACTTCCTAGCTATGTCATTTAATCCCTCTCCCTCTTCTGTTTTAGAATTGATACTAAGACAGAAGGCAAGGATTTAAAAAGAAAAAAAAAGAAATATCACTAGACTTTTATTTCCACTGGTAAAATGCAATCCTGTGTGTATCTATGCCATTCACAACATTTGTGATCTGAAAGAGAATTTCAACTTTTTGTTTATTTTAACTTAATCAAGAACTTGGAATTTCCCTAGCCTTTCACACTTACTTAGTCATTAATACTGAATCCTAAAAGACCACAAGCACTGCCCTGGTCCTCCCCCCCCCCCCACCAGTGTTAGGCAAATTGGGAGACTATGATTGGTTCCTGAGATGTGATGGACCAGCTCATAGTGAAAGGAACTAGAAACCAGAGAGACAGGAAGTGACATGGAGAAAACTCCTTATAAAAGCCAGCCAAGGGCATTCTGATTAATTCTGCTGCTTTGGTGGCTCTTGCTGAGGGAGGATTTCTGCAATGGTGTTGGATTTCTGCTGCATTGGTTGCGCTTACTAAAAGAGGGATTCTTCTGTGTGGTGATTCTGTGTTGGTGGCTCGAAGAGTTCAGCTTCGGTGACTCCCTTAGGTTGAGGAGACCCTGGTCAGAGTCACTGGCCTTTTGGCTCTTCTCCTGTCTTCAGTGGGATGCTCTCTTTGGTGAGGCACTCAGATCCAGACTTAGGGAATTTAGTTAGGCAATACTTTCTACCTCCTTCTTACATTTCTCTCTTACTATCACTATTTTGCTGTAATATAGCTACTAAAGCTACTAACAGTCTTTTGACTTAAGAGATAATTATTATAAACAGCGACCATAACAGTATTTTTAAAAATTCTCATATTTTTCAAACCCATTTTAATTATTACAAATCTGAGGATAAATTCAGGAATGTTTCCTGCCCTGCAGGAAGACTGCAGCAGTCAATTAAAAGGGCAAAATCAGGCAAGCATCATGTCTCAACTATGACCCAATGCCTTCCACTCAACTTGTATCCTCATATAAAGGAGCTTTGGGGCTAGATTTCTCTGTAAGTATAGCAAGGGTCCCTTGAACCTTGGTCAAATGTCTATAATCAACAGAAGGCCATAGTTGCTGTGAATGATGATATTATTCAGAGGCAGCTAGGTTGTATTCTGTGGTGGATAGAGCCCTGGACTTGTAGTCAAGAAGAACTGAGTTCAAGTCTAGCCTGAAACATTTACTAGCCATATGACCCAGTCACTTCACCTCTGTCTGTGTCATCTTCATGATCTAAAAAATGGGAATAATAAGATCATTTAGGAGAGCCAGGCCTAGAGATGAGAGATTCTGGGTTCAAATCTGGCCTTAGACACTTCCCAGCTATGTGCCCCTGGGCAGGTCACTTAACCCCCATTGCCTAGACCTTCTCTTCTGCTTTGGAACCAATACACGGTATTGATTCTAAGACAGAAGGTAATGGTTTAGAAAAAGCCTAAAAAATAGAAGCATTTATCTCCCAGGGTTATTATGGTGTAAGATTTAAAATTGTTGTGGTTGTAAACTGTGGCAGTTAAAAGAGTTGGGGTCATAAACTGTAAGAGTTAAAATAGTGGAAGATATAAATTATAGTAGATATAAGAGTGGGTAAGTAAATTTGTGACCTCAGAAAACATGTTTCACTACAATGTCTTGGTTTTAAATCAAATATAAGATGGTCACCAGGGAATATATTCCCAATTATGGATATACCCAAGTCAACTGGGTTTTATAGAGATTTAATTAACAATACAATGATTAATTAAAGAAAGAGAGAAAGAGTAAGAAAGGAATAAGTATGAAGGGCCTTAAGCCAACATGACCTAGACCTGAGTCTTAAGAGAGATCAGTCAGTCAGTCTTTTATCACTCACCACAAGGTCTGTCTAAGCAAGGATTCTAGTGACACCAGGCCAGCTTCATCTCAGCTGACTTCACCAGAGAGAGTTCCAGCCAGAGACTGTTTCAAAGGGCCTCTTTCAAGAGCCTCCAGAGGGACAGAGTCCCCTCAGAGGAGCTCCAGCGAGACTTCCTTAGAGATTGTCCTCCAAGAGCTTCCTTTCTCCAGAGCCTCTCTCAAGAGATTCTTCCCAAGTGATCTTCATCAGAGATCCTCCAAAAGGATTCTCTCCTCAAGAGATTCTGTTTTTTCTTATATAGGGGTTTTTCTCCTATGTCACCTCCTTACATCTACCAATCACTGTAGACGTTTTCCAAAGGACAACCCATTCAAAAAACACTGCTGGGTCGACTTAATCCCTTTAGTAAGTCTGAACCAGAGAAAACATAGCTGAGTCAACTAATCCCCTCAAGAGAAAACCTCTAAGTAAGTTTTCACCTCTTTGTTCTAGGCAAGTTTACAAATTGCCCGACCTTTATAGGTACCTAGCATCCCATTGTATCAATTCTAAAAACAGGCATGGCTCAAAGAACTCCCTGCCTTATCATAAGCATGGGTCCAAGTACTTTCATTGTTTAGCAAAGAGTTTTCTCCCCTAAAGCAGTCTTAAGTACGGGTGGAGTAGAGGTCCTCCCATTTCTGATCCTGGGGAGTTCTCACAGTCAAAATGGGGAATGTTCCCAGTAGGGAATTGTTCCAATTGAGAATTCCCCATTGGGGAAAATTTTTAACATTCACAAGTCTGAGAAATTTAAAGATTTACAGTGGGGATCAAATGAGATATTATTTATACCTAGCATAGTGCCTAGAATATAGTAGATTAAAAAAACAAACAAACAAACCTTACCTTCTGTCTTAGAATTGGTTCCAAATATTGACTCCAAGGTAGGATAGTGGTAAGGGTAGGGCAATTAGAGTTAAGTGACTTGCCCAGAGTCACACAGCTAGAAAGTGTTTGAGGCCAGATTTGAAACCACGTCCTTTTAATTCTAAGTAATCTATCCACTTTGCTACTTTGCTGCTTGGACATAGTAGGCTCTTAATATATGCTTATTTCCTTCCTTCAGACCTCTGGACCAGAACAGGGAGTGCAGCTTAATTTCCCTCATGGAAACAAACACAATTAAAAAATGGCCATGCTGATGGCCTGGAGAGTGGAATGAAACCTTTTTTTTTTAAATATCATTTGAATTTTCCTCAATTAGGCTTGTGTCTTCTACTCATTTAATAAATAAATTTGCCAATATGGTACCAATTTCTCTTTAAGAGGTCAATCAGAAATTTATAATCACAATGTGGCTACATCTGGTCCATCTGCTCCTGGCTAAAGATGCCCAGGAAATTCTGGTGCTCAATGGGAATTCCTCCCATCTGTTACTTAAAGGAGAACTTCTCAAGTAAGTCCTACCCAAGGAATTCCTACTTGGGAAGGTGGTAGCATAAGTGATATTCCATACCTGATTTTTATTGCCTGAGCCACAGGACCCCAAACACCACCTCTGTTACACTTGTGTCTAAGGGTGGCTAGGTAGCAGGGTGCATTGAGTGCCTAGCTTAGAGTTAAGAAGACTCATATTTCTGAGTTTAAATCTGGCCTTAGACCTTTACTAGTGATGTGACCCTGGGCAAGTCACTTAACCCTGTTTGCCTCAGTTTTATCATCTGTAGACTGAGTTGCAGAAGGAAATGGCAAACCATTCCAGTATCTTTGCCAAGAAAACCTCAAATGGGATCAACAAAAAATCAGATACAATTGAAAAACAACTGAATGACAACTACATTCATCTCCACAACATCTAGTATCATTTACTTCTTATAACTCTCTTCTACCAGGTCATTTCAGGTAGATAGTCTTATATATCACCTGCATCTTTACAGAATATGACTTTTATGGAATTATGGATTAGATTATGAATGGAGACTATGGATATAGAGCTTGAAGAGACTTTGGTTGTTCAGTCATTTTGGTCATCTCTGACTCTTCATAACTACATTTGGAGTTTTCTTGGCTGAAATACTGAAAAAGTTTGCCATTTCCTTTTCCAGCTCATTTGGCAGATGAGGAAAGTGAGGCAAACAGAGTTAAGTGACTTGTCCAGAGCCACTCAGCTAATAAGTCCCTGAGGCTGGATTTGAACTCAGGTAGATGAGTTTTCCTCTCTCCAGGCCCAGCACTCTATCTGTACCACACTGAGCTGCCTTAGAGGACTTTAGAGATCACCTCTTCTACAGATGAGTATACAGAAGCCCAAAGAAGTTAAACAATTTGTCTGAGGTTATACTAGTGAATAAGCCCCAGGGCCAGGATTCAAACCCAGGGCCTTGGACTCTAGATCTGCCACTTTTTCCAGTCTACAAGAGCACTGTGACTACTTTCTCAAGTATAACATTATATTAGACAGGCATTGATCATGGCCAGACCTCAAATCAGTCACCTCTTGAGTCCTTACCTTTTCCCCCAGATGGGGTACATGATTCATCTCAACCTCAGATTTTCCATAGCAGAAGAGCTGCTTTCTTCTTTTTATGAGTCTCTTTTAGGTCAGAAATTCTCAGATCATCTTGACTAATTTCATTTCCTTCCACCTTGGTAGAAACTCCTTGGTTTATACATTGTAGAGCTCGATGGTAAGGAACATTTGTTAGTGTATGTCCTTGCTAAGGAAACAAAGACCTTGATGGCCTCGGGACTCTCATAGTCTGGAAGACTGTGGACCTTTGTCTGTCTTTAGTTACATTGACTTGGAACTGCCTTGGCCATCAACTATATGATTATTAGATTCCTGAAGCTTAGCTTAAATCTCCTTCCTTCTTCAACAACAGATAACAAAGCAAAAGAGTAAAACCAGAGAATCATAAGATTGAATGGCAGGAAAGACTTTGGTGACCATTTAGTCAAACTCATACATGAAAGAAAACCCCCTTATGTTATACCTGACAAATGGTCCATCAGCTTCTGCCTAAGACTTCTAAGAAAGGAAATCCTACCACTTCTTCAGATAGTCTATTTTCCTTTTAAAGGGCTCTAATTTGGGAAGCTTTTCCTGACAACAAACCCAAATTGGCCTCTTTTTTAACTTCAGCCCATGCCTCCTGGTTATATCCTTTGGGACCAAACAGAAGTCTAATCCTTCCTCCACATGCAATCTGTTATTCTGCAGTAATCTATTACCCTAGCTGAGACTGCAGGAATGAAATAGCTTTTTAGTTAATTGATCCTTTAACTCTTCCTTTTATCCCTTCCCAAATATTTTAAGGATATTGTCTCATTCCAAGCTAGAATTGCCCATAACTGCACAAACTTATTGATAATGGCAATTTGCACATTGGCCCTTCATTGTAATCCCAATATTTTGGTCCCTGTAGTACATTTTTGGCCAGGACACCTAAACTCTGCTAACAAGAACTTGACCTTAAAGTACCTATGACTATCTCCAAAGGAGGTTCCCCTTTTAGTTTAGGGGACATGTCCAATCAAGAGTGCTATCTCCCAGTTTCCAATCAGGAAAGGCTGCTTTCATATAATTCACATGAAGGAATGAGACTGTGTCAGAAAATTAATTCAAACTGGCCCAGCAAGGTTAGTGTTTATACTTGCTACTGGGAGATATAGTGAAAAAACAATCGAGTCAGATCAACTGGATTTGAATCTTGGCCATGTTCAATAAATTGTATGACCTTAAGCAAGTCACGTTTTCTTATTGAGGATCAGTTTCCTCCTTTTGGAAAGGAGGGTTTTGGAATAGATGACCCTTCTCACTCTAAATCTGTATTAATCAAAGATGCTATAAAGCTGCTTGGTATTATGATATAATGATTAGGTGGAAATGGGGGTGCAGTCATTTGTAATTTTGGGAGGGGTTGGACTATTTCTATTCTGAAACTGAATGTTAGTCCCTTGAAGCCTATGTTTCTATTCTCTGAGATTATGCACATTCTATGCTGTTCCAGAGGTTTATTGGTTAAAATCTGATAGAAGGGCACTATTAAATATGCAATCCTACGCTGTCTCTGGAAGGCCTCATCATCACATACTCTCCTCATTTTATAAGACTGACTCCCAGCCAGCGGGGAGATGCCAGCCTTACACAGTACACAAGATGCCCAAGTAGAGAAACACACATGCATGCCATTGTTCTCAAGGTTTGATAACCTAAGAGAGACACAGAGTGAAAATGTCATATTAGGAAAATCTATTTGGGGTCCTACTAATGTCTCTAAGCTCCAGAGGCTCATCTGCAACTAACATCTAACTATAGCAAAAATTCCTAGAAAGGCCACCAGTAATGATTAGTGTAACTACCAAATGGGTGGTCCACTTGTATTCCCTTCAGAAATTCTCCCACTGCATGTTTTCTCTCCATCCCATGACTATAGCAAATCACAGCTTAGCTGTTTGGCATCTATTCTTTATCCCTTGCAAAGGGTTAACTAGACTCAGTTCTCATCCCTGCTGTTGCTGCTGGCCAGGGTACTGATATAATGACACAGATTGTCCCTTCACAGGGGACCTTCTCCAGCTTCCACTGAAGAACAAACTAAGTCCTTGGCCCCATATAATTGCACTGCTGGATTGAAGCCTCATCTGAAAAATAGCTGCCAGTTGGCAGAAAGAGACTAGAGATTGGTATATTCTCTGCTGGTCCCTATTATTTTTTCAAAAATATTAATACAGCTAATTAAATGTAGAGGTGTGTTCCAGCACAAATCTACTAGTTCTCATCTTTCTTCCCCTCCCTCTTTCTTCTCCGCTTTGCCCTGGTGTGCATTGTCAAAGTGTCAAGTAGAGGAGCTCAGGAGAAATGGTGAGATAACACCAAATTGGTATGCTGTGCTAAGGCCCTGGACACAAGGGACTTCTTTTAATCCAGTCCATTAATCAATTTCTCTGTTGAAATTGAATTAACTGTCTTTCATCAGCATCACATCCCAGGACTTGAAAACACTAAGCAAAGACAGGAATGTAAATGAAGCAAGATGTCTGTCACCCACTTCACGCGGAGAAGCTCACATTTCTCACTTTCCCTCTGTCCCAAGTACATACAGAATCAAAGGTTTTAAAGAAAAAAAAATAAAGTCTTCCTCTCAGGGTGTTGATTTTTTAAAAATATTTTAATATCTAAAACCAATGGGTTTCTTATACCATGAATAGAATAGTCATGAGCCAATGTTTAACTTTTCCATGGTTGTTCACAGCTTGAGAAAGTCGCAGCTTATCCTTAGCCCTTGACTCTAATGAAACATATCTGAAACTAAATATCAGTCATATTGTAATGTTTTTTTCTTTTGCATTGACTTAACCAATAAACTTCACCACCAGTAACGATATCCTCCCTTTCACCCTCAGTTCTGCCAGTCATTTTGTTTAGTCCAAGTTAAGAAATCTGAATTTAGAAAAAAAAATTGTTGATCCTCATGAGCAGCAGCAAAGTACTATGTTTTGTGTTTTAATTTTGGCCTTGTCACTTACCAGATCTGTGAATTTGAGTGAATATTAACCCCTCTGAGATTCTGTTTCCCCATCTGCAAAGTGAATTAGGATAATCCTTGCCTTTGGATCCACATACCTTTTTGGTTTTGGTAGCTCATGAAGAAAAGAAAAAATTAAAATGGCTCTTAGTCTTCAAACAATATTACCCAAATTGACTCAAGTTTAATGGACAGAAAGCAGTTGATTTCTGATGTGGAGTTTTGCCAGATTTCAGTTGTCTGTGTGCCATGAGAGATAAAAATTGTCATCAAATATAAGTCCCTCTAATGATCTATTATCATTGTCATTTTCAGTAACAGAGGAATCATCAAATAGAGCCCAAGCACTTCAATCCTGATAGAGGGAAGTTTGAAATGTCAGCTAGGAAGATGAAGCCAGGGAAAGCTGTTGAAGCACACCATGTATATATAGAGAGAATCTAAGGTGCCTGAGATACAATCAGAAAAAGCACTATAGGATCATTTTTTAAAAGATGCTTTATTTTCCCAATTAAATACAATAACAATTTTGACATATTTTTCTGAAATTATAAAATCCAAATTGTTTCCCTCCCTCCTTTTCCTACCCACTCTTGGATATGAATAGCAAATTTGATTTGGGTAATACGTGTATTATCATGCAAAACATTCTTCCATATTGGCAATTGTTGTAAGAGAATATTCATATAAAATCCCAACCCCAACATAAAAACATAAACTAATGTGAAAAAATAGTATGGTTTGATCTGCTTCCAATTTCTACAGTTCTTTCTTTGTGGGTAGATAGCATTCTTTCTCATAAGTCCTTCAGAGTTGTCCTGGATTATTGCATTGCTGAGAGTAGCTAAATCTTTCACAGTTGATCATTACACACTGTTATTCTTACTGTGCATAATATTCTCTTGGTTCTGCTTATTCACCCTGCATCAGGTCATGTAGATCTTTCTAGATTTTTCTGAAATCACCCTGTTCATCATTTCTTAATAGCACACTAGTATTTCATTACCATAATATAACACAATTTGTTCAGCATTCCACAATTAATGGACATTCCCTCAATTTCCAATTCTTTGCCACCACAAAAAGAGCTGCTATAAGTATTTTTGTACAAGTAGGTCCTTTCCCCTTTTTATGATCTTTTTTTGGATACAGATCCAACAGTGGCAACAGGATCAAGGTGATCATTGTTTTATAATCCTTTATATATAGTTCCAAATTGCCCTCTACAATGATTGGATCAGTTCATAACTCCTCCAATGATATATTAGTATCCCAATTTTTCCACATCCCCTCCAATATTTATCATTTTCCTTCACTGTCATATTGGTCAATTTGATTCTGGTGAGGTGGTACTTTAGAGTTGTTTTAATTTATATTTCTCTAATCAAGAATGATTTAGAACATTTTTATATGATTATTGATTGCTTTGATTTCTTTATCTGAAATCATCTGAAATGTGAAATGCTTGGTTCATATCTTTTGACTATTTGTCAGTTGGGCAATGTCTTGAATTCTTATAAATTTGACTTAGTTCTCTATATATTTGAGAAATTAGACCTTTATCAAGAGAAATTTGCTATCATAACTTTTTTTTTCAATTTATTTCCCTTCAATTGGCTATATTGGTTATGTTTGTATAAAACCTTTTAAATTTAATATAATCAAAATTATTCATTTTATATCTTGTAAAGTTCTTTATCCCTTGTTTGTTCCTAAATTCTTCCCTTCTACATAGATCTAACAGGTAAACTATTCCATGTTTCCCTAAATTACTTATGGTAGCACCCTTTATCTCTGCTCATTTTGACCTTATTTTGGTAAAGGGTGTGCGATATTGGTCTATACCAGTGTTGGTGAAAATGTGGCATTCATGCAGAGTTGGCTCTTGGGAAGCTGCTCTGTTCCCCCTCTTCCCAGCCTACAAATATATTTTTGGATGCCCCACCCCTCTGCCCAGCATCCAAAACAAGCATTTCCTCCCTCAGCTCTCTCCTGTAATATGGGGACTCACAGACAGCTTGAATTTGCCCTTTGGGCACTCAACTCCTAAAAGGTTTGCCAATGCTGGTTTATACCTAGCATCTGCCATACTGTTTTCTAGTTTTCCAAGCAGTTTTTTTTTATGGCAAATTATGAGTTCTTATCCCAAAAGCTGGGGTCTTTAGGTTTGTCAAACACTAGATTGCTAAGATGATTTACCCCCAATATTGTGTATCTAAATTACTCCATTGATCCACCATTCTATTCCTTAGCCACCACCAGCTTATTTTGATGATTACTGCTTTATAGTATATTTTGAGGTCTGATATGACTAGATCACTTTCCTTCACACTTTTTTCATTAATTCCCTTGATATTGTTTCCCCTTTGTTCTTCAAGATGAATTTTTATTATTTTTTTTTCTAGTTATGTGAAATAATTTTTTGGTGCTTTGATTGGTATGGTGCTGAATAAGTATATTAATTTAGGTAGAATTGTCATTTTTACTTAACTCAGCCTACTCATGAGCAATTAAGATTTTCCCATCTGTTTAAATCTTTTTTTTATTTGTGTGAAAAGTGATTTGTAATTGTGTTCATATAATTCCTGGGCTTGTATCAGCAAGTAGACTCCCCAGTACTTTATATTGTCTAGAGTTATTTTCAATGGAATTTCTCTTTCTATCTTTTGATGCTATACATTATTGGTAATATATAGAAATGCTGATGATTTATGTGGGTTTGTTTTGTATCTGCAACTTTGCTAAAGTCATTATTTTAACTAGTTTTTTAGTTGATTTTCTAGGATTCTCCAAATATACCATTATATCATCTGCTAAGAGTGATAGTTTAGTTTCCTCATTACCTACTTTAAGTCTACAGGATCATTTTACAATCCACCCAGCTACCCAGAGTCAGAAAGAGCTAGGTTTAAATCCCACTTCAGACATTTGCTAGCTATGTGACCCTGAGTGAATCATTGTACCTTGTTTGCCTTATTGATAAAATATGTGCAATGGATTTGATGACTTCTAACTTTCCTTCCAATTCTAAATTTATGATACTATTAAGCACCAAACAAAGTTTAAACTCAAGAAGTTTTGTTGTTATTTCGTCTGACTCTTTGTGACCCCCTTTTATGGCTTTTCTTGGCAAAGATAATAAAGTGGTTTGCCATTTGAAGACTGAAATGTGACTGATCTAAAAGATGATGTTTAAATGTTTTGTGGGCACAAGAAGGTTGCGGTATATGGTTAAGGAAGACCCCTAGGCAAGTTGTAACACAAGGGAAGTTATCCAAAGTACATATAACCAGCAAGAGGATGGATTTTTTGTACACATGGAGGAGGTGAAGGATAGGCAGCTAGGGTGTTTCAGGTACCTAACAAATGGGAAAAAAATTTTAAATTTAAAATTGATAGAAAACTTACAGAAAAGTCCTAAGTACATGAAGCATTTTTTTGATGGAGGTTTTATGAAAGAAAATAGACAAGGTCATATAGAATGGAAAGGATAGATGGATCAGAGGGAAGATTTTCAATGATGAGATTGTATATTCACTGGAGCAGATTCTCAAAGAATATGCTATAAAATTTTGGATATCATATAAATGAAGATTAATATTTATCAATGAATCAATAATTATTTGTATAACCATCACTATGTACCAGGCACTGTGCCAAGATCTGGGGTCTCAAAGAAAGGAAAAACCCTCAAAGAACTCACAATCTAAAGTAGGAGACAACATGAAAGTCTGCAAGAGCAAGAGATATATAGGATGATACATAATTGCAGAGGAAAGACACAAGTTCTTGTGCTGAGTGGGAAAGGTCTTTTGCAAAAGTTTGTACTTAAGGGAGAGTTTTCAAGGAGGTTACAGAAGCCAGGAGAGGAAAGGTGAAAGGAGAGAACTCTGGCATGGAGGACAGCCAAGGCAAAGGCCAAGATTGAGGAGATAGAGTATCATATGCCAGAAAGAGCAATCAAGGAGGCCAACATCACTGAATAATAGCATTTGTGGAGAAGAATAAAGGGCACTAAGACTGGTAAGGAGGGGATGTATTGTAAATAATTTTAATTTTGTTAAAATGTAGATTTTATTTAGCCAGCATTTGTAAAAAGGTAAGCTTAAACTCACAAAATAAACAACTGTTGTCTATTACACATACACACTAACTTAAAAGCTTAGACTTACAATGAACTGAACAAAAACATCTGTTTTAACAAATGGAAATTTTTTATAAATTAGTTTTCTGACTCTCATAATATTATCTGTGTCAGTGTTCTGTATGCCACAATTTCTCATGGAAAAGAATATTGAATCCATGAGTAAAAAAATTGTGAACTACTGATATACGGCCTTGTATCATTTTTTTGATTTGGATGGGGACAATCTTTAGAAGAACTTTAGGGGAATTTCCACAAAAGGCCTGACGTATCATTGGACAGGGCAGGGCAGGGCAGGGCCTGACATCATGATTCTGGGCAATGTTTGTGAGCATAGGGTGAAGTGAGTGAGGAGGAGGACCTTCTGTACTTTCAAAGGGGGAGAATAAGAGAGGGACAGATTTGATTCTTCCTGGTGGCTTAGTGAATTGTGTGGGAAACTGGAGGGACCATCAAGATTGTGGGTCATACAATGTGTCCTCTCCTGGAGATACACCAATGGAGCTCCTCTTGTCTTGATTTCTTAAAGGCTAGAATGCTCATATTTAGAAGAAACAGAGAATGAATGGAATGGGCCATGAAGGGAGAGGGGGAGGTGGAGAGAATGGAAAAAATAATGGCTTAAATCTGATGGTGTCTCAGGTGGCTTTCATATGGTTTCAATTTTTAAGGGTTTTTTGTTTTTTTTTTTTCCCTGTTAGGGACAAAGACAACATGGATAAAAAAAAATTGTCACTATGGTTGGATTCCTTACCTCTGACTGTCCTCCCTCCTCTGCTCCCCCCAATCTCCCATACACACAGTGCTTTTTTAAAAATTGTAGGTAGCTGGCAGAGTTTCTTTCTTTTGAACTCAATTGAGACAGATCTTTTTCAAAGCATGCTTGTAATACTCAGGTTCTTGGCTTTAGTGGGTCAGAGTAACTCTCCTGACTGATAAAAAAAAAAAAGAAAAAGAAAAAGGAGGAAGGCTGACTAAAGCCATCTTTATAAGCTGACATGGTGCCAACAGTTCCTTCAGGATGGTCTCTTTAGCCTTTTCTCTGAGCCCTAAGGATTTACATCATGGAGGTTGGCAGGGAAAAAAAAGTCTTACAAAGAAATGTTTAGTATTTGGCTTTCGACTCAAGAGTTTCTGGGAAAAATAAATAAACAATAGTGTTTATATCTGGCTGAATTTTCTTTTAAACAATTATCTTCCTTCCACAGTAGAGAGGGATTTTTAACTCTGTCTCTGATTATACTTTGATTATACCTCTATGTGAACCTGGGCGAGTAATTTTCCTTCTTTGGGTCTCAGTCTTCATTTTTGAACAATTAAAATGTTGGTCTAGATGTTCTCTAAGATTCTTTACAATCATATAACATTCTGATCTTTGAGTCTAAAGGTTAAATGATAAAAATCTTTAAAGACAAAAGTTCTTTCTAGTCTCCCCTCAAACAGCATTGCTTTTTTCCCTTTTATATATTGCTCTCTTTGTAAGGCCAAGATAATAATTCATAGAGTTGTTGGTTATTATCCTGGGTGTGATTTAACAGGTGCCAAGAGGGCCTGTTGTAATGGTGTTATTTTCAGTCATGTCCAACTCTTCATGACCTCATTTGGAGTTTTTTTGGCAAAGATACTGGAGTGGTTTGCCATTTCCTTCTCCAGCTAATTTTATATATGAGGAAACTGAGGCAAACAGGATTAATTATTTCCCCAGCGGAACACAGCTTGTAAATGTCAAGGCCAGATTTGAACTTGGGAAGATGAGTCCTCCTGACTTCAGACCTGGCACTTTATCCATTGTTCCAACTAGTTGCCCACCAAGAAGGTTTACCTTCCTCCAAATATTTTATCTGCTAGCCTGGCCCATTCCTAAAATGTTTCCATTACCAATTTTCTTCTTTGAGTTTCTCTAAGAGTGCTTTATGGAAGTATAAGTAAGGACTGTCATGGAGGTAACAAGGGGGTTCTTTCTGCCAGTCCCTTGGCATTTCTGTTCTAGTTCTCTAATGTACTTGTATGTAATATTATGAATTAAAGTTATTTGTGTTCATGTCTTATCCCCTTTTCTTGCTAGATAGGCAATTTCCAGAAGACAGGACTCTGTGTGAAATTTATACCTCTCACTCATCAACAACATTGTGTCTTGAACTCAGTGGACATTTATTAAATATTTGTTGAGTTGAATTCATACCTTAATTAATGGGAGGATTGGCCAATGATGACTCGGGCCTTAGAGCATATTTGTTCTTGCTCTTCCAGGTGGATTTTATAGAGCAGGCATATCTAGAGATTCTCCTGCCTGGTTCCAATTGAACAATAGGAATCTTACCTGTCTCCAGCCATGACATACTGTGTGATGACAAAAAAAAATCTAATTGCCTAGGGAGCTTTAAAGTCTAATGACTTTGGAGTTACTAGGCAATTACTTTTGACTACAAAAGGGACATTGGAGATCTTTCTGTTTTCATTTCTTGCAGTGAATGAATTTATACTGCTGGGAAGCTAGTCTTTACAAAGTCCCAGATTTTTTTTTATCTGCTCATAATATCTCATCTTTCTAATTTTCTCTATATCTTACAAATCCGAATCTTGGTTTTTTTTTGTCTTAACTGTGACCTTTTAGGCTTCACTCTTCTAGTCCTTAATTCATCTGGAGAAACTATTGGCATTCCCTTCCCTATTATGACCAAACTTTAGCTGGTCTACTTGTCCATTTTTCTGCTCTGATTTCTCTCTACAAAGCCAAGCTAGACAGAGAATAGGCTCTCTGCATCTTTCTATTGGATTTGATTCCTTAGATCGGTTTTTTTAAAGATGAAATTACAGAGTTCTTACTTCAATAAAAATCCCTACATTGGTTTGTTAAATATATAACACCTGTCCCTATTATGGGAAAGAGGGTACATTCCTGGGCTATGGGTCTTTGAACACAATAGAAACATTGACGTTTGAGGTATGGGAGTCAAGAAAATGGAGAACAGGCAAAAGTACTTAGGAGCTTAGTTGTGTGACCCTGGGCAAGTCACTTAACCCTCATTGTCCAGCCTTTACTGCCTCTCTGCTTTGGAACCAATACATAATATTGATTTTAAGACAGAAGGCAAGGGTTTAAAAAATAATTCAGGAGAAGAAGGTCAACTTTTCTTTGTAATACATATGATTCTCTTTGGGATGCCATGTCCATCTCCCCACAGGTGGCACATTGTTTCTGTGCAAGGGATCCTGGATCCACCATATGACTAGCATTCTCATGCATCTCTCATGCTTCCAAAAATTGCTCCCTTGGTGTTGCTCATGAACGAGACATTCGCTTTCCTTCACACTACCCTAGTAGAACTTTTCCATGGTGTTTCCTTCATTTAGTTTCTCTTTTGAAAAGCAAGCTTAGAAACTACCCTAAGAAGTCAGGATAACTTGTGAGCAACACTCTAGATGTAAAGTAATAAGGATTTTGTTGGTGGAAGAATGCTAAAAATGAGCTAAGGAGAATTATGTGGATGCTAGGAGTATTAAGGACTTTACTTCTCATTTTATTTACAGTTTGTTTCATTTTGAGGGAAGTCTTTCTGAGATCACTTCTCCAAATTGTATACATACTCAGAGGGTGACCTCCCCAGAGGATGGCTACATGATATCCTGGAAAGGTTGTATTTTTTTCTAGTATTATCTTTGATGAGCTCCCATCTGCTTTTCTCCCTGTTATTAATTAGCCAGCAGAATTCTGTTAGCTTTTAGAGATGATGTTTACTATAAAGACTGAGCAAGGAGAAGCAAATGAAGCACTTTAAACACTTAGTATATGCCAGGCATTGTGATAAGTTCTAGGAATAAAAATATAAGCAATCAAAACTGTCCCTTCCTTTAAGGAGCTTACATTCCAATGGAGTTAGATAAACATAACTTTGGAAAGCTGAGGGGGGAAAATGTGCCCATGTGGGGAAAGAATGGGAGGCAAGGAGGCAGATGCTAGAGAGAATATGGATGTGAGCCAGAAGAAACATGGTGGGCATCTTTCCTAAAATGATAGTCTTCAGAGAGAGCCAAAATGAAAAATGGAGGGCTTCAGGGTGGGGGTCCTGAAGGTGGCAATTATGTAAGTGATAAGGAAGAAAATTCCAGAAAAAGTCTATGTATGGGTGAGGTAAAGCGTGGTTGGGACTCTTCTGAAAAGGGTGTTCTAGAAAGGAAGTTTGTCAGTATGCTGAACCTTGTTGTTTCTATTAATATATCTTGTATCTTCTTTTTCTGGTTTCTTTTTATACAGTTATAGTCTTAGTTCAGGCCCTTATCACCTCTCACCTGTATTATTTTGACAGTCTCCTGATTAGTCTCAGCCTCAATTTCCTCCTCACTCCATGTCATTCTATATATTTCTGCCAAAAGAAATGTTCCCTATGTAGAGATGCAATCATATCATTTCTCAATCCATCAAACTTCAATGACTTCATATTACCTCTAGAATAAAATATCTACTCTTCTATGTAGAATATGTGTGTATAATGTATAAATATATACATATTTATAAAATACTATACAAAGAAAACAAACTATATAGAAAACAAAACTCTACAAGTTTTATTGACACGAAAATTCATTTTCATTGAAAAGTGTTAACAAGAACAGAAAAGGGCATGAAACAGCAGTGTACCATAGTAGTGTTTGGTGGGGAGGTTGGATTTTCAGTTTTTCTGGAATTGAGAGTTTAGTATTTTATAGTCACACAAATATTTTTAAAAGGTCATCTAAAATTCATATCTATACTGATACCCACTAAGATTAAAAAAAAGAAGTGCCAGAAAAAAAAAAGACATAGAGTTGGAGAAGGAAGAGGGAAACAAAAAGAAGAGACAACTGGTAGCACAGTAGATACTGTTAGGAAGACTTGAGTTCAAATTTGACTTCAGACAATTCCTAGCTGTGTGACCTTGGGTAAGTCACTTAACAATGTCTTTGTCTGCTTCAGTTATCAACTGTAAAAAGGGCAACAATACCACCAACTTCATGGTATTGTTGTGAGGATCAAATAAGATTGTATTTGTAGAGTACTTAGTCTAGCACCTGACACATAGTCAGCATTATTCCCACTTATTCTCTTCTTCCCTATCTCTTTTTCCCTTTTTCCCCACAATCAGACAGGGACCCTCTATGCAACCTTCCTACTCGTAGGATCACCAATAGGGCAAAAGATTCCATTCTGCTACCAATGGGTAGGAGGAAACAGGTAGCCCCCAAACAAGGACAAGGGAGCTGTATCCTTCTCCCCTGGCCCTATAATTTACACGTGGGGATGTCTTCTAGGTTCATTGAATCTGGCTTTGCATTTTAGTAAGTGAGGAATAGGGTTTAAACACACACACACACATACACATATACACAGCAACTAACTTCTCATTATCATGCTCAAATTCCCTGAACTGGGTTGGGGGTGGAAGGAGGGAAGTGAACCTAGACCTTCCCCAAACCCTTCAGAAATGATACAGAAATCTGAGAACCCAAGAATCACATTCCCCATACTTTCTTGCCGATTTTAATATTTCTCCAAGTAGGTTTATTGCTGGAAATCCCAACTTTCACTGATGAGCATAAGTATGTTAAAGTTAAAATAAAGGATCTTCCTTCCCAAGACCAAAAGGAGAATTTGAGTTCTTTTACATCCTAACAACAAATTACTTGACCTTTCTTTACTATCCTTTGTTTCCCCAACAAAATTTAGTTTTCAAAATCGTTGGAAACATGACTGCTTTAGCCCCCCACCAAAATAATCCATATTAAAGGGAGGGGGCTAAACCAGGCTAAAGGTACAAGGTGAGAGACAAAGTTTGGGTGACCACCCTACACAGAAGGCAGGAGCAATATCGATTAAAGATTCTTATCTTGGCCAACCCCCGACAAGGAGAGAACAAATAGAAAATACATGTTTTTTAAAAAGCATTAGCAACTTCAGGCCAACCACTTTATGAACATTCTTCCTGTTGGAAGGATGAAGTTGACTGTCTTTTCACTTGACTACCTTCCTCTTCCACACTCTCCCAATTCACTCTCCTCTCTCCAAGGACTTTCTCCTGATAGAACAACTCAGCTCTCTGTCAAGCAACTCCTTAAGCTGCCAATACATCCATGAAAGGTAAACATATGGAGGCAGCTAGTTGGCTCAGTGGATTGGTAGCCAAGCCTAAATATAATAGGTCCTGGGTTCAAATCTGGCCTCACAAACTTCCAAGCTTTATGAATTTGAGCAAGTCCCTTAACCCTCATTGCTAGCTCTCACTGTTTGTTTGCCTTAGAACCAATACACCATATTGTTTCTAAGATGGAAGGTAAGGATTTTTTTTAAAGGAAGGTAGATACTCAAAAATGGGAGGCAGAGATGAATTAGTCAAAAGTTCTTACATTGTCCTTGTCTTAGAGATGTGAAGAGAAAGGTCTCCTAATCTGAAGAATCCAGAAGATTCTATATCTACATATACATATATCTACATACATATACCCATACATATCTACCACATCTAGTTGAAATATAAGTTTATAGCCTTGAGCAAGACTAGCTCTTTTGGGAAACTCTACAAGGCTTGTAGTTGGATCCTTTAATAGGTTGTTTCCCTTCTTAGCCTCCAAACAGCTGGCATTATAAGGTCCTTTACTATTGGCAATGTTAGGAAGTGCTTCCTAGGATAATTTTACCAATGGAATCTCCCAATGGTCTTGAAATGACAGGTTCTATAAAAGGCAAACAGAGTTCTCCTTTGCTTAGCTTTTAAAGCCCTTCACAATCTGACCCTAGACTACTTTCCATTCTCAAAGGACATTATTTCTTTTCCCCTACTCTATACTTGAACCAATCTGACTTTTTCCTCTGATCTTGACACATGACATTTATTATCCCATCTCCAAGTTTTTGCTGTGATTGTTCCCTATGCTGTAAATGTTCTACCTCCTCGCCTCTGCCTCGTAAAATCCCTCTCTTCCTTCAAGACACAGATGTGAAGCCTTTCCTTATCCTTTCAATTACTTCTACCCTTCCTCTCAAATTAAACTGTATTCAACTGTTTTTCATTTATTATCTTTATTATTCACTTATTCTACATAGGCTTATATGATATTTATTATTATTTATGTATATGCTTATATGATCTTGTCTTTGTCTTCTGGATAAAATCTAAACTCCTTTTGAGTAGGGATTGTTTTCTTCTTTGTATTTGTATCACCAGTATCTAGTTAAGCACCTCACATACTGTAAGTGCTTTGTAAATGCTTTTTGAATAATTGATTATCACATTTCTACATGGACAAACCATAGTAGAGTCCAAACATTAGCAAATCACACATATTTTGGACAAAGCAATTGATAAAAATCAACTACTCTAGTCTTCTCTAAAGTTCTCTCTTAATGCCTCAGTGGACTTGGAAATAAAAACTATGATAGTGGAGGGTAAGTTTTGACAGGTTCCACTATACTGGAATAGCTTCAAATATGTTCATGAATACAGACTCCAATGGCTCCTTGGTGACACACTCTCTTGTCTGAGAACCAAACTAGCTACATATGGAGACATTTATCAACCATACATTGGCCATAATGGGCTATAATTTTTTTATCATAAAAATTCCAAAAAGATGTTTATTAACATCCAACAGCTCAGGTCAGTGTTCTTACTATATCCACAGAAGTGGGTTTGGTGGGGAAGAGAACAAATTCTGTTTAGGAGACTTTGGGTTGATGATGCCTAGAAGATATCCAGTTTGAAATGTCCAATAGGCAGTTGATGAATGGGAGAGACTAAAATTGGAAAGATATGGAAGTCATCCATGTAGAGAGGGTAATTAAATCTATAATATCTAGTGAAACCCAGGAGACCATGTAGAGAACTAAGAAGGCTCAGGACAGAACCATAGGGTACATTTTTGTATTCTGGGTGTTTATATTGAAATGAGCTCCCAAAAAGGTTGGAGGAGAGCAGTTGTATGAAGAAAACCCAAGGAAGTTCAAGTAGAGCCAACTGAGTAAAGGCTATTAGATTTTTACGGTTAATAGGTTATTGGTAACCCTGGAGGTAATAAATGGAATTGAGTGATAAAATCAGAAGGCAGGTTACAGGAGATTGAGAGGTAAGAAAATGGAGGGTTTGGGTTTTTTTTTTCTGTCAGAATGCCTACTATGAGAGTAGTATGGAGAGGAAGTTGGGAAAAGAGAACAAATTGCTACATGTCAGGTATAGACTATTATATATATATATATATATATATATATATACAGGTATAGACATTTCCTTATATCAGGATTATTGCAATAGCCTGCTATTAGTCTCCCTGTGTCACATCTCTCCTCATCTAATCATCCTCTGCTTCACCCAGTTTGCCTCAATTTACTTATCTGTAAAGTGAGCTGGAGCAAGAAATGGAAAACCACTCCAGCATCTTTGCCATGAAAAACAACTGAAGCTAGATGACACAGTGGTAGAACACTGAACCTGGAGTTAGGAAGACCTGGGTTTGAATCCAGCCTCATTCACTAGCTGATAATCACTTAACCTGTGTTTGCCTCAGTTTCCTTAATTATGAAATGGGAATAATAATAGCATCTACCTCACAGGGCTGTTGTGAGGTAAGATACTTAACAAATAGTGTCTGGCACATGGTAGATATTATATAAATGCTTATTTCCTCTCTCCCTTCCCCCAGTGAGATTGGCTTTCTTCTTGTTCCTCAAACAAGGTGCTTCATGTCTTGACTCCAAGTGTTTTTATGCTATGCTCTCTCTCTCTCAACTCTACCTTTTGGCCTTCCTCATGTCCTAGCTGAAACCTATAGGATGACCTTCTTTGACCCCCTAATCCTAAGGCATTCCCTCTATTGATCATTTATCCTATTTATCTCTTACTTACATAGTTGTTTGCATGTTGTCTCCCCATTAGATTGTGAGCTGCTTAAGGGCAGGGACTGACTTGACTTTTTTTACATTCCCAGCACAGTCCTGGAACACAGTTGGTCTTTAATGTTTATTGACTGACTGACTATATGTAGGACATGAAGCCAGGCACTGAATATACAAATTTTAAAATGAAATAGTCTTAACCCTCAAAGAGCTCATTTTATTGGTGGAAACAACTCAACTACTCCAATGGATTCATGGCCTCATCAATTTAAAACTTATGTCCAAAGATAAGAACTGAAATTAATCTGTGTCTGCCAATTCAATGTGACTCTTGTCCATGCCATCCCATAAGTTTTTCATTGCTTATAATTTTAAGACAGAGGGTTCACCCAGCATCCTCTGGACCTTTCTCACTTACTCCTGACAGTGGGAAGATATCAGTGGTAAATTCTGGCTGTCATCCTTCATCCCTGACACAAACTCTCTTCCTAGAATACATGTCTTTTATAACATCCAACATACAAAGTACAAGTTGAGGACAGAATTCCTGTGGGTGATGTGGTTCTTCAGATATTCCTTTCTGCAAGTAGCATTATTATGGTTGCTTCACATTCTAGAACATTGAAGAGCTTTTTGGAAGAGGTCCATGATTACCCAAAAGAATTTGATCTGATCATCTATATAAGAAAGACTAAGTGGATAAAAGTGTCTATGCTCAATTCCAACATGCATTTGGATAGAAAATTCATAGGATTTGTCTATTGGTATGTATATTTGAGACAGACAATACAAATGGACAAGTTGAGCCTACAGTTGAACAGAAAAAGTAGAATGAACTGGATTTCCTTTTGAAAATTGCAAAGTACTTTTAATGACCCTATGATCCAGCAAAAAAAAGCCTTTCTTTTTGATACCAACATTCTAGAGGTATTGCCATATGACAGTGAGAAATGGAATATAACATTCTCCACAAAATTAAAAGTGAATATCACACAGAGCACAAAAGAAAGGAATAAAATGGGCTTGAGTCTGTTGAAATATAGAACCAATTACAAACTTCAAAGAAGTTCAAGAATAAAAGATGTAATGGGTTAGGTGGGAGGTAACATATCCACAAATAAGAATTATTCAAATTAAGTTGAGGGGAAGAGTATGAGTCTAGTCCAATCTTTTTCTGGGAATTTGACTGTAAAAAGGAGTGTAAATGTAGATAGATACATAGATAGATAGATAGATAGATAGATAGACAGATAGATATTTATCCATTCAGATAGTATATAAATTTATTATTTATGTACATATTTCTCTATAAGAGATTAAGAGCATGATAGGGTCGAGTTTCATGAAAGCTTGTTAAGGATGGCAGAAACATGGGCATGTTTTTAGGCAAACAGGGAAGGAGTTAGTAGCTGGGGAGAGGGGAGATTAGAATGGGAAGGGTAGCCTAAGGGACAGGCCCCCAGAGGATTTGTGAGATAATAAGATTAAGGGCAAGGCAGAAACACTACATCTTTATCAGAGACTGAAGTACAAGATGAGAGAAAAGAGGGTATGATGTTGAGGGGTTTTGAGGCATGGCAATAGGAGAAAAGAAAAAGTTTATGTTACTTGACCTTTATTTCCTCAGTAATATGGGAGATAAGATGCTCATTTTCCTTTTAAATAAAAAAAAAAAAACAGAAACCTTTACCTTCCATCTTAGAGTTAATGCTTTATATTGGTTCCAAGGCAGAGGAAGAAGGGCAGGGCAATGGAGGTTAAGTGACTTTCCCAGGGTCACACAGCTAGGAAGTATCTGAGGCCAGTTTTTAACCCAAGACCTCCTGTCCCTCACCTTGGCTCTCAATTCACTGGTCCATCGGCCCCTGTTCCCAGAGGACCTATCTTAAGGATGAGAATGATGAAGGTAGCCCAGGTCTAAGAATCATCAGAGACAAGAGAAGTTTGGAATAGTATTTTTGGAGAATGCAATAAAGAAATAATAAATCCTGTTTTTAAAATGCTGTTGGGCAATCCTGATAGGGAATAGGCAAAATGATTCTAGAATTCAGGAGAAAGAATAGAGTTGGAATATAGATTTGAGTCAGCTACGTGGAGATATTCATTGAAGTTGTAGAAGTTGGTGAGGGGAAAGAGGTGGAGGGATGGGGAAAGAGATAGAGAGAGAGACAGACAGAGGAGGGAGAGGGAAAGGAAGAGAGAGAGAGAGAGAGAGAGAGAGAGAGAGAGAGAGAGAGAGAGAGAGAGAGAGAGAGAGAGAGAGAGAGAGAGAGAGCCATGGAACTTGTGAAATATTGCAATGATTTCTAAACAGTTTACTATAACTGGTACCTGCCATGTGACTTCCTCGGGAGAGGGAACAAATCCATTAACAATTAAGATCCTGCAGTGACACCTCCAGCATCGACATGGTCAATCTACCACAATAGCTTGAAGGTCAAATGTTCTGTATCTTCAGGTGCTGGGGTCATTTGAAGGTTAAACACCCAGTCTAACTTCCCCCTTGTCACAGGATTCTGCACTTCCTTCCCAAGACAGGACCCAGGGAGGATTTTTATCTGTACTTTCAACAAACATTTACTGAATGTCTAATATGTGACAGGCCCTGTGAAAGGCATAGTGAAGGATAAAAGGATGAATAAGACATAGTCTTTTCCCCTTACAAATTTATGATCTCATTGGAGAGATGATCTGTTGCACAAATTAAAAAATTATAGAAATGTCAGAAATGGAAGGGCTTTAAGGATTATTTTGTTCAAACCATAAGATTTACAACATAGGAAATTTTAGAGGTGCAATGATTTTTTTTAAGTTACAGAGCTTGTTAGTGGTATCCCCAGGACTAGACCTCAGGTTATCTCACTCAGGATTTTGCTTTCTCTTTCTAATTCTAATAGGAGCTCAGCAGAAAGATCACTGTCAACAGTTGAGGTAATCAGGGAAGATTTCATGGAGGAAATGGCATTTAAATTAGGTCTGGATGGATGGGTAGAATTATAATAGAAAGAAACAAGGTAGGGCATTCCAGGTGAAGGGAACAATACAAGCAAAAGTGTGGGAGTGAAAAAATTAATAATCTTGAATCCTTGATCAACTCCTTGTCCATCAAACCATGTCATCAGTAGGACTAGGTCCATTACAAAGGCATGTGACCTTATTTCACCTGCTGCCGAGAAATACTTGTACTTAAATGTCTTGTATCTGGACTCTGCCCTCATCACTGCATTGATGCTCTTCTCTTAAAGGTTGCTAATAGTCTCAATAGTAAATACAATAGCCTTTTCTCCTTGAACTTTCTGCAATATTTGAGACTGTTGACCATACAGCTGTCTTGTACACTCTTTTCTCCCCTTGATTTTTCAGCATTTAGCATAGTGCCTGTTATATAAGAGTTGCTTGATAAATGTTTATTGTATTGTACTATATTGTATCATTTTATTGGTTTTGGTGACTCTGCTCTTTCCAGGTTCACTTTCTACCCATTAGATTGTAAGCTCCTCAAGAACAAGGATTGTCTTTTCTCCCCTCTTATTTTCATCCTCAGCACTTAGCATGGTGCCTGACACATTGAAAACACTTAATAAATGTTTATTGATTTTTATACACTACCCATTTAACTACTCTTTATCAATCTCCTTTAGCAATTTTTTCCTGCCCCTAATATAGGTTTAACCCCAGAGACTTTTCTTTAGCCCACTTCTCTTTTCTAATGCTCTCTCTTGTTAAACCTATTTCCTCTCTTGGTTTTAATGATCACATTTCTAATTCATTTTGGGGAAGAATGGCCTATGCTCATTCCTTCTACATTTTCAACAACTCCTTCCCTTTCATTCTCTTCAGTGTAGCTTCTATCATCTGAATCACCTGGAATTAAATTCTCAGCTTCTTCTTCCTCTCTTGCCTCTTATTTTGTTGTTAAATCATGCATCCATCCTCTTCTCTGCATTCACATGGACACACCTTAGTTCAATTATTATGAGCCTCCTAACTGGTCTCTGATCCTCTAGTTTTTTCCTCTCTTCCATTTCATTCAAGTTGCTGGCTGTATTTGTAATTACATATTAATTTTGAATTTTAGAGGCTCCTTTGGTCTTTTTTGCAATTCCACCTTCTGAATAACTTTGCTTTGCTCCAGAGTTGAAAGCCCCTCCTCGCCCAGATGGCATATACCAGATTTTAGCAACTAAAATTGGCCTGGCTGCATCAATTGTCTGAGACACGGATTTCTCTAGGGTCACCTATTATGTCTTTTTTGTTATCCCTTTAATGCCTTCTTCATCACATCTTAGTAGGTCTGAGCCATTTGCATTCATAACTACTTTGGGAAATGGGTCATTGTACTTGCTAAAAATGCTCTCATCCTTTAACTGTTCCTGTCAAGTAATTACATCATTTCTTCTCCAACATGTCCCAGAAAACTCTTCATCATTCAAGAATTCACACCTTAGAGATACTCCCAATGCTTGGGGTTCCTCCTTCTGATTGGATAGTGCCTCCCAGAACCTCTGTTTAAAGAAGGTGCCTATACCAGTTATCTCTTCATTTCTCACCAAGCTGCAATCTGGACTCCATCATGAATCCTTTTCAAATATTTCCCTTCTTTCCTCCCCACTTTCAGCTTCCTTTTGTGTGTTTTCTCTACCCAATAGAACATAAGTTCCTTGAGGACAGAGATTGTCTTTCTTGTATTTATATTTCCAGTACCTTACTCACTTAGTAAATGATCAGCAAATTAAGCACTTAGTAAATACCATAGGCTCTTGGCTGCTCACATTTAACTTCTCCCCTCTATATTCACCTGAATAGTAGATTTTCTTTTCTTATAGTTTTCTTTTTTTAACCCCCATCTTCCATCTTAGAAACAATACTTTCTATTGGTTCTAAGGCAGAAGGAGGGGTAAGGGGTTGGCAATGAAATATGAGGCTATATTTGAACTCAGGACCTTCTGTCTCTAGATCTAGCTACCCCTTGAACAGTGAATTTTCATGTTGGTTTCTCATTTAAAGATCTCATCACATCCTACTCAGAAAATGTCAATGGCTTCCTATTACTTATGGATTAAAAGACAAACCCCTTAGCCTGACATTGAAGGCTTTTTGAAGTCTGATCCCAACCTAATTTTCCAGCCTTATTTCACACTGCTTCCTTTTGTGGACTCTATATTTCATACAAACTAGATTGCTATCTGTTCTCTAAACTTGACATGCTGTCTCTGGGCATTTGCTTACATTTTCCCTAATGCTTGGAATTTACTCTCTCCTCACATCCCCCCTTTGGAATTTTTCTTTTCCTTCAGTGCTCAAGTGATATGCCAGTTCTCCCACAAAGCCTTCTATGGGCACATTAGTTGAAAGTAAACACTTTAGTCTTTTGGGTAGATTTTTGCTTTGTGCACTGACCCTCCCCACCATCATTCTCTGCCTTGTATTATACTCACCTATGTCAGGTCTCGATAATAGAATGCTAACTTCTTGAAGTCAGGGATTATCTATTTAAAACAACAACAATTTATAGACAGTTTGGTGTACTGAAAAGAGTGCTGACCTTGGTACTGGAAGAAATGGGCTCCATGCTGGTTTTTCTTTGTGCTAATTTTGTGATCTTGGGGGACTTAAATTCTTTCCTTGAAGCTTACTTTCCTCATCTATGAAAATGGAGGTGGGTGGCTTGTACTAGATTACTTCTAAGCCCTATTCTGGCTCCAAAGCTATGATCTCATCATGATTCTCTAGTACTTTGCACATAATAACTTCCCAATGAATGCTTGTTTCATCATTTTTCTTTTGGCCTTAGATATGTGATTTCATTGTTGAAGAAAATTTCAGTGGTATGGGGACACCCTTCCCATGTGCAAGTCTGCAATGATTAACTTTTGCCTATCACTTTTTCATATCTATATCTATATCTATATCTATATCTATATCTATATCTATATCTATATCTATATCTATATCTATATCTATATCTATATACACATATATATTCTGCAGTTTATTTCTCTATTTCAATATACATACATGCCCCATACATACATGTATACATGTACATGTAAACACAATTACTACATGTATACAAATGCCCACACATGTGTATATATGTGCATTCATATGTGTGCATGTGTGTATGTTTATGTTTGTATATCTGCATTTGTATACAGACCTACATACACACACATAAATATATCTACATAGAAAACACACATTAAACCCAGTGCTTTAGGCACTTAATAAAAAAATTAATGAATAAATTAATCAATCAGAAAATACCATTGACTCTTGGTTGATCATATTTAATTTGTCCCCTATAGATCCACCTGAAAAGTGTATTTTCATGGTGGTGTGCATGCATGTTTGTGTGTGTATGTGTATGTATGTATGTGAAAATCTTTAAAGACATATGAAGAGTCAATTGTTACATTTTTAGTGTGAGTATTTACCCTCATAAATTGCTATAAATAAGGACTTAATTTATTGTTTAGACTTAATAAGGTGATATAAGAAATGTTCATCACATATATATTCATATACAATATACACACATATTTTACATATGAAATATGCATGAGCTTCACAACATGCAAACATGTCTATAATGCATGAAGTCTGTCTACATGAACTACATATACATGTGTATATATGTGTTTATATAGATGTGTGTGTGTGTGTGTGTGTGTGTGTGTGTGTGTGTGTGTGTGTGTGTAATGACTGGTCAATGCAGATGGTGCTTGCTCTGAAACTTACAGTCCTGGTGATTTTGAGGTCCAGCTTTCATCCACTCTGATTCTTTTCCTGTTTACTTATAAGATTTCTTGAGTCATTTGGAGGTTAAGTGACTTGCTCATAGTCACACAGCTAGTAAGTGTCAGAAATAGGACTTGAACTCGGGTTTTTCTGACTTTAACTCCAATACTCTGGCTACTACTTCACGGCTTCTAGTTCTCACCAAATGAATGGATGATTTTTAAAGAATTTTAGAGTTTAGGGAATGGAGCCAAGATGGCAACTGAGTAGCAGCAAAAGCTGAAACCATTTTGATAATGCTTCCAATCTTTAGAAAGTGCCTCTAAACAACAGGAGTCAAAAACCAAAAGCACGATCAAGAGAGTGAGCTCTCTTAATGAATACAACTTGAAAGGTAGGTAGAAAGAATTGATTTTCATGGGATAAGCAGGAACCAGAAGCAAAATTGCACACATAGGAGGGCTAGCCACACCCCCACCCCCATAGATTCCAAACTTGGGCATAAGCCAACTTCAAGATCCTGGAACCTGGGCTACAAAGAACACCTCAGATCCACCCTTTGATGTCCTAGATCCTAGTGCCAGCTCTCAGTGAGCCCTGGAAGTCCATAGAACTTGGGCCTTTCAAGTTTGCATTGCTGTAGTGAAGACCTAGCCCCAGGGTAAAATAGCTCACAGTGCCTAGCCCTACAAGCCAGTGGCAGAGGAGACAGAATCATTAACTTTCAGAATTCCCAGTCAAAAAAAAAGGCTGGGAAAATGAGCAAACAGCAAAAGAAACTCCTAGCCCTAGAAAATTTCTACAGTTACAAAAGGCAAAACACAGCATCAGTAGGATACAGTGAGATCCAAGCAACCATATGTAAAATGTCAAAGAAAAATGGAAATTGATCCCAAGCTCTGGAAGAACTCAAAAAGGAAATACAAAATCAAATAAGACAAATTGAAGAAAAATGGGGAATAGAAATAAAAGTAATGCAAAGAGAAAATAACAGCTTAAAAAGCAAAATTGGTCAACTGGAAAAGGAGGAAACAAAAATTGAGTAAATAAAAGTGTTGTTTAAAAATCAGAATTGACTTATTGGGAAAAGAGGCAAAAAAAAGTCCAATGAAGAAAAGAGTTCCATGAAAAGTAGAATGGAACAAATGGAAAAGGAGGATCAAAAAATCATGGCAGAAATTCAGTCTTTAAAAATGAGAATCGGATCTTGGGAGACTTCCGGTTAAGATGGCGGCTTAGAGAAAGCTCAAGTTCAGATCTCCGGAAAACCCTTCCCGACCGATCTCAAAATATAAGCTCCTAAGGCGCCGAAATTCAAAACGATCAACAGCACAGACCCTGGGAACCCTCCTCCTGGACCTGGACCCGGTTCAAAAGGTACGGCTCCCCTCAAAAGCCAGAACCCGAGATCACTCGGACCTCAGGGGTAGGAGCGCAGAGTCCAAGGCTCCCGGAAGCCGCAGCCCGCCGGGCTCAGAGAGCAGAACCCTCAGGGCCTTCTACCCTACCCGAGTCCCAGTGAAAGTTACTGCCTGGGGCTCCCGCTGCAGAGAGCTGGTCGAAACAAGAGCAACCCTCAGGGCGGGCAAGACAGCCTCACGGGCTGGATCCTGCTATCCAAGTCTCAGTGAAAGTCCTTGCTCTCGGAGCTTGGGTTAGCTGCAGCCCATCCCCCCGCAGGCCGAACGAAACAGCCTCACGGCCAGCGATTCTGAAGGCAACTTCCTGAAAGCAACGTGGTCCGACCCTTCCATTCCAGTTCGAGTGAGGCATATTCAGTTTAACCCAGGGAAAGTCATAGAACCATCTGCCCAGGACTAAAGCCTCTGAACACCAGACAGAGACAAGAAAAGCCAATCCTCCACATTCAGAGATGGAAAACTCCACAGAAGCACAGAAGCCCCAAAATACCAAGAAAAATAAGAAGAAAGGGGCGACTTTGGACACATTCTATGGAGCCAAAATACAAAATACAGAGCAGATAGAAGATAATATAAAAGAAAATGCTCCAAAACCTTCCAAAGGAAATGGAAACTCTCCACAAACCTATGAAGAATTTGAAACAGAAATGACCAAAAAGATGGAAGCCTTCTGGGAGGAAAAGTTGGAAATAATGCAAAAGAAATTCACGCATCTACAAAACCGGTATGATGAAACTGAAAAGGAAAACCAGGCTTTAAAGGCCAGAATCAGGCAGCTGGAAGACAACGATCGTGTAAAAGAGCAAGAATTAATAAAGCAAAGCCAAAATACCAAGAAATTAGAAGAGAACATAAAATATCTCACCGACAAGGTGATAGATCTGGAAAATAGGGGGAGAAGGGATAATTTAAGAATAATTGGACTCCCAGAAAAGCCAGAAATAAACACCAAACTCGACATGGTGATACAAGATATAATCAAAGAAAATTGCCCAGAGATTCTAGAACAAGGGGGCAATACAGCCACTGACAGAGCTCACAGAACACCTTCTACACTAAACCCCCAAAAGACAACTCCCAGGAATGTAATTGCCAAATTCCAAAGCTATCAAACAAAAGAAAAAATCCTACAGGAAGCCAGAAAAAGACAATTTAGATATAAAGGAATGCCAATCAGGGTCACACAAGACCTTGCAAGTTCTACTCTGAATGATCGTAAGGCATGGAACATGATCTTCAGAAAGGCAAGAGAGCTGGGTCTCCAACCAAGAATCAGCTACCCAGCAAAACTGACTATATACTTCCAAGGGAAAGTATGGGCATTCAACAAAATAGAAGACTTCCAACTTTTTGCAAAGAAAAGACCAGAGCTCTGTGGAAAGTTTGATACCGAAAATCAAAGAGCAAGGAATACCTGAAAAGGTAAATATTAAGGAAAGGGGAAAATGTTATCTTCTTCTTTTACTCAAACTCTCTTCTATAAGGACTACATTTATATCAACCTATGTATACTAATATGTGGGGAAAATGTAATGTATAAATAGGGGGTAAAGAAAGACCAAATAGAATAATCAATCTCACACAAAGATTCATATGGGAAGGGGAGGGGAAGAAAACTCCTATAAGAAGGAGAGGAAGAGAGGGGGGGGGGTTTACTTAAACCTCAATCTCAGGGAAATCAACTCTGAGAGGGAAAAACATCCAGATCCATTGGGATCTTGAATTCTATCTTACCCAACAAGGGTAAGGAGAAGGGAAAACCAAGGGGGGGAGGGGGAGAGGGAGAACAAAAAGGGAGGGAAAGAGAGGGGGGAGGGGGAGGGAACAAAAAGGGAGGGACTAAAAAGGGAAACATCAAGGGAGGGGACAAGGGGACTGTTTCAAAGTAAATCACTGGACTAAAAGGTAGAGCCGAAGAAGAAAAGGTTAGAATTAGGGAAGGCAATCAAAATGCCAGGGAGTCCACAAATGACAATCATAACTTTGAACGTGAATGGGATGAACTCACCCATAAAACGTAGACGAATAGCAGAATGGATTAGAATCCAAAACCCTACCATATGTTGTCTTCAAGAAACACACATGAGGCGGGTTGACACCCACAAGGTCAGAATTAAAGGATGGAGTAAGACCTTCTGGGCTTCAACTGATAGAAAGAAGGCAGGAGTGGTAATCATGATATCTGATAAAGCCAATGCAAAAATAGACCTGATCAAAAGGGATAGGGAAGGTAATTATATTTTGTTAAAAGGGACTATAGACAATGAGGAAATATCATTAATCAATATGTATGCACCAAATAATATAGCACCCAAATTTCTAATGGAGAAACTAGGAGAATTGAAGGAAGAAATAGACAATAAAACCATACTAGTGGGAGACTTAAACCAACCATTATCAAATTTAGATAAATCAAATCAAAAAATAAATAAGAAAGAGGTAAAAGAAGTGAATGAAATCTTAGAAAAATTAGAATTAATAGACATATGGAGAAAAATAAATAGGGATAAAGAGGAATACACCTTCTTCTCAGCACCACATGGCACATTCACAAAAATTGACCATACATTAGGTCACAGAAACATAGCACACAAATGCAGAAAAGCAGAAATAATGAATGCAGCCTTCTCAGATCACAAGGCAATAAAAATAATGATTAGTAATGGTACATGGAAAACCAAATCTAAAACCAATTGGAAAGTAAACAATATGATACTCCAAAACCGTTTAGTTAAAGAAGAAATCATAGAAACAATTAATAATTTCATCGAGGAAAATGACAATGGCGAAACATCCTTTCAAACCTTTTGGGATGCAGCCAAAGCAGTAATCAGAGGTAAATTCATATCCCTGAATGCTTATATTAACAAACAAGGGAGAGCAGAGATCAATCAATTGGAAATGCAAATGAAAAAACTGGAAAGCGATCAAATTAAAAACCCCCAGCAGAAAACCAAATTAGAAATCCTAAAAATTAAGGGAGAAATTAATAAAATCGAAAGTGATAGAACTATTGATTTAATAAATGAGACAAGAAGCTGGTACTTTGAAAAAACAAACAAAATAGACAAGGTACTGGTCAATCTAATTAAAAAAAGGAAGGAAGAAAAGCAAATTCACAGCATTAAAGATGAAAAGGGGGACAGCACCTCTGATGAAGAGGAAATTAAGGCAATCATTAGAAATTACTTTGCCCAATTATATAGCAATAAATACACCAATTTAGGAGAAAGGGATGAATATATACAAAAATACAAACTGCCTAGACTAACAGAAGAGGAAATAGAATTCCTAAATAATCCCATATCAGAAATTGAAATCCAACAAGCCATCAAAGAACTTCCTAAGAAAAAATCCCCAGGGCCTGATGGATTCACCTGTGAATTCTATCAAACATTCAGAGAACAGTTAATCCCAATACTACACAAACTATTTGACATAATAAGCAAAGAGGGAGTTCTACCAAACTCCTTTTACGACACAAACATGGTACTGATTCCAAAACCAGGCAGGTCAAAAACAGAGAAAGAAAACTATAGACCAATCTCCCTAATGAATATAGATGCAAAAATCTTAAATAGGATACTAGCAAAAAGACTCCAGCAAGTGATCAGAAGGATCATTCACCATGATCAAGTAGGATTCATACCAGGGATGCAGGGCTGGTTCAACATTAGGAAAACCATCCACATAATTGACCACATCAACAAGCAAACTAGCAAGAACCACATGATTATCTCAATAGATGCAGAAAAAGCCTTTGATAAAATACAACACCCATTCCTATTAAAAACACTAGAAAGCATAGGAATAGAAGGGTCATTCCTAAAAATAATAAACAGTATATATCTAAAACCAACAGCTAATATCATCTGCAATGGGGATAAACTAGATGCATTCCCAATAAGATCAGGAGTGAAACAAGGATGCCCATTATCACCTCTACTATTTGACATTGTACTAGAAACACTAGCAGTAGCAATTAGAGAAGATAAAGGAATTGAAGGCATCAAAATAGGCAAGGAGGAGACCAAGTTATCACTCTTTGCGGATGACATGATGGTCTACTTAAAGAATCCTAGAGATTCAACCAAAAAGCTAATTGAAATAATCAACAACTTTAGCAAAGTTGCAGGATACAAAATAAACCCACATAAATCATCAGCTTTTCTATATATCTCCAACACAGCTCAGCAGCAAGAACTAGAAAGAGAAATCCCATTCAAAATCACCTTAGACAAAATAAAATACCTAGGAATCTATCTCCCAAGACAAACACAGGAACTATATGAACACAACTACAAAACACTCGCCACACAACTAAAACTAGACTTGAACAAATGGAAAAACATTAACTGCTCATGGATAGGACGAGCCAATATAATAAAAATGACCATCCTACCCAAACTTATTTATCTATTTAGTGCCATACCCATTGAACTACCAAAATACTTCTTCACTGATTTAGAAAAAACCATAACAAAGTTCATTTGGAAGAACAAAAGATCAAGGATATCCAGGGAAATAATGAAAAAAAAACACACATGATGGGGGCCTTGCAGTCCCTGACCTAAAACTATATTACAAAGCAGCAGTCATCAAAACAATTTGGTACTGGCTAAGAAACAGAAAGGAAGATCAGTGGAATAGACTGGGGGAAAGCGACCTCAGCAAGACAGTATACGATAAACCCAAAGATCCCAGCTTTTGGGACAAAAATCCACTATTCGATAAAAACTGCTGGGAAAATTGGAAGACAGTGTGGGAGAGACTAGGAATAGATCAACACCTCACACCCTACACCAAGATAAATTCAAAATGGGTGAGTGACTTAAACATAAAGAAGGAAACCATAAGTAAATTGGGTAAACACAGAATAGTATACATGTCAGACCTTTGGGAGGGGAAAGGCTTTAAAACCAAGCAAGACATAGAAAGAATCACAAAATGTAAAATAAATAATTTTGACTACATCAAACTAAAAAGCTTTTGTACAAACAAAACCAATATAACTAAAATCAGAAGGGAAACAACAAATTGGGAAAAAATCTTCATAGAAACCTCTGACAAAGGTTTAATTACTCATATTTATAATGAGCTAAATCAATTGTACAAAAAATCAAGCCATTCTCCAATTGATAAATGGGCAAGGGAAATGGATAGGCAGTTCTCAGATAAAGAAATCAAAACTATTAACAAGCACATGAAGAAGTGTTCTACATCTCTTATAATCAGAGAGATGCAAATCAAAACAACTCTGAGGTATCACCTCACACCTAGCAGATTGGCTAACATAACAGCAAAGGAAAGTAATGAATGCTGGAGGGGATGTGGCAAAGTAGGGACATTAATTCATTGCTGGTGGAGCTGTGAACTGATCCAACCATTCTGGAGGGCAATTTGGAACTATGCCCAAAGGGCGACAAAAGAATATCTACCCTTTGACCCAGCCATAGCACTGCTGGGTCTGTACCCCAAAGAGATAATGGACACAAAGACTTGTACAAAAATATTCATAGCTGCGCTCTTTGTGGTGGCCCAAAACTGGAAAACGAGGGGATGCCCATCAATTGGGGAATGGCTGAACAAACTGTGGTATATGTTGGTGATGGAATACTATTGTGCTAAAAGGAATAATAAAGTGGAGAAGTTCTATGGAGACTGGAACAACCTCCAGGAAGTGATGCAGAGCGAGAGGAGCAGAACCAGGAGAACATTGTACACAGAGACTAATACACTGTGGTATAATCGAACGTAATGGACTTCTCCATTAGTGGCGGTGTAATGTCCCTGAACAACTTGCAGGGATCCAGGAGAAAAAAACACCATTCATAAGCAAAGGATAAACTATGGGACTGGAAACACCGAGAAAAAGCAACTGCCTGAATACAGAGGTTGAGGGGACATGACAGAGGAGAGACTCTAAATGAACACTCTAATGCAAATACTATCAACAAAGCAATGGGTTCAAATCAAGAAAACATCTAATGCCCAGTGGACTTACGCATCGGCTATGGGGGGTGGGGGGGAGGAGGAAAAGAAAATTATCTATGTCTTTAACGAATAATGCTTGGAAATGATCAAATAAAATATATTTAAAAAAAAATGAGAATCGGACAATTAGAATCTAATGATTTCACAAGACATCAAGAAGCAATAAAACAAAATCAAAAGAATGAAAAAAATAGATGCAAATATGAAATATCTCATTGAAAGAAACAACTGACCTAGAAAATAGATGCAAGAGAGACAACTGAAGAATTATTAGACTACCTGAAAATCATGACAAAAAAAAGCCTAGATATTATATTACAAGAAATTATACAAAAAATCTGCCCTGATATTCTTGAACAGGAGGGTGAAATTGAAATTGAAATTGAAAGAATCCACAGATCTCTTCCTGCAATAAATCCCCAAATGACAACCCCCAGGAATGTTATAGTGAAGTTCAAAAACTTCCAGGACAAGGAGAAAATACTGCAATGGATCAGAAAGAAACAATTTAAATATCATGGAGCCCCAGTCAGAATTACACAGGATCTGGAAGCTTCCTGATTGAAGGACTGGAAAGCTTAGAATATGATATTCCAGAAGGCAGGCAACTGGGTTTACAATCAAGAATCACCTATCCATCAAAACTGGCCATATTATTTTAGAGGAAAGTATAGTCACTTAATAAAATAGAAGATTTCCTAGTATTCCTGAAGAAAAGACCAGACTTAAACAGAAAAGTTGATGTCCAAATAAAAAATTCAAGAGAAGCATAAAAAAATGAGAAAAAAATTAAAGACTTCTAAAAGGTTTGTTTTCAAATGTCAAAAATTGTTTGTTTGTTGTTTATTAAATTGTTTATATTCCTATATGGAAAGATATCTGTAACTCTTAAAAATTGTCATCATTACTGTGGGAATAGAAACAGAAGAAAAACAACTGCTTGATCACATGGTTTGATGGGAATGTAATTGGGGGTATAGACTCTAAAGGATCACCCTAGTGAAAATATTAATAATATGGAAACAGGTATTGATCAATGACACATGTAAAATCCAATGGAATTGCTCATTGGCTACAGGAGGGGGTAGAAGGAGGGGAGGGAAAGAATATGAATCATGTAACTATGGAAAACTATTCTAAATTAATTAAATTTTTTAAATTGTCATCATTATTATAGTAGTTAGAAGTACACATAGGCAGAGGGTGTGTTAGTATGCTGTTTAAGATGATATGTAAAAAAATCTAGGAGTGAAAAAGAGGATTGTACTAAGAGAAATGGGAGGATAAGTAAAATGGGGGTAAATTATATCACAAAAAGAGTCACCAGGGGTAAGGATACTATTACAGTGGAGGGGAGGATGAGGGTGGTGACAGATAATACTTAGAATTTTATGGTTTACAAAGCCTTTTATATATTTTATTTGATCCTCACAATAATTCTTTGAGTGCCAGGATTATTTCATCCCCTCCATTATTATTGTTTTTACCTTGAAATATAGGTAAGTTATATGACTTGCTTAAGGTTACTCAATATGGAGTAGCATTCAGAACAGAAGCTGTGTTAGAAGATGATTGAAAACATCAGTTTGGCTCCAGTAAAGGTTTCACTTAGAGCAACTCATCATGAGGTAAAGGATAATATGAGATCAGGCTTGAAAGGTCAGTTAGTGATTGATTGTGTGAGGGATCTAGTCAGGTGTGCTGAAAGCAGCTCAGTCCTTCCAGGGAGAAACAGAGAGCCAGTTGTTAAATGTTCAGGGTGAACATTTGTATTTCAGAATTCACTACAAAACAAAAACTCAGCTTATTTTTTTGGTGATTGTCTAGATTTAAGGAAGGGATGGAATTAATGTTAACAATTCAGACTAAACTTGAAAAGTGCACCTTCTGTACCTTTTTGTTTCTTAAGAGTTGCTTGTTAAAAACTGACCAGCAGCAACCCCCAGGATCCCAGCCTGGAAATGCCAGGTTAAAAAGTTTGAATTGTTCTCAGTAGAAAATGGGGAAGTCACTGATGGTTTTTGAACAGGAGAATGACATGGAGGGAAGGAAAGAGGTGACATCTCACTCAGTGATACCCAGTGACCAACCAGCTAAACAGTTTATAAGGAGGGAGGAATGTCACCCATGTAGTCTTTCCTTTTATCTCCTACCACCCACTTGTCTTTTGATGCCAAATCCTGGCAGGAGCATTCCCTTCCAGATGTAAATGGTCCCATTCACCCTCCCCCCAAACCTTTTCATCCAGCCAGTGTCTGATGCTTTATCACTGCTGCATTAAGGCAGTTGCATTCAGCCCCACTCAATTGACTACAGCTTTCACAAGCAATTGCTTTCATCTCAAATTGGAAGAACCCACTTTGGTAACAATTTTTATTCCAGCTGTGCATTTTCAAAGCTATTAACTGTACTTTGTCCACAAAATGGGGCCAAGCCCTTACTCAGGGGTCAAATGGTCCTCCTTGGCTAGTCCTGGTGCTGAAAACCTTCGGGAACAACAGAGAAGTAGCTTCTGCTGGGAAAGAAGAATTTGGCTCAAAGCCCTGTGGTGGAAATCGGCTGACCTCCAGATGGAGGGGAAGGAAAAACATCTGTGGGCTGGATAACCTCCATGACCTTCAAGAGTTCTCTGAAGGCAGAACAGCTGGACAGGGACAAACTGCAAGTCTTTCCAAGACAAGTTTCTGTCTCTCGGTCTGTTAAAGCATAGTTTTCAGGGGTGGTGGAGGATGCTACAGTAAATAGCTCAGTATTGGGGTGCTTTGAATGGTTGTTTACTGTGGATAAGAAAACAGACACTGGACTTGGATGAACAGAGTATAGATAGTTGTAGATGGATGTGGTACAATGGAAAGAGCATGGGCTTTGAAGTCAGTCACTTATCTTCCCTTAGCCTCAGTTTCCACATCTATACAATGAAAGAGTTGAACATAATGGCCCTTCCAACTTGAATTCTATGATTCTTTTTTAAAAATTATTTTTGGGGGCAGCTAGGTGGCTCAGTGGATTGAGAGCCAGGCCTAGAGATGGAAGGTCCTAGGTTCAAATCTGGCCTTAGACACTTCCCAGCTGTGTGACCCTGGGCAAGTCACTTGATCCTCATTGCCTAGCCCTTACCACTCTTCTGCCTTGTAGCCAATACACAGTATAAGGAAGGTAAAGGTTTAAAAAAATACAAATAATTTTTATTTTGTTAAATACTTCCTAGTTAGATGTAAAAGATTAACAATCATTTAAAATGATTTATGATTCTTTTTCTTAAACCTTTATCTCCTGTCTTGGAATCAATACTATGAATTGGTTCCAAAGTAGAAGAGCAGTAAGGGCTAGGCAATAGGGATTAAGTGACTTGTCCAAGCTCACACAGCTAGGAAGTGCTTGAGGTCAGATTTAAACCCAGGATCTCCCATCTCTAGACCTGGCTCTCATTCCACTGAACCACCTAGCTGCCCCCAAATTCTGATTCTTGACAAAAGGATAAAGTGGGAGAAGCTTTACTTTACTTGGGCAGGGAGATAAAGGCTGTACACAAGGAAGGCTTTTTCAATTTTTTCATTGCCCACATCTTTGTCTTTCTTTCTTTCATCTTTTCCTTAACCCAGCCCTCAGTTAGCTGCCATTATCATACTTTCTCCTTTTCCCTCATTCTTAAGCCATAATTCATTGAAAAGATTTGATATTTACCATCAGAGTTAGTTTAGGGGAATTCAAGTTAGTTTGATGAACACAGAGTTCTGAGTTTTATTTGGGATTTTTATTACATCCTATCTACTGAAGATTAATTTATTCATTTGGACTGTTGTGAATCAACGAGTGATGAATTGGTTGGCTTGGGCTGTTGTAGGCAGGAGTCATCACTTGTGCTGGGCCTACAAAAAAGGAAGTTGATTCTACAGTTAACTCTTTTCCTACTTTTTTGGATAGAGTCAAGAGGAAGAGAGATAAGAGTAGTCTTCGATCACATGTTGAAAAAGCCTTCCATGTGTACAGCCTTTATCTCCCTGCCAAGAATCTATAATGGCTGTCTTGAAACAATTAATTATGATTTCACTCATGTAGCCATAAAGGCAAATTCCTGGCTCCTGAGGTTTTGACCCAAGCTGTACAGTCAGTGAGTTAGTCAATAAACATATTCTAAGCACCTACTATGTGCCAGGCATTGCACTAAGTGCTAAGGTTTCAAAGTAAAAAAAAAATAGCCCCTGCCTTCATAATCTAATTTGGGAAGGCAATATATTAAAAAAAAACAGTTGAAAAGGCAGGGAGGTTATCCAGTATGGATGCCTGATGATGAAAAATATTTTTAGATGACCAGTGATGAGATGAATTCCCTGGGAATTCTCCACTGTCTACCCTCTCCTTTTGTCAATCAGAGGGACTAGGGAACCCCGGGTACATATAATGATACTGAAGAAGCATGAGTTTCAGGGTAACTATCATCTTGCAGGGTGATGAGTTTCTGATGAAGTCCAGAACAGCCAGGTAGAATAACTCTGACCTGATGGATGTTGGTCATGGGGAGAGGAAGCACAGGGTCAAATAATGGGATTTCCTAAATCTAAGCTCATGGGATAGTATCAGGTGATTTCCTGTACAGTGTCAGGCTTTTGGAGAGAAGAAAATCTTTTGGGGGTACTGCCAGTCCTTAGGGGACAAGTGAATTGGGCAATATATCCAGACCTGGAAGACCAACAAGTCACTAAACCATAATATTTACTTTGTCTTCCATTTTTTGGAAATCACAGACATGGTGGGAAGGGGATATTTCTTCCAGGAAGAAGCCAAACTCTCAGGATAGTACCATGAGGCTAGAGGTTAATACATTTCTTTGGATTAAAAATAAAACTCACTATAATGTTGGGAATTGGAGTAGGGACAGTTCTTTCTAGCAACTCTAAATTCCTTTCCTTTCCAAGGCAGAGAGAAATGACTAGGTGTCTCTGGGAATTGTACTGGGCTTTGACCTAGGAAAGAGGGGAAGAGAGAAGATGGTGCTCATTTGTGAAAGAGGATAATTGTATCCATTGTTCTGCTTTGTCTTGGAGATGAATAGAGGTTGTCCTCTACATAAAACTTATTTGTACATTATCTACTTATATAGGATCTGGGAGTTTTTTTTTTTACTCATATGTATGGAGGCTTAGGGTTGTGTTATAATTTGCAGTTCCTGAAGAAACTGTAGGTAGGAGCACATCAAACCAAAGAAAGTGATTTGGGGAAGTAGGTGTGGATTCGACTAGTATAAGAACCTGGTCTGAGAAAACCCAGAGCTCTGAGTGCTGGGTCATAGGTAACATCTTTTATTTTCGCAGCTTCTAGTTTCCAAATTCAGAATATCCCTCATGTTATACATGTAGCTGTATCTTCTCCCTTTATAAATTATAACCCCTGTAAGTTATTGTTAAAGCTAAAAACCTTCATCATCTGGTGGCCAGACTTCTAGGTGAGGAGCATCTCCAAACTCTGCTTGGTTGATCATTAAAAAACATAAACTTAGTTCTTGGAAGGGCTTGTTTATAACTTAGTATGAAAGTAAGTTGGCATATACCTTTCTTAGGGACAGCTAGCTACATGTTAAGACTTAATTTGACAATGGAATACAAAGATTTCTCAAATTCTTTTACCGGAGGAATAATCCTTTAAAGCATGGAAGGAAAGTATCATGAAAGCCTGAGAGTTTTCCACTGGCCCCATAAACATATCATTGTCATTGTTTGTTCTTTGTTTTTGAAGAGGACCAATGACATCTCAGGGTGATGTCTTGCCTTGGGAGTGAACTAGATTTAAGTGAGGCAGAGTTACACAAAATTATCAGCTTCCTTTTTCTGCCACAGTCATTGAATTCCAGGGACAAGGCAAAAGTCAAGATGACTGGTGATGATCTGGGATGCAATGGATAACTTTGGAATCTTCCACATATGATCCCATAGCACCTGCTTCAGCTACCTTCTTGACCATTGGAATAAATTGTTTTCATTTGTCCATTCCATCTGGGAAGTCTTCACATGCTTGGGGTTGAACATCTCCTTAGATTACTAACAGGAATAAAGCCTGTTGTTATCCTCAATCTTGGTTTACTCTGCCTGAGAAGACAATTTTACTGAGGTATGACCAATGCTCATTCTACAGCTTCTTAGGGCCATGGGTGACAGTTGGGTTAAGTTATCACACTACTACATAGTAGACTGGTCTTGTATTTGAGAGCCAATTCTGACTTTTATATAGTCATAGAAAATCAGATTTGGAAGCATCTTAGAAAATATCTATGCCATTTTTGGTTTATAGATGAAGAAAATGAGACCCATAATAGGGAAGTGAATGAATTGTTCAAGGTCATACAACTAATAAGTTTCTGATCTGGGATTAAAATTAAAGTCTCTCATCACTCATCCATGATGCCTTTTATTCTACCATAGTATTTGTGGTAGAAGACTAATTCCAGCAAACTTGAGCCTATTCTCCAATGAAACAATGAATAAAAAATCTTATCATCTACAAAATAAAAATCTAAAAGAAGTTGAGACTTCATGGAGGTTGGAAAGCCTCTCTAGAAGCTAATGACCTGAGCTGTTGGAGCAGAGCTATATTTTCTTCAGCTAATTTCTCTTTGATTTCTTTTTTTGGGCTCATTCACAATAGATAGAAGGAGGAAGAAAGAGAACTGTTTCAGTGTCATCCTTTCAAATGCCCTTTGCTGAGATTCATTCCCAAGGTTCTCTCCAACTTTGAGATTCCATGCAAGTCTCTCTGTTTGTATGTGACCTAGACCTGGGTAGTGGCCGTGGGAATGGAGAGGGAGGAAGCAATCTGTGTGATAGGAAAAAATGAATGTACAGAGAGAGGAGTGGAAAATAGCTCCTAGCCTGTGAGCCCATGAGGCGGGGGAGCTGGTGACATGTTGATGATGTTATGGAAATGGGATTTGCTGTTTATTAGGGGGCAGAAGGTGAAATATGAGTGAAGTTTTTGAGTAGGAGACATCTAATAGGAGAAATGAAATAGCCTAATGTCCCTCAGTATATGAAGTCATTTTGTCATATCTCAGTGAAATTGTTCTTATAATGTATATTGTACAGTGTTTTGGATTTCCTTCAACCCTTGGATACATTTTAATAGGTGGAATGAAGGACAGAGGATGGAAATGGTGGTGTCATGGAGAAAAGGTCATTGATGTATGAATTGGAGAAGAGATGGTTGATGTATAGAGGAAGGATGGTCTAACAAGTATACTCCCTCTTCTTTCCTTCTAGCTTTATGGAACTTTATAAGTTCATAGGTACATCCTGATTTCAAGAAATGAACAGCTGGAGGAATAATGACCATTATTCACCTCCAGACAGTATTTTAGGAGTGTGGTAGAGAAATGACTATCTCCATGGTCAAAAACCTATATTTGAATCCTTGCTTTGATCCTTTCTTTCTACCTATATGGCTTTGGGAAAGTCAATTAACAATTCTGAGCCTCAATTTCCCCATATGATAAATAAAGGGGTTGGACTAGATGACCCCTCATTGGATCTTCCAAGTCCACTTTTATGATCCTATGTAAAATGAGAGGTTTGAGATCTCTGTGTTTCCTTTTGAATCTAAATTCTATGGTCCTCTAATTAATAAAGTACTTTCCTCTTAACAGTCCAATGAGATGAATAATGTGAATATTCTCATTCTAATTTTACAGATGAAGAACTTGAAGATCAGGGAGGTTTCATGACTTACCAAAGGTCACAAAGTTAGTGCTGATGCTAGAATTTACATCCATTCCTGTTTTCTGATTCAGAGTCCATAACTCAGGTAGCATGGTGTAGACAGGAAAAGGAGGTTTGAATTCTGCCTTAGAAGCTTAATGGGCTCTCATTGGTGAACTTTTAATTTATATAATCCTTATCTCAAGCTTAGCAAGCTACTTTTCACCCTTCTCAATTCCATACCACTGGGGATCCAAATAGAAGCAGTGAAAAATATCCCTTCCCTGTCTTGGGGTGAATATACTGGCTTCCTTCCTGACGCTAGCACTCCTATTATTCCCATGCCAGAAATTCTCTATCTCTACATCTCCACCTCCTGGCTTCTCTGACTTCCTTCTAGTCTCAGATAAAATCCTGCCTTATTCAAGAAGCCTTTCCCAATCTCCTTTAATGGCATTGCCATCCCTCTAAGCTGATCTCCAATTTATCTGTATATCTATTGTTTGTATGTTGTTAATATTCTTTCTCTCCCATTAGACTGTGAGTTCTTTCAGGTCAGACCATTTTTACCTTTCTTTGAACCCCCAGCACTTAGCACATAGTAACTGCTAGGTGGCATATTCATTACCTGCTGGGTGATCGTGGGCAAGTCATTTAATTTCTCAGAGCACATTTTCTTATTTTTCAAATGAGGATAATAAAATTTACATTATCTCTTTCTCAGGGTTGTGGTGAGAAAAGATTGCTTTGCAGTCTAATCAAGTTAAGTTGTTATTATTTCTACTATACCATAGAGTCAACTCTTCATCACAGAGTTAGAGCTGGAGGGGGCCTCGATTGTTATCTAGCCCAACTGTCTAATTTTACAGATGAAGAATCTGAAACCTAGAAGTCTCAAGTGCTTGAATAAGATAACAAAAGTAGTAAGTGGCAGAGGAGAGATTCAAACCCAGGTCCTTGAAATGCCATGCTCATTTCAGTGCATCCATGCTCTAATTACAGTCAGTCAGTGGATTGGGACCAGAGAATGTATGAAACACTAGCATTAGGGAGGTTTTTGTATCTGACCCTGTTGTGATCCCATAGACCATAGCTATCCATGGGGGTTTCTTGTTCTCCAGTGTATTCTTTTGTCAGGCAATCAGAGATTAAGTGACTTGTCCAGAGTCACTTAGTTAGAAAATGTCTGAGGCCAGAATTGAACCCAGGTCCTCCGTAATCCAGGCTTAGTGCTCTGACCACTGAGCAATCTAGCTGCCTCCTTTGTATACAGAGATTAAGTGACTTGTCCAAGGTTATACAGCTAGGAAATGTCTTAGACCAAACTTGAACTCGTGTCTTCTTGACTCTAGACACAGTGCTCTAACAGCTGAAACACAGCTGCCTCTTAGTCAAGTAGAGAAAAGTTCAATTATAAGGGACTGTTATGCAGAAAACCAGGCATCTACAGTACCTTACTTGGACTAATTCTTCCCCTGGGCACCCGTCATTCCACAAGCCAGCTGGTCTCTTTCCTTTTCTCCACCCTTCCCTCCTCCTTTGCTTGCAAATGCTCATTGTGGGGAGCCAAGAACAGGAGGTCCCTCCAGCCACAGGAGTTGCCTCTGCTCCTTAATGGCTTCCCTTGCCTTGCTGCTGTTGAGAGCAGTTGTAAGACAGCAGGGAATTGGACTGTGATAGCAAAAGCTTCCAACAGTGGATTTTGTTTTCTGGAAATAAATTAATTGAATGGTAAAAGGTAAAGGAGAGACAGACAGACAGACAGACAGAGAGAGACAGAGAGAGACAGAGACAGAGACAGAGACAGACAGAGAAAGAGAGAGAGAGAGAGTCAGAGACAGAGAGAGACAGAGAGAGAGACAGAGACAGAGAGAGACAGAGAGAAACAGTTAGGCAACAGGGAAGGATGCCCCTGGAGAGAGGTAGGTAGTTGAAAGTGTATGAAACTTTCCAATAATAAAAATAAAGTCAAACTCCAAAGCCCCAGGCTGTATCAACCAAGCAGTGCCCCTGCTGCCTGGGAAGCTGGGTTGGGGTTCCTGGAAACTCCTGACCAGCAAGGAAAACCATTAGAGAGGGCAAAGAGTGTTTATCTCCTGGATTTATCCCCATTGAGCCTTGCTAAGGTTCTGAGCTGGGCTGTAGTGACAATAGTATCACCTGGTGTTCCTCTCACATAGTCCTCTTGAGGGTCTTTGTCTTTCCATGTACACAATCTCATTCTGCTCTATGTATCTCTCCCAGAATAGAAGCTGGGACAAGAGCCACTATCTCCATTCTATGTGACAAGGACATTCACCTGTGCCCACAGCTTAACAAGGAACTGAGAAAATGATGTCATCTCACAATTAGAAAGGAATAAGAGGTCATCTGATACAACCCATATGTGAAGCTCCAATGAAGTCCTATAGTTAGGACTAAAGGGTTTAAAATGAGAAAGGAAGATGGTTCCTGACTGTAATGTCTCCTCTTATTTGGCATGTTTAAGGGAAGGCCATGTGACTTAACTGAAGATGCCCCAGAAAGTGTGGAGGCTGAGGCAAGGGAATACTACTAGGGCAGCTCTTTGTCCCCTTCAAACAAGGGCCAGGAAGAGCAGCTCAAATATGGTGCTGAGGAAGGGCATTATGATGATTATTAATTATGCATTATGCTCCATCTTCCATTTCTGTGCCTTCATATCTGCTGTCCCCCTTTCCTGAGATGCATGCCCCCTCAATTCTGTTTCCCAGAATGCCTCATTACCTTCAAGGCTTAACTCAAATGTCATTTCCTACATTACTTTTCTTGATTTCCCAAGTTATTAGTAACCCCCCTCATGATTTAGCCATTTTGTATATACATATGTGGTGCATGTTGCTCCCCATTCTTGCCCCAATCATGGCTAGATTGTTAGCCACTGGGGGACAGGGATTATATTCCTTGTCTTTGCTTCACTATCATAGCTCCTGGTACATAGTAAGAATGTAATAAAAGGAGGACACTATAGGAATTGCTGCATACTGAGATGGGTGTTTGTTAGCCAGATAGCTCCCCCCTTAATTCTAGTCCCTTCTCCCTGTTGATTATCTCTACTTTTTCCTGTATATATCATGTTTCCTCATAGTTGTCTTCATATTGTCTCTCCCATTATACTAGGAGCTCCTTGAGAGCAGGAACTGTCTTTGCCTTTCTTTTTTTGTATTGAGGTACTAGAGTCAAGAGGATTCATCTTCCTGAGTTCAAATCTGACCTCAGGTACTTTGTAACTGATGTGACCCTACATCTGAGTTTTTAAAAAATCAGCTTCACAAATACAGAATAGGGGAGAGATGACAAGAAACTCATTCTTGTAAAAATGTCCTTGGTGTTTTAGTTGACCCTAAATGTGATATAAGTCAACTTGATTATAAAACTTTGGGCAAGAAACTGAAGATCTTTAGGGTACAAGTGGTATTGTCATCATTGTTGCTAACTGAAAGCAAAGGTGTAAGAAGAAAAAATTCTGTCTAGGAAGGGAACTGGATAAAAGAGATTTAAATTTCTGGATCACATCTTAAAATATAGGAATCGAATGAGCTTTTGGCCAGGGTCAACACAGACAAGGGTTGGTAAGAATGTATCTGCCTGTAGTCTTATAAATCTAATCAAAAAGGCTTTTATCTGAGAAGGAAAAAAGAAGGGGGAAACATCTTATGTGTATCCACCAAGCTAGATACCACAGGGAATAGCTAAAATGTAAGAAGAAAATCAGAGTAAACACATGAAGAATATCATAGGAGAGAAAATTCAAGAAAAGAATGAATAATGAATCCCCTGGTCTTCAGATGGTTGTGTAATTTTCTAAAGTACGGGTAAAAAACAAGGTCAACTAGAAAGTCTAACTTAAGGTGGTAAATTTTTCAAAGATAGTACTGAAATTTGATGGGATGGTACCTCTAACTAGTATATAATTCTGGACAAATAAACCTTATTCAAAAGAGAAAGGAAGATTTAAAAGGATAGCATTTGCAATGGAGGGAGAGAGTGAAGAATGGTGGTGTATATTAAGGAGTTATAATTCTATGAGGAAATCCAGAAATTGGAGGATTGGGGTAGTAGAGATGAAGAATGGAGAAGACTGTGTTGAACATGAAGAGTGACAGAAACTGCTAAAATATAGTTATATTTTTTTGATAGCATTGTATACTTTAGACCATTTCAATCAAAAGAAAAAATGGATGAGAACAGAAATACTTAAACTTTTATGTGCTTAGCCCAGTACTTTTTCACAAAATATTTAATACTTTTTTTTCATTCATTCAAGGGATAGGAAAAGTGAGGTCAATGAAAACATGGCAACAAATGATGGAGAGAAGATAATGCTATTCAATTCGAATGCTGCTTCTCTTTTTCCTGACAAAGAGAACGATCTTTAGAATGGATTGGAAACAACAAAAATGTCTAATGGGGAATTGAAACCTAAGATAAGGAATGAGAGAATTTAAGATAGTGCTGTAGCTGCTTTGAATGAGTTCTATTCTCCAGGCCAAGAAGGACTACATCCTAAGATATCAACAGAAGTAGCAAAGGTGACTGTTGAGGTTTTGTCACAGATCTTTGAAAGATGGGGACGAGAGAGATGGGTCTGGAGAAAGGAAAAGTACTGATTTCCAGGAATGAGAAGAGCATGGAGCATGCAAACTAGAGACTAGTGAGTATGACATTGTTACCTGGCCAAGTTCTTGAAGCAATAAAGAGAGGATTAGCATTATTATATAGCATAGTATTATTTAGGACTATCAAGTCCTGTGCTGCCTTAGCTGAAGGACATCTAGAGAACTGTGTTTAGTTGTGGGACCAGGTTTTAGGAAGAGCATTAATAAGTTGGAGAGGATCCAGTGGGGATGTGTGTGTGAAGGAAGTAAACATTTTAATATATATGAAGATCAAGCAGAGAAATTGAAGGTCAATAGGACTTCAAATATTTTATAGTAACACAGATTTAGACCTTCAAGGAACCTCAGAGCTCATCTAGCCCGACCCCTCATTTTAGAGATGAGGAAACCTAGGCCCAAAGAGGTGAGCTGACTTGCTCAAGGCCATTTGGAATACATTGGAAGTTAATAATTGGAAGAGTTGAGATTTGAACCTAGTTCCCATCTTTCCAAACCTAGCTCGTTTTCCATTGCTCTGTGCTGCCATCACGTGGAAGAGAGAATAGATTTGTGACTTAAAATATTTTATAGGACCACAGATTTAGACGTGGAAGGAACCTCAGAGTTCATCTAGCCTAACCTCATTTTATAGATGAAGAAACTGAGACCCAAAAAGGTAAGCTGACTTGCTCAAGGCCACACAGTTAATAATTGGAAGAACTGAGATTTGAACTTAGGTCCTACCCAAATGCAGCTTTTATTTCCATTGCTCCATGCTGCTATCATGTGGAAGTTAGAATAGATTTACTATATATAACCCTAGAAGGTAGTGAAAATGGTAGACTTTGATGGTAAAAGCACAAGAGAAAATGCTTCCTAAGGATCATTTGAAGGAATTGAAGATGTTGACCCTGGAGGAGAGAGGACAGGACATTGTTGTCAAGTATTTGAAGGGTTGTCATGTAGAAGAGGGATTAGACTTGTTCTGCTTGACCCTAGAGGGCAGAACTAGCAGCAATGGAGGAAAGTGGCAAAAAGACTGATTTAGTCTTGAGGTTAGGAAACAATTTTTAAGAGAGCTTTACAGAAGAGGAATTAGGAATCTTCAAATTGAAGTTGGAAATCACTTGTTGTTTCTATTATATTTGGATTCTTGCTCTAGCACAATAATAATAATAATAATAATAATTTCTAACTTTTATATTACACTTAAATATGTGCCAGGCCTTGTGCTAAGTGCTTTACAATTATTATATAATTTAATCCTCCTAACAACCCCAGGAGGCAGATGCTATTATCACCCCTATTTTACAGATGAAGAAATAGAGGCAAACAGAAGTTAAGTGACTCACCCGTGGTCACACAATGAATATGTGCCTGAGATTGGATTGGAACTTAGGTCTACTTGATTCCAGAACCAACCCTCTATCTACTGGGACACCTAGTTGCTTCTTTAATTGTATATATGATACATATGCATACATATACACACAATGATCTATATATATAGTATGGATTTTACTAACTGACCTCTAAGGGCCTTTCCAGCTCATATATACCATGATTCCAAAGTGAATTAATCTAAGCAAATTATAGGCTCTTTACACGTATACAGTCACATGAGAGACAGCTCAGACATACTGTCAGATGCATAGACTGATCAAGGACCTCTGGGTCTCTACCCTCATAAGTGATGGTTGTTGTTGGGCAGACTCATAGGGACTGAGTGAGAGGGGCACCTTAGGGGAAGTTGCTCAGTGAGTGGTCTGGACCTCAACCTATTAACCACAAGGGCATTGTGGTTAGGAAATTTTGTTAATTTTGCATATCTGGATTAATGAAGTTTGCCAAACTGAAAGCTTTGCTTCTCTTGCCTAAATAAAATTGACTAAACTAGTATTGGAACTTTCTGGTACATAAGCCAATCAATTAGCTTTCAAACATGGAGTCACTTCTGTTGGCTAGAGCCTAGCAATGGCCAATCTTTACACAAATCCTCTTCTTAGAGACAGATTCTTCTGGGGTCTCTCAGTGGGCTTGGCTGTGTCTCCAGCCCTTTTTAACTCTCATATTTCTTCAGTCTAGAATTCTTCCTCATCTTCCTGAAGTCTTCCTTTCCAAACCAGAACTTTCTTCTTTCCCAACTAAAACTCTTCTCTCATTCACACACAGTTTCCTGTTGTCTCTTTCCTTCCCCCGCCTCCTGCCCTCAACACCTGGTTCCCTACTCCCAGGTAGGTTTCCTTTTATGTACTATAATTAGAACATCAAGCTGTTTAAAGTGCATTTTAGGGTGGAAGCATTTCACTTAGGTCTGCCACATCTTGGTTATCTCAGCTTCCCAAGAATTCTTTTTTTGAAAAAAATTGGCTTCTACAACCTATTATTAATAACAATAATCATCTCTTTGTTTAGAGAGTATACACTGGTATTGTCTTGCATCCTTACCACCCACTGATAAGGACTTTATTCTGGTATAGATGGTCTCTTTTTAAGGTGTGGGATTCTGTGCTTTGGCTAGAGTTTGCAATACTGACAGTACATTGAAGATGAATGATTGATTGATGACTAGTTCATTACATCTGGGCTACACTTTAGTTCTTGGCTTTCAGGGGAGAGAAGAGACATAGGGACAATGAAGATGGAAAGAAGAGAGAGAGAACATCTGGGCTACACTGTAGTTCTTGGCTTTCACGGAAGAGCAGAGACATAGGGACAATGAAGATGGAAAGAAGAGAGAGAAAACATCTGGGCTACATTTCAGTTCTTGACTTTCAGGGGAGAGCAGAGACATAGGGGCAATGAAGATGGAAAGAAGAGAGAGAGAAAGAACATCAGGTGAAAAAGTGAGAAGCTGGTTAGGAACTCATGAACACACAAACTCAGTTGCATAGTCAGAAATCAAACAACTATGTGGTCTTTCCAGGAAACTATGTGCACAGGGAATTGTGTGTCCTGGGGAGTCATCTTGCATGCCAGAGATGGTATTGGCCAACCATCGAGGAGTTCCTGGGTCAAACTCAGAGCTCCAGAAATTTTAGCCAGCAGTCACAGTGAGGTTATAAAATGTGACTTAAAATGAGAAGATGGGGTGAGGAGCAAATAGAAATGGAGTTATAGTCCACAGGGGCAAACCTAACAATAAGCCCTGAAGAAATAGGTATTGGATTTGGAATGAAGAAAACTTGAGTTGGAATCTCACTTTCAACACTTAGTGATATGATCAGGAGTAAGTCACTCAGATTCTCCCTAAGCCTCAATTTCTTCCTCTGTAAATTGGAGGAAAAAATGCCCATAGAGCTAATAATTCTTTTTTCTTTTTATTATAGAACCTATTTGAGAAGACACCGAGACTGAACTTGGTCCATCTATATAAGAACTCAAGTTCTGAGCCACAAGTTGCATCTGGATAGCACTTTTAAATGCACTTCAACATCATTTCATTTGATTTTCATAATACCAAGATGAGGTAGGTAGGATAAGTATTATTCCCATTTTACAAATAAGAAAACATTAAAAGGCTCAGTGACATGCCCCTGTATGTCCTGTCAATTGTTTTGTTGTTGGCATTCAGTTGTTTCAGTCTTGTCTGACTCTTTGTGTTTTATTGGCAAAGATACTACGGTGGCTTGCTGTTGAGTCCAGCTTGACAGTTTATCATTTCCTTCTTGACCTCATTGAATAAATGAGGAAACTGAAGAAAATAGGGTTAAGTGACTTGCCCAGGATTACACAACTAGTAAGTATCTCAGGCCAGATTTGAACTCAGAAAATGAATCCTTCTGACTCCAGGCCACACACTCTATACCACCATTTTAGAACACATTCAATTAATAATGATAATAATGAGGTAACATTTATTTATAGCTCAGTACATTCCAGGCACTGGGATAAGCATTTCATACTTCTTATTTCATTCATTCCTCATAATAACCCTGGGATATAGGTGCTCTTATTATCCCCATCTTACAGATGAAGAAACTGAGGCAAATAGAGTTGAAGTGACTTGTCCAGGGTCACTTGACTAGTAAATATCTAAGACTGGATTTGAACTCGGGTTTTCCTAGCAGCAAGCACCATCCAACCACCTTAAAAGAAATTTTTGTACTGAAAAGAGTTTCACAAATCATATATCAATCACTGAAAATCTCATAGCAGCATGACAGGATGTGACATTTCCCAATTTGCAAATTACTTCCCTTCTCTAAGCCTCATTTTTTTCTTCTGCAGATTATAAGACCTGCAATGCCTCTTCCAGCTCTAACAATCTACATTCTATGGTCATGACAAGGACTACTATGCTGACTTTCATTTCTATCTATGTCTTATCAAAGAATAATAGATAGTTAAGGCGAGAAAAGGCTTCAAAAGTCATCTGTTTCAATTTCTTTCTTTCATAGAAAGATTGAGACTCAAAAAACTGAAGTAATTAGGGAGCAGGACTAGAACAGAACCCAGGTATCCTGAATATCAGTCCAATGCTTTTTTCATTTAAAAGACAAATATGCAACAAGGACAACTCTCTGATCCAGCATTTTCTGTATTGGTTCTTAAAGATCTTGGTCAAATTATGTCTAATCATTTGAAGCACCTGGATCCCCAAGCAGGAGACAGGCTCAGGGAATGATGGGACTTCTCACAGAGCCCCCTCTTAATTTCTCATCCCAATCCTCACTTCCCATCAAATGATTCCTATTGGTAACACAGTCTTATACAAGCACCGAAAATAGTTTGAGATTGATGTGTTATACCCAAAGTAGGTCACAGACTGTGCTGATCTCCTTCCCTTTGGGTGGAAGCCCAGGATGGGGCCAGAAGTGTATTGTTTTAAAGTGAAAGTTAACAAACAGGGTCTAGGTTGTGAAACTGAAGGGTTGGAGGTAGGAAATAGTGCCTGAAAGAGAAACTGAGTAAAAACCAGCTAAATAGAATCAGAGGTAGTAGGGTAAAATTGTAGGTAATTGGCTCACAAGGCATTGAACTTGGTTAACCTAGCTCCCTGATGGTGAACCTATGACACACGTGCCAGCACTGACATGCATAGCCATTTTCAATGACACATGACTACATGCAGCCTCATACAGAGAAGTATGGGACCGCATGCCAAGAAGGACTTTTTTTCCCCTCAAAGTGACCCACCACCCGAGCTATGCTCTTTTTTTTGGCAAATTGACACACCAAGCTCAAAAGGTTGTCCATAAGTGTCCTAGCTTTTTACCCTCAGAATTCTGCAGACCTGACTTAATTTGCCTAACCTTGAATTTTCTCTAAATTTATCCCAGTCAGATAATGCTTACTATCAACATTGCTATGGCCAAGACATTCCTTGTTCATTATGGCAGGATGGGTGGTTGTGGATCAGTTTGCTGATCTTGATGGAGACAGTAGTTGTGTTGTGGCATGTTGTTTAGTTGTCTAACAATGAGGCATAACTTCAGAGATTCTGGGAACAGAGAAAAGAGTGCCTGGCCTAGTGGCAGAAGAGATGGGGAAGGGCTCTCCAAGATGGCCTTGGCAAATAGGGAAATGAGTCCTGGCCACCAAGAATGGTGCTATGAATAGTTAAAAATGACCTAAATCTACATAAGTGAATCAACTTTTTGTCCTGAAGGGAAGAATTAGGGTGCTAAACCATGATCTACACATAGCCAAGACCACCCAGTTTCTGCCTTGGGTCTCCTGACCTATTGTCTGACTATGCAGAACTTATTTTCCCAAGAAAGGTCTTTGCAAAAATGAGCACAACCATTGCAACCCTACTGAAAGCCCACAATACTATGGTGAATAGGAAGATCACACCTCTTTAGGAGGCCTATGCACATCTCTAAATAATCAGAAGTCATCCGTGCTTTTCCCTGTGTCCTGGAGCCGAACAAGAACAACACCACTCTCCTTGAACAAGCTGGCTCCTGCCAATCTCCCCTTTCTCCTTCCTGTCCTCCATTTTCAGATCATTTGGCCTGCATTTTGTCCTTGGATTCCAAGACGGCCCCTTTTGGGCTGGGCCCTGTGGAGTGACAAGCTGTCAGAACAGCCTGGGCCTCAGTAGTTTTACTGTATGATTTAAGGGGAAAAAAAAATTTTTTTTTGACTGGGGAAATTAGATGGAGGTGATTGTAGCTAAAGTGGTTTTTATTGAAGGTTTTGGAAAACGTAAATGTCATCAGTCTTGTCAAAGCCAGACACAGGAGAAAATAACAGGGCTAACAGCAGATCTAGATACCCACAGGGACTGCATAGACTTAGAATTAGCATTCCTATTTGTTATTAGGATTTCCACCCCCTCTTCCACCCTTGGGATATGGGAATGAGGGAGGAAGGGAGATATAGGGAGCAGCAGGGACTTAGGTGAAAATGCAAAACCCAAGCAGTGTTCTTTATTTCTTCTTCTTGCAGTGTTTTGGCATCATCATTCTTCCTCCCAGGTGATCTGACTTAGAAAAGAATAAGGTTTTAAAGAATCAGACTTTACCAAAAGACTAGTGCTAAGGACAAGAGCCTGGACTGGAAGGGAGGAGGCTGGAACTCTAATTCCACTGATGCTATTGACTCAGGGAGAGATTGGACAAAGCCCTTTGAATCTCTATGCCTCAACTTTCCTCTCTTTAAAAAGGAAGAAACCATTATTCCACAATTCAATAAATGTGATTAAGCACCAACTGTGTGCCAGGAATTGTGCTAGGCATTGAGAATACAAATAAGAAAAATAAAACTAATTCCTTTCCTTGAGAACTTTGCCTTCTTATTAGGGAAGTCAATATCCAAAAGGGAGTTGGAAAGTAGAAGAGGAGGATGAGACATGAAGGGGGAACCCTGTGCCAGGAACATGTTGTCCCTTGGAATTGAAACTAAACAGAGGTGAAAAAGGAAAGTGGAGATTTCCAGAACAGTATTCTGGGAATTAGGGCAGCTAGGTGACTAAGTGGGTAGGTAGATCAGTGGGTCTGGAATCAGTAAGGCTTATCTTCCTGAGCTCAAATCAGGCCTCTGACACTTACTAGCTAAATGGCTCTGGGCAAGTCACTTCACACTGTTTGCCTCAGTTTCCCCATCTATAAAATAAATTGGAAAAGGAAATGGCAAACTACTCCAGTATCATTGCCAAAAAAATTCCCCAGAGGATCATGAAGAGATAGACATGGCTGAAGCAATTAGACAATAACAAATTGATTAGATATGTAATGGAAAAGGAAAGCAAAGAGTCAAAAACAGTGCCAAAGTTTTTTAATACGGTTGAATGGTGCTATAGTAGACAAAAATAATGCAGTTATTTGGAGCTCAGTTTAGACATGTTGAGTCTGAGGTGCCAATGGTAGAAACAGTCTGAATACCCACCATGGAGAATATGAAAAAAATACAAGAAAAGGTCCCTCTCCTCAAGGAACTTAGAAGCCTAGGTGGAGAAATGAGGACAAACTTCATAATGAAATTAAAGAAATGGCACAAAATGATACCTAACTGGGACTCTGATGGTTAGCAGGGATGAACCACTTTAGGATGTGAACATGAAAGGGGCAAGGCATCTGGGATGCAAGCTTCAGAGAGCCAAATCACCCAAGAAGTAGCATGGCAGGGGCTCAGCAGTGATAGTGGTCCAGCTTGGGCAGGCAAACTCTATCAGGGAGGGAGAGCAGCAGATGAAGGGACTTGTGATGGGAAAGATGACGTTTCAGGTCAGGAAATTCATCTCCCCATTTGTTTTATGAAGATCACTACTCCCCTAAAAATCCTTAGGGACAAGTGGCTGTCCAGGCCCCCAACTTGTCTTTAAACTAGGCACTCTCAATTAAATACCATTCCCATTACTAAGGTTTCTGTTAGTACCCTGGCTAAAGCTCCTTTTAAATTCAGTCTATAGGTTTAAGTCCCTGATTTTGAATCTATTTGTGAATTCTGCTGTACTCCCATAGCCCTGCCTCCTCTCAGGCATGAAAAAGAACAAAACCCTCAGCATTTTTCCTTCCTCATATCTGATTTTGTTTTATTTTATTTTATTATTTATTGCCTTAGGGAAGATTGTGAGTCTGAGTTTGGTAGTCTCTGGGCTTTAAGGTTTAGCAAAACTGACTTCCTTTCCCAAAAGGGATGGGGGATACACTTAGGACCTTTCTTTGTTCCCAAAATCTAGCCCTGAGGTTCATACTGTGATGAGACCCTTGGACTGGGTTGGGGACCCAGAGCTTGTTGCCCTCCTTTAAGCCTAAAACTGTTTCTCTAAGCCTTCTTGATTGCCTTTCCCTGCACTGCCATTGTTTATAAAGAGGGATTTGTGGCAGAGCTCTTCCTTTCTGGGTCCTTTAAAAAACAGCCACCAAAGAACAGAATGAAACAAAATAAAGCAAAAAACCAAACCAAACCCAAACAAAAAAAAAATCCCTCTAGGCTCTGAGTGGGTTTTAAAGAGCTACCTGAAGGAATAGCACTTCCTAGCTTTGTGATTTGCAGGAACAAAAGAGGGAAGGAAAGGCAAACTTTTGGTCTACCATTGGTCCCCATTCCCCATACTCTTTTGCATTTTGTCTTCTTCATACCTTCATCCTGGTAACAGGTCTACAGCTTGGTGCCCCACTCACTCCCACAACCATTTATTCTCCTGGTCCTGATATCACACTTTGGTCTTAGGATCATAGATTTAGAACTAGAATCTGGAGCAATAGAAGCCAATAATTCATTTTATAGTTGGGAAAATTGAAGACCAGGAGAGGTTAAGTGACTTGCCTGGGTCACATAGCTAGTGAAAGTCTGAGGCTGGACTGGAACTCTCAATCCATTGTTGTATCTACTCTTCAGCCTAGCTGCTCCTCAAAACCTTCTGCCCAACTTCCCCAATTATTACTATCTTTGCACGTTCCCAGAGTAAACATTAATTATTTACTCTCCCAACTCATTATTAAAACAAAAACTTAAAAACAAATAAAGCTTGCCAAACCCAGTGATATAAAAAAGAAAAAGAAAACAGTGGAGTCACTCAAAAGTATTTAGTGGGTTATCTACCTCTATCCCAACTCTTGAGTCACTTATTTTGTTCCACATTCTTCATTTACACCCTTTCTCCCCAGCCATTTACATTTCCCAATTTCTGAGTCATTTATTCCAGTCCTGCTCTTAAGTCTCATATACTTCAGTTTTGTATCCTCCAAATCCCTCACTCACCTCACTCTCCAGTTACTTTACTCTTCACTTCCCAGGTCATTTACTTCCTCCTTTCCCTAGTCATTTACTCCCCCATTCATTTGTGTAATCATTTATTTCCCTGACTCTCCAGAAACCTTGTCCTCAATCTGTTCCCCCTCTAGTTATCTACTCTTCTTTCCTTCAAATTTATTCATTCTCCTCCACTTTCCAATCATTTATTCTTCAGTCATTTACTACCTCCATTTGATGTCATTTACTCTCCAATAATTTTCTGGGAGAGGTAGTTTGGAAGATTCAAAAACCTTGGGAAAGTAACTTAGACTACCTACTATTTATGATAATTCCTAGATGAACTAACTAGATCATGGATACATCTCACCTGTGTTGAGGTTAGTTCCCACACCAGGAACCAGATTCTTGGAATATTTGCATTTATTCTTTATTCAGATGGCTCCCAAATTTATCCTATTTACTTTTCTTTAATTATTCTGACTCCCCAATCATTTACTGACCAGTCTTTCCTTCTTCTCTTTTACCTCCTAAATTTACCTCTCCTCTTCCCCAATCATTTACTCCCACTTTCAAGGTCCCACATTCCCAGAGTCATTTATTCCTTTCTCAACTTTCCAATTTCTCTTCCCAGTCATTTATTTCCAGAATTCAATTTAATTCATCAAAGGTACTGAATTGATTGATGATTGCCTCTCCCAGACTAATATTTTAGTAAAAGCTCTGGGCATTCCAAGCTGCTTTTTGTTCCTCTCAGGTCATCTCCTCTCACTGCCCTGTCAATTAGTTCATTTTAGCACCCATTAGTACAAACTCATACATAAAAGGAATTTCTCCTTTGATATACCTCCAAAGTGGTCATCTGCTTGAATCAAGAGAATACACATCTTCTTAGAGCCACTTCTGCTTTTGGAGGGCCCTCTTTGTTAGGGAGTTTTCCCTGATGTGAACCCTAAATTCACAGCTTTGCAAATTTTGCACATTGTTCTCATTCTGCTTTCTTAAGGGCCAACTGGAGCAATGGTCTCCCCTTTCTGAATCACAGTCCTTCAAATACTTGAGGATCAGTATCATATCCACCTGTATCTTCTCTCCTCCAGGTTCAGCATGCCCATTTCCTCCACCTGTGTCTCATATATTTATGGGTTTAAGTGCCTCCTCTGGGCACTTTAAGTTTATCAACATCTACTTACCCTGTTACCCTCAATTTTCTCCCATCCTCATTTATCCCAGTTATTTACCAACTTTAATGCTTCCCAGTTCCCTTTTTGATTTCTAATCTCTGCTTTGAATGTACTTTTGGGTTTGCCACATCTGTTTACTTGGAGACTTAGATGCTTCCTGAGATCGTGGGTTTGATCAGTGTGAAAAGAGATCACTTTCACATGAAAATCCTATTATTTAATGCCCAAACCAGGAAATTTCCATGATCCTTCAATGTCTGAGTTACTAGTTGGAGTTTTTCCTCTCAGACTCTGCCCTGCATTGGTGCAGGTACTTCACTTGCAACTCCTTCATTGTTTTTGAGCCTCAAAGATTGCTTGATGCTGAAGGCTAAAGAGGAGAGAGGACCTGGCTGGAGAGGGCAGGTTCTCCAATTAGCAAATAGATTTTGGTTGTTGAATTCATTATTGCTGATTAATTGAATCTAGATAGTGAGGAGGGAAAGGATGCTTAATTAATTGCACAATTAAAAGAACTAAAAATCTTGGCTGATAGAAAGAGGAAGTTCTTATGGTTGCAGAATGAAACTTAGAAACTTAGAATATAAATATGAATATCCATTAATCATTCATGACTGAAAAATAATATTTTATTTTTCCTAATTACATGTAAAGACATTTTTAACATTCAATTAAAAAAGTGTTGCGTTCTAAATTCTCTCCCTCCTTCCATCACCTACCCCCCTTCCTGAGAAGGTAAGCAATTTGATATAGATTATACATTTGCAATCATGCAGAATATGTTTCCAAATTAGTCATGCTGGGAAAGAAAACACATATCAGAACCTGCATACACACACTTCTGAAAAAGTATGCTTTGATCTTCATTGAGACTACATTAGTTATTTTTCTGGAGGTTGATAGCATTTTTCATTATGAGTCCAAGTCCTTTGGAATTGTCCTGGATTGCTGAGGATAGCTAAGTGATTTACTATTGATCATTGGACAGTATTGCTGTTTCTGCATAGCTTTTTCTTGATTCTGCTTATTTCTCTTGGAATTGATTCATTTAAGTCTATCCAGGATTTTCTGAAAACATTCTGCTTGTCTTTTCTTACAGTACAATACTATTCCAATACAATCATATTCCACAACTTGTTAAACCAAACCCATTCTTCACTACTTTTAACAACAGTTTATGCAAGACTTTATAATTCACACTGAACTTTAATTTAACCTCAGAAATCACTAACAAGTGCTAGACTTGGATTTTTGATCTTAAGACTTCAAAGAGCCTTGTCGTTTATCTTCTTACTGTCTTTTGACTCCCCCTCCATTCTTTCAATCAAAATATATTTCTCTTTTTCAATCAATCATTTAATCAAAAAGCATTTATTAAGTATCAGTTGTGTACTATGGGCAGTACTAAGTAATGGTAATACAAAGTCAAAAGTGGAATATTCCTTACTTTTGAAGGAGGTTCTATATAATTAGGGGAGAAAATATGCACACAAACCATATTTTATAATATTTGAAAGAAAAACAAGATAAAAAAATAGGAGAGGTTGAAGGTACTAGCAGCTGAGTGTTTGGGATGTGGTATTTGAGGAGATTTTGAAAGAAATAAGAGTTCCAAGAAAGGAGTGTGAAGATTGATTTAATTCCAGGCACAGGGGGCATGGACATGGGAGATGGATGTGAGGAATAGCAACAATGTCAGTTTGGGAAAGGAAGAAATGTGTAAGGAGATTGGAAACCTCACCAAGGCCAGTTGTGAAGAACTTTAAAACTGTGAGCCATGGGATTTTATTGTTTATAGGCATGATGATCAGATGGATACTCTAGGAAAATCCATTTGGGGATTCTCTCCACTTTTGTCCATCTCTAAGACTTTTATGTGCATTGGCTGAACAACTACTTCAAATTTGCTTGGCAGTTTTCTAACTAGTTATTTAAACTTTGTAAAATGACTGGAGTTAAAATAAATAGTCCATTTAGATTATTGCATTGTTTATTCCTTGCAACATTAAAAAAAAGCCAACTTTTCTTTTTAGAAATTAATTCCTCTGGTGAAATGTATACATTTCAAAAGTAATTAAACTTTAAAAAGTACCTCTAATAAAAAGAAACTAACTCTATTTATAGTGCTTATATCTCTGCACAACAGAATACGATAATTCAGTGAAAATTAACTAGTTTCATCAGAGCCACTCAATGGATCAGATGCATATTCCAGATCTTGTTTATTTCATTACATAAATTATTTAATGAGCACTGCAAAAATGGAGATTTGAACCCCAGACTTCAATTCCCAGAAGTCCTTGGAACTTCCCAGAATTCCCCAGAATCTCAACTGAGTGCCAGATCACAAATTATTATTTAAAGGGGCTCTCCTCCTACTTGAGGCTCTCTCTCCCTGCTTCTGCTTCCAACCACATGCATCTCTCACCATGTAGTAAGTGAAATTGAATGGGCCTTTCGGCCCTCCTAGGCACGTGCTTTCTTATTTTGTATTTTCTTTGTTTCTTAATCTTTAATAAACATCATAAAATATAATATTTTTTTTAATATATTTTATTTGATCATTTCTAAGCATTATTCGTTAAAGACATAGATCATTTTCTTTTCCTCCCCCCCACCCCCCATAGCCGACGCGTAAGTCCACTGGGCATTAGATGTTTTCTTGATTTGAACCCATTGCTTTGTTGATAGTATTTGCATTAGAGTGTTCATTTAAAGTCTATCCTCTGTCAAAATATAATATTTTTAGCAGAAAAACAAATTTTAATCTTAACAGCCCCAAGAAGTGCAACACTCATTCCTTGATCTCAAAAGTTATAGAAGAACAACAATAAATGTGGACCAGACAACTATGCAAGTATTTGTGAATGGTTTAGACAGAAAGAGCTGTGATAGGTTTAAAAGACAGAGTTGGACTAGGATAGAGATAACAAGAGAACCCTCCACAGAGGGGAGGGTGCAGAGCTCTGTTTAAGGAAACTTAGTTTCATATACTAAGAGGATGGAGAGGTCATTCTAAGAAAGTTAAAAATTATGAATGAAGACGATGGGCAAGGAGGGAGAATGAACTTGGGGAGAATATACTGGAGTTAAAAAAGAAGATGGAAATGACTGGTGTTAAGAGTCCATCCCCTAAAAATATTCTTACTTTTTAATGCCTGGACCAAACCTGTCCTTAGGAATTTTCATTGTTTTCCTACTAAGACTAATCTATTTTTCCGATATGAACTTGGATATTGAGTAACCTTGACCAAGTCTGTGAATAAGCAAGCATGTAGGAGAGTGAGGGAGAAAGAGAAAGATTCTGAGTCTCATGTGTTACTGCCGTAGGTTTGATGAACAAATTTAGACCTTTATTCTTTTCTAAGAACTGATTCATTCTACCTCTCTTTCTCAGCCTCCTGCCCCCATACTTTGGGGAATTTAATATTCCCCCAAACACCCTGGCTCTCAGTTCAATAAGTTCTTTATTTCCCCATAATCTGTATCTTCACTCCCTGTCAGGCACACAAAGAAATGTATGGCTCTACCCTTGATCTTACCCATAACCATTCAAACTCCATGATCCAGAACTATTAAATTCCTCTTCCTAAATATTACCTCTTGTCTTTCCTCTCCTCTTGCCTTATTCTTCTTAAATTCATCCTTTGTCCTCCAGTTATTTCATCCCTTCTTTCTCTCCCAGTCCATCATTCTGGCTCTGGCTTCACTTCTATCCATCAACAATATTGACTCTGTAGCTGACAGATTGAACTTTACACTTTTCAATCCCTTACCGTTGTCTTATCTCTGATAATGATTTCCCAAATCCCAATTTTAGTCTGTCTTCATCATATGCCTTCTGTATTTCTGCTCTTTATTGTTGCTGGAGACATAGCTATGTAAATTTATATTATCTCTCCTCAGCTGGACTCTCATTGCTTAAAGCTAATCCTTTTATTCTTCTGATTGACTCTATCACATGTTCTAAAGTCATCTATACCATTCTTACCTTTTATTAAAAAATATTAAACCCTTACCTTATGTTTTAGAATAAATACTTTATATTGATTCTAAGGCAGAAGAGTAGTAAGGGCTAGGCAATTGGGGTTAAGTGACTTCCCTAGGGTCAAACAACTAGGAAGTGTCTGGGGTAAGATTTGAACCCAGGACCTCCCAACTCCAAGCCTAACTACATTGAGTAATCTGGCTGTCCATTAGGCCTCCTTGTAAATAGATCTTGCCTCTTACTTCACCAAGAAAAAGTGACCATTTACCCTGATTTTTTTCCTCTCCATTTCTATGTTAAATTCTCTCTACATCCTTCCCCATTCTTTCCTTTGTCCCAATTTCTGAGAAAAGATAGTTTTTCTAAGTTTAACTCTTTTATCTGGGCCCTAAATCCCATCTTATTCTACTCTTCTTACAGCTTACCCTTTCCATTATTTCTATATTGCCCTTTTTCTTCAGCCCCTTTTATCTCCCTTTATCCCCAACTTCTCTTTCTATGGACTAAAAACAGGTCTTCATTTTCTACATCTTTAAGAAACTTTTACTTGACACAGCCAAACCCTTAAACTCTTGTTCGATACCTCTCTTCCCTTTTACTGCAAAACTCTTATAAAAGGCATCTACTGGGAATAGTCAGTGTTAGATTGTGAAAAGGCAGGCACATTAATATATGGTTGAGCTTTCAAGTGATCCAACCATTCCAGACTGCAGTTCAAAATTGTTCCAAGAAAGTGATTAAAATGTCCATATTCTTGACCTGATATCCCACTGCTTAGCATATACTCCAAGGAACTCAAAGACAGAAAATACAAGAAAATGTTCATAAAGAGACCTTTTGCAAAGCAAAGAATTAAAAACAAGATAGATGCCCATTGACTTTGGGGATGCCTAAATAAATCATGATATATTACTGAAAGGGGATATTATTGCTCCAAAGGAAATGATGAATATAAAGAATGCAGAGGGCAGAGGAAGACTTATATGAATAAGAACAATCAGGAAAACAATGTACATAATTACAACAATTTAAATGGAAACAACAAAAATCAAAACTGAATTCTATGCAATTATAATGACCACTCTTAACCCCAAAGAATGAATGAGGGAACATACTTTTCTCCCTTCTTTGGAGATGTATATAGGTGCATATATTGACAGACTCAAATGATGGGTAAATTAGTTTTGATGAATCAGTTTCCATACATTTTCCTTTTTATTCTTTAATGAGTGTGATGTCTGTGTCAGAGAAGTGAAAGGATATATTTAGAAATTAATATTGTAACACAAAATATGAAATAAGCACTAAAAAAAAGAAAACATTTTCTCCTTGTTGTCTACAGTTCTTGATCTTCCACTCAATTCTCAATGTCTTGAAATTTGGCTTCCTAACCCACCTTTTGACTCCGACTGCTATCTCCAAGGTTGCCAACAATCACTTTAACTGCCAAATCTGAAAGTCTTTCTCAGTCCTCATCCTTCTTGACTTCTCTAGTTTTTGGCCCTGATGACCACTCTCCTCCTGAATGTTCTCTTCTCTTTTAGCTTCTATCATACTGTTTTCTCTTCTTCCTCTGGTCTGACTGCTTCTTCTCAGTCATCTTCACTAAAATATCATTCACTTTCCCCTGACTAAACAGAGCTAGTCACTCCTCAGATTTCATGACCTTAGTATCCCCAAATCTACTTATCCTGCCCACATCTCTTTTTCTGAGCTTTAATTCTACATGACCAATTGCCACTGGACCTCTCTACTTGATTGTTCCATTCTCAGTCAAACAAGATTCATTAAGACCTTATTCTGTGCCAAAAAACAAAACAAAACAAAACAAAAACTCATCAGCTAAGTAAGCACTATGGATATGAAAAAGCTAGAAAAAATAAAAAAATGGGAGCACTGAAAAGATCACCAATTCAACCATAGTATTTCTAATTCAACCTGGGATCACCAATTGAACCAGGGTATTTCTTTCTTTTTACTTTTTAAACTCTTTTCTTCCTTCTCAAATTCTGTCAAAGATACCATCATTCTTCCAATAACACTATGTTCTCATTCTTGGGGTTAAAAGATCATAGCATATTTGATTTGGAGCTGGAAGAAATTTTAGAGGTTCCAATCTGCTCATTCTATAGATGAGAAAATATGATAGTTTGTGCCCCATTTCTTCAGCCTCTTACCATCCATCATTCAGTATTTATAATAAGTTACCAATTCGATCCATTCCACTTTCACAATATCCAGTTTACCCATCTTCTCTCCACTCAAAGCTGACAGCTCAATTCAGGCCCTCAGTACTTAATGGATCCCCTTGTTTCCATCCTATTCCTTTTCTGAATCTTCCTTCTCACTGTTGTAAAATTTGTATTATAAAAGTATAGGTTTAATCATGCCAGTTTACTGCCAACAGCTTACTTTAGCTTCTTGTAGTAAAATACAAACTGTTTTGTTTGGCATCAGATGTCCTTCACAAAATGGCTCCAGGCTAACCTAGAGCTTCAACATTACTCCATCAGACAAACCCTATTTCCCTGACCCTTTCCTTATTACCTATAAACATGTCTACATCTCCCTCATTCTTAAGAAAACTTCACATACCCTACCAACCCATCAAGTTATACTCATATCTCTCTTTCCCTTCATAACCAATTCCTAGAAAAATTCTGTATTCATTACCTTTTTTCTCTTATAACCTCTTTTCTAACTTTATCAGCTGAAATTGCTCTCTCCAAAGTGATCCTCATACTTGCTAAATCTGATGACCTTTTCTAGTTCTAATTATTCTTGATCACTTTATAGCAGTGATGGTTAACCTTTTAGAGATAGGGTGCCAGGATCCCTCCCTACTACCCTCCCAAGCAAGTGCCAGGCACACCCCATCCCCCACTTTACCCCATATAAAGGAGGAAGAAAGTGTTCCCACTGGCTGCTTGGGTGGAGGGGAGGGTGAAGTGAAAAATGTTCTAAGTAAGTGTAGAGAGGAGGAGGGGAGTGGCTTGAGGGTTCCACTCCCCTCCAGCTCTGCCACCTATGAGCCACCTATCTTACACCCTGTGTGCTCCCATTGGCTGCTGGGCAGAGGGGCAGTGTATATGAAAAAAATGTCCTCAGGCATAGAAGAGGAGGGGAGGGGAGTAGCGCCACCCAAGTCCCTCTATCTTTCTAGTAACAAACTAACAAACTGGTGTGGGGGAGGTGGCCAACTGAGAGTAATCTGCGTGCCATCTTTGGCACCTGTGTAATAGGTTTGCCAACACTGCTCTATAGCATCTTGAAATGTTAACTACTCAAACTTCCTGGATATTCTTTGTTTTCTATGACATTGCTTTCTTCTTTTGCTTTTTTTAAACCCTTACCTTCCTTCTTGGAGTCAATACTGTGCATAGGCTCCAAGGCAGAAGAGTGGTAAGGGCTAGGCAATGGGAGTCAAGTGACTTGCCCAGGGTCACACAGCTGGGAAATGTCTGAGGTCAGATTTGAACCTAGGACCTTCCGTCTCTAGGTCTGACTCTGAATCCACTGAGCTACCCAGCTGCCCCCAGACATTGCTTTCTTCTTGTTCCCATCCTAGCAGTCTACTCTAGCCCCCTCAGTCTCCTATGCTAGGTAATCATTTCTATTTTAAACCTAATTGTGTGGGTACCTCCAAGGTTTTTACTGGGCTCTCCTTTCCCTCTTTCTTTATGTTCTTATATATACACACGTACATATATATATATATATATATATATATATATATATATATATATATATTTATGTAAATATACTTACATGTACACACATATACATATACTTATATACATATGTGGATATATACTTATATTCATGCATATATATACTTATAAACACACACATACATACACATGCATATGTTCTTACACACATATGTGTATGTATTTATATACATTCATACTTATACACACATGTTTGAATATATAAATATGTATATACTTTATTAATATGTGTTTATATATACATAGTTATACATAGGCATGTATATATTCACCCATACACTTATATAGGCATACTTATTTACATATGTATATGTTTAGATATGTACACATGCACACATCTAATACATGCATATGCATATACTCATATATGCACCACATGTATATGTTTGTATGCTTACATATACATATCATATGTGTCTATATGCAAACATATGTGCACAAACATGAGTATATACTTATCTACAATACATATATGTATATATGCTTACATAGAAGATAGTATATGAATAAATGTATCAATACATATATACATATGCACATGTTTATATGAGTGTGTGCTTATATTCACACATGTTTGTGTATATCTAAATATGTGTATACACATACACATATACATATGTGTGTGTTTATACATACACAGCCTTCTATTCTCTCTATCAATGATCTCTAACTACCATGGGGTTTTTTTTTTAATAGTTTAATAATTTAATAAAAATAAAAATACATTTTTATTTATGTTTAGATGATTCCAAATTTACATATCCAGCCTCAGTCTCTCCTGAGCTTCAGTCCCACATTTCCCTCTTCCTAATGAGTATTTTCCATTAGATACCTTATAGATATCTTAAACTAAACATCTCTAAAAGAAAACTCATCTTTTATTCAAACCAATCTTTCTTCCTAACTTCCTTATATCTGTTGAGATTGCCACTATCCTCTAGACTTCCAGATTCACAACCTTGGAGTCATCCTTGACCCTTCCCTTTCTGACATTACCCCATCCCTACATCTATTGAGATGTCATGTCTTATTTATTCTCTCTTCATGTTAGATCTCACATTCATGGACTTCATCCTGGGATTTAAAAGCTTCTTAATTAGTCTCCCTACTTTCTGCCGCTCCTCTCTATCCATTTTCCACATAGCTACCAAATTAATATTGCTAAAGGACAAATTTGGCCATGTCATTAGTCTACTCAAAAAGTTTTCTTCAGGATAAAATACAGACTCTTCTGACTGGCATTCAATTCCCATTACAATCTGGCTCCAATAAAGCTTCCCAGGCTTACATAATACATTATTCCTTTTTATACATATGATGCAGAAGAAAAACAAAAGAAAACTGGCATTCTTGCTGTTCACACACAACATTTCATCTCCCATCTGCACGCCTTTGTGTGGACTGTCCTAGCACAGAACATCCTCCTTCACTTTAGCTATTTAGTCAGTCAACAAGTGGTGATAAGTAAATGTTTATGATGCAGTAATCTCTATGCTAACTGCTGGTGATTCAAATGGCAAGCAGGGACTGAAGTCACTATCCCAACTTCCACTGTGTCTAAAGAGTGGGGATTTTAGATCATTGCTCCTATATCTCTTCAGCAATCATGGTATACTCATGAGAGCAAAAGGGTTGTCCTTCTAATCCTACTGGTACGAGCCCCCATTGTGGTGTGCTCTTAATCATGATTATAGGTTAATAATCAATTTTGACAGTCAGTCATAAGTAGTTTTTAGAAGGGTAAATTTATTAATGTGATATGATAGGGAAAATTGGCACTAAATATTTCCCCAAAAGTCTATTACATGTTGTCTTACAAACATATATAGAATTTATTTGAAAATGGGCTCATACTTAGAAATCACATATCACAAAAAGGTCACTCACACTTCTGGAAGTCTTTTTCTCTCCCTCATGGAGGTGTTTTTAGGGGTTCCCCTTTGTTGGAGTTCTTTGTAAAGATGTTAATCAGCACTCTGTCTACTTCTGCCTACATGAATGGGAAGTTGGAAAGTTTTTCAGATCTCTAAATTTCTAAGTGCATGGACTGGAAGGAGGAGAGGAGACCAAAGAGAAGATCCAAGTATTTACCTTCTGCCTCAAGCAGTTAGAAAACTTTGTCCTCATTTGCTGCTTGCTATAATCAGAATCTCTCAGTTTCATACTTTTGTTGTTGTTCATTCATGTCTGACCCTTTGATATGCCATGGACCACAACAATCCATGGGGCTTTCTTGCCAAAGATACTAAAAAGGTTTGCTATTTCCTTCT